>NC_140963.1:111545723-111598223 GCF_056783735.1 Eptatretus burgeri | reverse complement strand
GTCTGATGAGACCAAAATAGAGCTTTTTGGTTTAAACTCCACTCGCCGTGTTTGGAGGAAGAAGGATGAGTACAACCCCAAGAACACCATCCCAACCGTGAAGCATGGAGGTGGAAACATCACTATTTGGGGATGCTTTTCTGCAAAGGGGACAGGACGACTGCACCGCATTGAGGGGAGGATGGATGGGGCCATGTATCACGAGATCTTGGCCAACAATCTCCTACCCTCAACAAGAGCATTTTCGATGGGGCGTGGCTGGGTCTTCAAGCATGACAACGACCCGAAACACACAGCCAGGGCAACTAAGGAGTGGCTCCGTTGGAAACATCTCAAGGTCCTGGAGTGGCCTCGCCAGTCTACAGAGCTGAACCCAAGAGAAAATCTTTGGAGGGAGCTGAAATTCTGTGTTACCCAGTGACAGCCCCGAAACCTGAAGGATCTGGAGAAGATCTGTATGCAGGAGTGGCCCAAAATCCCTGCTGCAGTCTGTGCAAACCTGGTTAAGAACTACAGGAAAGGTCTGATCTCTGTAATTGCAAACATAGGTTTCTGTACGAAATATTAAATTCTGTTTTTCTGATGTATCAAATACTTATTTCATGCAATAAAATGCAAATTAATTATTTAAAAATCATACAATGTGATTTTCAAGATTTTTATTTTAGATTCCGTCTTTCACAGTTGAAGTGTACCTATGATTCAAAATTACAGACCTCTACGTGCTTTGTAAGTGGGAAAACCTGCAAAATCGGCAGTGTATCAAATACTTGTTCTCCCCACTGTATGTGTCCATGTATTTTATATCCACTGTGGCCGCTCGCTTTTACTAACAGGAAATGGTATGAAATTGACACCTCTCATCCACAGATATGTCTCATATTTCCTTTGCAGTAAGTTCCCCGACAACGTCACTTCTAACAATGTCATTTTGCTATAATGTCGCTATCCATAGGGAGCACTTTTCTCACAACATCATAAGTTTTCCATTTCACATTGTCAGTTCCTGTCAGTGCTTTTTATCCCCCTCCAACCAACGAAGTTGGCGGGGGATATAGAAATGGGTTCCGTCCGTCCATCACATTTCGTTTCCGGAGCTTAAGGCCCGGTCACACCTTGACGTTTTAGCCAGCGATGGCAACTATTAAAATGTATGTAAAACGTTGGCTTACGTTGAACTTTTGATGTTTTTTTTTTAAAGATTCGGACGAATTCATAGCGACTTGGTCTTATGTATAACGCATTAGTAACGGACACAACGTTTCGTTGTGTTATAGATAACTTATACCAACGAATGCTGAACCTGTTGTCAGCCTACACAACCGATGCCCAACGATAGTCTAACTTAGGCATAGCGCGTTGCACGCATCGCCGACGATGTCGTGACGTAGCCTATTTAAAGGCTGACGCACAACGATTCGAATCATAACTGCCGTAGAAATGGAAGTGTCAACATCGCGGTCACACCTTGGCGATCTTGCCAGCGTATGCCGACCTAAGAAAAATGTGTCTAAAACGTTGGGGCACGTCAAATACGGTATGAGTAAGTTTGGTATACGTGAGTAGAACGCTAAAGTACGCTATCATACGTCGTAGTAAGTAGAGTACGTCAAGAAATTTTAAACATGTTCAAAATTTTACGACGTACTCGGCGTATGACACACGTTCCGCATGCGATGGGGATAAGTTGTACACACGATATGCGGACGCTTATACACGTCCACAAAGGCTACTTATAAGCTACTCATAAGTCGAAACACGTCGCGGTAATGTCTTTTTTACACGAAACTTATTTCTAACTTATGTTTGACGTGCTTTGAACCAATTCTTTACGTAGTCCCAACACACATCGACGTATGCAGACGTATTCCAATGACGTCTTCCGGTCGACATAAAAAAAAAATTAACGTGTTTCTAGCTTACAACTGCCATATAAAGACGTGTTCCCAGCGGTTTTGGGAATTGGTATATAAAAATGGTGTTCATAAAAGGGGAACCCAACAGTGTTTTCGAGTCGATGTGCATGTCAGCAGTAACAGTATCAGTATCAGTATTAGTAGTAGTTTGTTCATGTTGGCAGTAGTAGGTGAGTGTGAGTGTGAGGGGGAGGGTGTGGGTTATGATGGATCCACGCGTCCGCGTGTCCACGGGTAGGAGACATCTTTTCGCCATTGTTCGAAGTTCTTCGCGGCTAATTTTTTATGGGGCTTTTTCAACAATGAGCTATAGCTTGTTTTTACGATTTAGGTCTATTCATAACGGGTTGGACAAATGCACAATGAACTATTAATGTGCATAGAGCGCTTTGATTACTTATCGATACGATATACCAACGAATAATTATTGTGAAGCCGGCGTTCGCAAACTATGCCCAACGATAGCCTAACTTATCCATATCGTGCGGCAGTTTATCTTTGCCGGTGACGTAGGGTTTGCTATTCATAGGCTGCCATTCAACCATTTAAATGGCTGCATCTCCACTATTGAAAGTAGAGGCTTGCGCTCAAAAATTGGATTTTTTTTACACTCAACGACTTTTAAACGGTACCACTCAGCTATTTTCATTGTTTACAATGAACGATTTAAATTGCTGTCACTCGCCTTTGTTTTTTGACGCTGGGGTTTGGAAATTTGAAGCGTTTCTTCTGAACGTGTTAAAACGCTCAAACTCGACTATTTTAAATAGACGCTGCCGATGGACAATTGGAATCATAGCCAAGCTAAACATCGAAGTGTGAACATCCTCGTCATGCCGAAGAAAAGTTTGAAGAATGCTGCAAATAAGTGTCCTGGCCGTGGCCGTGGACGCTGACGCAAGGACGATCCATTATACCGACGTTTTTCAGCCGATGAGTAACTTAAAAGTAACGTCTGTCGATGTGTGGCAACGATCGCGTAACGTGCCAACAACACGTTAATCATAGCTTAGAAATAAGTTTCGGGTACGCTAAACATTACCTCGGCGTGTCTCAACTTATGATTAACTTACAAGTAGCATGTGTTGACGTCTGTCAACGATCGCAGACCGTGCATACAACTTGTGGCCAGCATAGCGGAACGTGTGAGTCATACGCCGGCATACGTCGTGAAATTTCAAGCATGCAAAAATTTGAGGACAACCAAAAAGTACGTTTAAAGCCAACGTACAACGACGTATGGCAGTGTTTTTCAGCGTGCTCTCAATGTTATCAAAACTTACCCATAACGTATTCAACGTGTGCCAGCGTTTTAGAAAAAAAATTCAAAAATCGGCATACGTTGGCTAAAACGTCAAGGTGTGACCGGGCCTTTAAATACAAATCCCCTCAAGATATATTTACGAAATTTGGTACACAAATCAAGCAAGTGGTGAACTGGTGCCTTTTGATATTTTCTAATTGATAGGTCACACGGTTTGGCAGCCATGTTGGATTCAAGAAAAATATGAAATAATGTTTTCTCTGGAATCACATGACCTAACAAAGCGAAAATTTGCAACTATCATCTTCCATCATGTCTGCATACATAGTAAAAATTAAGATATCACAAGTCACATGTTTTGGCGGCTATCTTGGATAGAAAAACACACCTCATCTGATCAACACGAAACTTCACACACGTATTCCACTGAAGGATTGGAGGGAGAATGTAAATTTATGATGTCATAGGTCACAAGGTCCGTCAGCCATCTTGGATTGAAAATTAATAAATTATAGAAATCTTCTTCTCCAGAATGGCTGGACAGATTGAGGAAAAATTTCACATACACTTTCCCCAACACATCCTTTCAGAAGCTTGTTAATTTTTAATTGATAGTTCACATGGTTTGGCGGCCATATTGAATTTACCCTAAAACCTTCGAACATCTTCTCCCGAATGGCTGCTCAGATTAAGGGAAAACTTCACATACATATTGCACACGCTTATGGAATATAAGTTTATTATTCCTCATTTACTATGGTGGGGGATATCGAAGACTTTGTCTTCAATGGATGCTAGTTTATATTGAAGTGAATTTCCCCTAATATAAACTCACAACACAGAGGTGTTGTGGGAGGTGGATTCGGCTCCATCATCATCCTCCTCACATTAGCCCACTTTCCCACCATTTCTACTCACACTCCACCTCCGCAAGCTCCATCCATGACCATCGTCGGTGAATAAATTACTTGACTTTACATGTTACTTTTCGTTATTATATAATGCTTTTATTTATTTTGCTTGTTTGGTATTTCATTTTATTATTAGGATGTTATTGACTGTCAATGTACCAAAATATGCTTTTAGTGTTCATTAAAGGTGTTTCATGAAAAAAAATTCGACCTGCGACACATTAAATGTTATTTACATTCATTTAAATTGGAAGTAATTTTCTTACAACGTTGTTTCAGACAGTGTCACACTTTTTACGGACACATTAAACGATGCTGTGGGAGAACTTACTGAATTACCATCACGCAAAGCCTCGTTCGCAATAATGCATCATTTTGAAAGTCACGTATTGGCCAAATACTTTATCCCCACTCCCCCTTTTTCCTAATTTTCTCTACATTCCCTTCACATCTTGAACAATGAATTGCCATCATGCATCATTCACACCACTTCTTGCCCTTAACTGCCAATAAGGCCCAATGAGGCCACATGGATGCTGAGCCTCAAAATTTGACACCACATCAGACTTCTGCAGTGTTAATTGGAAAGTCAAAATAGGGGACACCAGCAGGTAATCTTGACCAATGGTATTCAGTGCCAACACAGCCTGTCTTTTGCATAAACAATATAAAGATAGGAATATGAAGGTCAGCTTGCAAGACAAAGAAAATGGTGTGCAAAATTGTCACCATTAGGTTGTCTTCCTCGTTCCAGCTGAGAGTGAAGTGATACTGAGCATGACGTATGAGGATGTAGTCACCAACTTTGGAGAAATATAATCCATGATCAATCACAGGTAGAGATAGCCTGCAGCATGGGAATAGAATGACAAAAAGTCTTTCTTTTAACTGGAATCATACCAATAATACTTTTAACTGCAGGGACAATGGTTATGATTATAGAAATAGGAGTGCAAAAATGTCAGAAACAGGAATTAAGAGAAAGGCCATTTACATTTTATATAATCGGTGTTTTGACCCCTCACCTACCTACCCCCCCCCACTTACCCCTCACCTACCCACCTCCCTTACCCCCTCACTTACCGCTCACCTACCCCCCTTGATTACCTCCTCACGCACCCCCCTCCCTTACCACCTCACCCACCACCCCTTACCCCCTCACAACCAACTCTCCCTTACCCACTCACCTGCCTCCTCCCTTACCCTCACCTACCCCCTTACCCCCTCACCTACTCCTCCCTCACTCACCCCTCACCTACTCCCTCCTCCCTTACCCCTCACCTACCTCTCCTCGCTTACTCCCTCACCAACTCCCCCCTCTCCCTTACCCCTTTTATCACCCATCCTGAATTTATCTTCTCAATTGATCCACCTACATTACACACTCAACAGGTCCTGTAGATGGCCCCAAAAAATGATTCTGAAAGATCTCACACTTTGTTCTCTTGTGTGGCTTTGTCTCTCATGGTGACTTTGCCTGGACGCAGGGTGATCTCGTGTGTTGCAGTCATGAGGATCACTTCATTGATCAGTCGTGAGCCGCTGTCACGCTGATATTGAACTTCAAATTCGCTGAAAATGCTGTGTTGTTCACGACATTCATACAGAAATCGATAGCGACATCCACCCGCAAATGTGATGGAGTGTTGGTCAAAGGTTCGCAGATGGCCCTGACCCCAGACGCTGCACGTGGCTTCATACATAGAATGCAGGGATATAGAGAAGGGAGGACATTAAAGTTACAACTTATTGCAGAACAATGTTATAATAATAGTGAAGAAGCAATACTGTACACAGTACATCACGACGGTGCAGTACTACATTATAAAGATGTAGTACTAATATTATTAACTGGAATAGGTTGCAGACTTAATTGTGCATATCGATCGACGATTGAAAATTTTGACAGGTTTACGAATATAATCACTTAATCTCCCACGATGAAGCTGAGCTTCTTGGCTTATCATGAGCACATTGCAGACAGTTCAGTAGTCTGCCATTTACCGGCTCCTTTTTGGTGTTTCACCCTCTGCCCTTTCCTTGTTCTGTACCCCCTCTGATCCCCCCTCCCTCCCCCTAGCTTTTGCAGGATGCGTGTCTGCCAGTAACCTCCCTCTGGTGAAACTCTGAAAATCCAGAACAGTCACCATGCTAATTGTCTGTGTGTTGGTACCCCTGTCACCACCCATGGCACTGCAGCAGAGAACTTCTGTGACTCCATGGGCCTGACTCAATAAGGGAACTTTCTGACCCATACTTATTCTCATGGAAAATCCTCCCTTCTGGACTTGGTGATGACAAACTTCCCTGTGAATGTCTCCTGTTCTTCCTCTGCTTCAATTGGTTCATGTGATCATGTGCTTGTGAGAGTGCTATATATCCTTTTTGCCCCTATTTCTCAATGGTGAAGAATCACTTGAAAAATTCTCGAACCCGTATCCAGATTCGGATCTTCACCAAATTTGAATCTTCGTAGTGGCACTCCCAACCTGTCCACCAACTTTTTTGTGAATTCATCCATAACCTTTTGAGATATTGTCCTTCGTCTCGTTTTTGGCGTTGCTGTCCTTCGCCGGTCACCTTCACACAAAAAATATTTCAGAACGATTGCTTGAAAACTGTGGCCAGAAATCATGTGACAAACAGACAGACAGGCAAACAAACAGACAGACAGACATGGATAAAAACATAATCTCCGTTCACCTTTGGTGGCGGAGGTAATAAAGCGTAAAAACGAAACCCCTTAACTATAACTCAAAGAGTGTGGTCGCAGGACTTCACCGCTGCATCATTGGTCACTTTGCTTGCTCTGGTGACTTTGGGGCTCTTCTGCTGTGACTATGGTTCATCATTTATCACAGCCATTCTGCAAGCAGCTGTGGCTGACAAGGTCATTCCTCCCTCCACTTGTTCTTCCTGGCTCTTGCTTATTCATGGGCACCCACCCGCTCCCAGAATCCTCCCATGAGGGATTATTCTTTTATTGTTATTTCCATTTAATCCCTTCATCTCCATTTTAATTTACACTTTCTTACTGTTCTTAAGCTTCTTCTGCTGGCCCATGACATTATAATTATTGATTGCTTAATATCTAATGGCATGTGGAGATTCTTATGAACCTTCGCCACTTTTGTCGCCCTGGACCGACATTCCAATTCATTTTCGATGACATTCATTCCTTTCATTTTCTTATTGATGGTACGTTGCCAGGTCTCTCTTGGCAGGCCAACCTTTCTATACCCATCAGATGTCCAGCATACCGCTCTTTTTGCTATATCTTGATCCTCCACGGGCAACACTGAACCAATCCTTTTCCACCTTCCAAATGCCATCTGTGATGTTTTTCCCTTCCTGTTAACCGTTCAACCCCTCTCTTAATTACTGATTTACAATGTAATATTTACATTGTAAGTATTATGTAATATCCTGTGTTATTGAGTTCCTGTTTTTCTATGTCGAGAATTAATTTCTTCATTGTAATTAAGTGTGTTACTCACACGCTTCCATGGTGCAATTGTCCTCAAATTTAAACCACTTGGAGGTGAAGAGCTCAGACCATCCATGCTCAGAATAAAAAGAGCTCCACCCTCAGGACATTGTAAATTACTGCTCAGAGGTGTGTGACAAAAAATGATTGTGTTTCTTGGTCTATTATGGGTTGTCTCATTAGTCTCACCCTGAAGAGGATGTGAGGCCATTGTAATGCCCGTCGGCATGTCTGCATGTGTGTGGATGTGTCCACGTCTATATATTTTTGCTTTCATTTTTTTGCCTCTGCAACTGCTTGTCCAATTGAGCAAAACTTCACAACAGGAGGGACTCACCATGAAAATTTTTTTATTGATAACTGTGATATCATAGGTCACGTGGTATGGCAGCCGTATTGGATTAAAAAGAAAATTGACATCTCTGAAACCACTCAACGAAAAAAACTTAAACTTGTCATGCGTCATCAATTCCCCATGGAATATGTAGGGTGGCAATGATGATGTTGTCGGTGAAGTGGTAGTTTAGCCATAATTGGTTGAATCAAAATCCTTGTCCATAAAAACATCTGAAATTTCATATATCTGATTGAAGACCTGATGTGAGTGAAGAATTAAATTTATGATGTCATCGGTCACGTGGTTGATGGTGGGCATATTGGAGTTTAAATAACAATGTAAACAAGCTCAAATGAGCTAAGATCCTCGTCCTCTTAATGATGACGTCATAAAAACGAATATGACGTCATTGTGATGTATCAGGTTTGCAATAAATTATCTGTGCTAATGCCCAGCTTGATTCCCGCAAACAAAATTCAAGCAGCTTGTCTAGTTTCGGAGATAATGGTATAGGGGATTTCCATTAGCGGCGATATTATGACGTCAACTTTTTTTCTAGGAAGAATTTCCAAAATCGGAGATGGTTACTGCCTGCACGTGGGCTTTCTGCATATACATGGCAAGTTTCATGAAGATCCGATGAAAACTCTGGGTTGTGAAACAAAAAAATGTCAAAAAATAGGAATGACATCATAAAAATTGATATGACGTCATCATGATGTATCATATGTGCTGTAATTCATCTCTGCTTATGCCCTGTTCGATTCCCGCAAACAGAATTCAAAAAGCTTGGTTAGTTTCGGCGATTTCCATGAGCAGAGATATTTTGACGTCATAACTTTTTTTCTAGGAGGAATTTTCAAAATCGGAGATGGTTACTGTCTGCGCAGGATATGTTTTCATACATATGCCAAGTTTCAGGAAGTTTCGATGAAAACTGTAGGCTGTGAAACAAAATAATCCACAAGAAGAAGATGAAGAACAACATGAGTAAGACTTGGAGATCCTCCACGAGGATCTAAAAATCTCCTCCAGAACCCCACTCATCAGATCCATGTGAAACATTATACATATGATAGACTAGCCATGAGGAATATAGTTTGAGTTTTTTTTTTCATATTAGTTTTCATTGATGCAATTTAGCATTAATGTGCCCAAAAATGGTTGTCACATATCCTCATAATCAATCAATAATCAATGAAGCTATGGATAATGGCAATGTTTGTGACATAATTTGGTGCATGGATGATATGGGCATTTGTGCCATAATAGCAGTGGGCCATAATTAGTAGCGTGTTCAGGTTTTGTTCAGAATGAGCACATGAGCCAAGACTATGCACTGTACAGAGTGCCGTTCTAGTTTGTGTAACTTTTTGAATGCCTCACATGGCAGATCGGTCTTTATCTGAATCCGCTTGGTACAGTTTTACGAATCTTCAATGTCAATTTTCAGGTCATTATTATGGGGATGATACCAAGATATAGTTTTCCATGAAACCTGACAATGTCTTCTTCAACAGTGAATTTGACAAAACTGAAAAAAAAAACGATGTCTTCCTTTCTCAAACTCTCAAACTCAATGTTGCCATGATTAAAAAAACCCAATGTCTATAAGTTTTCCAAAAGTCAATGTTGCGAAGACGGTTGCTAATATGCTGATCTTTGGCTCATCAGTTCTTGGAAAGCATCAACTGAAGAAAGTGGAAACTTGGAGATCATCAACCAATCACTGCTACCTCAAAGTCTAACTTAGAACTCACCATGCACCCCATGCTTTCCTTTATTCTGCCCCTCACTAAAATCTGCAAATCTAATTTCTTCCATTTCCAAAATGTTGGCCATATCCACTCATGTCTGAATTAGCAGAAAAAAAAAAAACTTTGTTTCACAGTCTCATGACATCACGTTTGGACAATTCAGGGTCTGTTGCTTCCATATCATAGGCAGATCGCTTGTGTCTCTTTTTTTTTACATCCTCTTCTCCAACACTCCTCCTCTCTGCTCTTTCAGTCATCTGACCCTCCCCAGCAACCTCAGACTGACAAATTCTTCCAGTAACCCGATAAACCTGGTTGAACTTCCAAAATCCTGGCTGACTGCATACCTCACCTCCTTTGTTCCTCGCTTCTTCCAACTATGGAATCGCCCTCCAGAGGCTGTTCTTTCCGACTCTTCCCTCCAGGGCTTCAAGCAAGTAGTGCACTGCCACCTCATGTCATCCTCAACCTAACCAATGGTCTTTATTACCCTCATAAACCCTTCCAAAACCAACCCTCTAACTTGCTGCTTTCATGTTTCCTCCTCTTCTTTTTCTCTTCCTTTACTGTTCATTTGTTCCATTACTGGTTGTGCCAAATTGTTGCCCCGCTACCCTACTGTCAATTTTTTCTTGCTCTTCCACGATTCCTTGCTCTTGTCATGAGAGAAAAAGAATTGCAAGTTTCTGCTGGCAGGCTTGCCTCTTTCTTTTATCAGGCCTATACAACTCATGCAGAATAGAGAAGCAAGTCTCATGATCCAGGTTTGTAAATTTGATCACATCACTTATATTCTCAGGTGCAGAATGGAGTTTTTTTGGAAGAATGGACAGTGACAGCAAAGGGGTCACTGCGTGAGAGTGTAAAAGAAGAGAGTTAGGGTGACGGTAAAGCAATTATCTTTCACTCAAGAGATTAGTTCACAAATGGCATTGTCTCCCTGAAAAGGTAGCAGACACAGCAAGTAGGTTTAACCCAGAATTTGATATGTAGAAGGAAGCATTGGTGATATAGGATATTGGCAGGACAGGTCGGTGGCTTTGGTGGGGATGGGTGATCACTCTCTGCATGTGTACGTTATCATGAATGTGCTGTCAGTGTTTGGTCATTCTTCACCCCTTTCTTTAAAACACCAAAAGCAGAAGTTAAGATATTGTTACGTTTGAGGGGGGGGGGGGGGGTATGCATTCAAAGGGTAATTAGGATGTTTAATTAGGTATGCCATGCTGTTCGAGTGTACCAGGATCTCGATGTAATAAGTAGCACTTCAGTGGTGATAAGTTGTCTAGTAAATGTCCATTTCTTCAAGGGGGAAATGATAATTGTCACGTAATTAGATAGGGATACGGGGTAGGGTAAGTGTGTCTGCGTAAACCCCTTTTGGTATTCCCTGGAGGCTTGCCGTGACGTCACAGGACGGTGCTGCAGATGGCTCCGCCCCGTGATCACGATTGGTGGAGGGCAGCGGTAGAGGGCCAATGGGGCGGCTCGAATGGAGGTGGCGGGGACTCGAGGATAAAAAGGCTCTGTTCGGGAAAAAGGTGAAGAGGAAGAAGATCGGGACAGAAAAACTGTTCTGGTGGAGGTTGTTGTGCTGGGAGCGTGCTGTGTTGTTGCGCTGATTCGATCCTGGTTTTCATCGTGTCTCGAGGCCCTTCTGTGCTTCGTGCCTCAGCTCGGTTGGCTCTGGGGTTCTGCTGGCTCTGAGTACGGGGTCGAATGGTGGGCGGACCTGCCTCCCTCTCCTGCTCGCAACTTGGAGCCAGAACTGGTTCTCTGGCGGCTGTGAGCGGACTTGGGCCAGGACCAGGAGGTCGACAGTACCACGGTGTCTCCTGCCCCTGACGAGCGCAATGCCAGCTCGTCCGGCGCCAATCCAGGGACTGTTGCGTCCGCACCACGGGCCAGCCTGACCACCAGGACCAGCTACGTTTTGTGTGTGTGTGTGTGTGTGTGTGTGTGTGTGTGTGTGTGTGTGTGTGTGTGTGTGTGTGTGTGTGTGTGTGTGTGTGTGTGTGTGTGTGTGTGTGTGTGTGTGTGTGTGTGTGTGTGTGTGTGTGTGTGTGTGTGTGTGTGTGTGTGTGTGTACCTGGCGCCTTAGAGGGTTTGAGATTTGTATATTCATTGGAATTGTCTGTTTTCCCCACGCCCGAACCCACACCACCATCCCGTCGAATCGCCCCGGATCCCTCTTCTTGCCGAGTCTTGTTATTTCTGGTTAGAGAAATAAACGTTATCAACTCAGTGAAAAGCGACTCGTGCCACCTTTCTCGTCCCGTTTGCGGTAGAGCGATTAGAACCGCCATCTTTGGGTTATAAATAAATGAACCGCCTCCATCGTTTCGGCTCATTCTACGTTGGCGGGACTGTTCAAGTCCCGTGGACGTCACAATATACATATATATATATATATATCACAAAATTTGGTTTGATTTAACATTCCAAAATTTAAAGGACACGGGTCTAGTTCCAGAATGTTGTTGATTGGTGGGTCTCGCTGTGACGACCCCCTTTTTTGCATTGATATAACATGGATTTAGAGTTAATTATTTACTCTTGAGAAAGGTCAGTGGATGCATGGTTTTCATGTTGCTGATCGAAACGTTGAGTAATTGTTTGCTTATTAAAGGTTGGAGAACTCAAGATGATTTCATACATATGTACATGTAGATCGAACCTCCTAAGTCTATGAGGCAGCAGGGCACAGTTCGAGTCCCCTCACAGCACTACCTGAACGACCTGTTTGTAACAAGTGTCGCCTGCCACACTAACACATTGTCACAAACACATTGTCTCTGTCCTGATGATCACCAGTCAGGAGATTTACAGTGAGGAATAATAAATTTAGTGAAAGAAGCACATTGACCTGATGACATGATGCTGACAGATCTATGTTGCCCTCACCAACTCAAATAAGAGCGAAATCTGGTTTGATAACTCTGCTTTCATTTATGCGTGAACATATGGGCTATAATCTCAGTCTACAAAGACTTGAGCGGCACACAGATGCCATCCTAGTTTGGAGGTGACCTGTTGGCATAATTTATGCACATGACTCGAGTCATAATTTATGATTTATGAGTCATAACGAGTCATAATTTATGACTTATTTTATGACATAAATTTATGATTTGAGTCATAATTTATGAGTCATAATTTGTCAGTCTGAAGTCGTCATAATTACGACATAATTTATGCACAATTTATGACATCATGTCATAAGGCAGTGTTCTCCTTTTGTTATATGAAAACATACATGTGTATGTGTCAGGTCAGGTTCAATCTGTGACCTGCTGCAGGTACCATGTAAACCTGTACTAACCTGTTCCATGGTTGGGTTGTCGGCGACTAAACCGTCTCCCCCACCAGGTTTTCTGGTGAGGAGGGTGTTTGGATATGGACACCCAGCAGGATTAAAAACAAAACCTGTCAAAGGGTGGAGGAGCTCCTTGTGAGCCAACGGCCATCCATATCTAGTGCCCAACTGTGTCTGCAGACGTCCTCCTGCAGTTGAGTTACTTCTTATTAGGAGGTTGGTGGCAGGATTTGCATTCCGGCCACCGTAAAACCCTTCATTCCACAAAACGCAAAAACGCAAAAAAAATCTGAAAACCCACTTCGTGGAAGTACCTCCTGTGCAGCTTCCCTTCGCAGGGCAGCTCACCGGATGACGGGATTGGGGCAAAGCCTTCGGGACCCCCAATCTTTGATGATAGGAGGGAAACCACGGGGTAACATCCCTGGGTCAGATTGTGGGAGAGTGTGTCGGAGTGGTGCTGAGGTGTCATCCACCAGACGGCGGTCTCCTTGGGTTAACCTGAGGCGGTCCCTTCGGGTGGGTGCCTGGAATGTCCTATCCCTAAGAGAGGATGATCACCTGTCTCTGTTATCATCTGAGCTCAAGCGTTTGGACATCGGGATTGCAGCTCTCTCTGAGGTTTGGAGACCGGATTGCGGCGAGATAATGGTGGGTGGTTAGACCTACTATTGGTCTGGTCGCTCTGATGGTTACCATACCCAAGGAGTTGCTGTAGCTGTGTCCAATAAGCTGACCCCAATGATAATTGAGGTAACACCGGTCAACGAGCGTATTATGAGATTAAGGAATCGTCACTCCTTAGGTGTCATTTCCCTGGTCTCTGTTTATGCTCCGACTGAGGCGAGTGATCTCACCGTGAAGGATGCATTCTACGTCACACTCGAGTCTGTGGTTGATCAGTGCCCCAGACGAGATACACTTCTAGTCTTGGGGGAGTTCAATGCATCGACTGGAACTGATAGGGATGGTTATGAGGTGTGTGTTGGTCCCCATGGGTCAGGAACTATGAACCAGAATAGCACTAAGTTCCTTGACTTTGTAAGAAGTCATGGACTTAGGGTGGCTGGTTCATGGTTTCAGCGCCCACAAGCTCATCGCTGGACTTGGTATTCCAACGCTGGCGGCGTGGCAAAGGAGATTGACCATGTCCTCATTGACGGTCGTTGGAGGATGATCCAGAACTGCAGGGTCTACCGGAGTGCTCAGTTCCTCAATACTGACCACAGGCTTGTTGTAGCAACTCTAAAGCTGCACCTTAAATCCTGGAGAATGGTACCATCCCAGCCGAGGCTGGATGTTGCCAAGCTCAGGGATGAGAGAGTAGCTGAGGAGTTTGCGAACAGGCTGAGTGGACACTTGGGGGGTCTGGGTGCTTTGGGGGGTCCTGAAGAGTTGTGGAGCGCCTTCAAGACCACCATCCTTGATGTTTCCGGTGGATGTCTTGGAGCTCACCGCAGGGCAAAGAAGAATTTTGTCTCTCAAGGGACACTGGATACCATTGACCAGAGTCGCAGGGCCAGGCTGAATGGCAGAGCTGAGCTGTTCAGGGAGCTGAGGCGTAAAACTGTACGTGCACTGAGGGTGGACAAGGAGGCCTATGTGCGAGGAATCTGTGAGGGGGTTGAGCATCACCTGTGGACAGGTGATTCTCCTCCCGCTTACAGGGGAATTCGCGCATTACGTTCATCCAAGCCCATCCCTCGGAGCACTGCAGTTCGAGCAGAGAGTGGTAGGCTCTTGACAGAAGAGTCTGAAGTGAAGGCCCGCTGGGCCGGTTACTTTGAGCGGTTGTACCAGGCTGATCCCCCAGCTGTCGAGTTGGACGTCAAGGGTGTTACAATCCCTGTTGCTGACCCTCGAATCAACTGTGGTCCACCTTCGCTTGTGGAAACACGGGCTGCGGTGAACCAGTTGAAACGGGGCAAAGCTCCAGGGATCTGTGGCATCCATGCTGAACTTCTCAAGGCTGGTGGAAGTGCTGCACTTGTGTTGTTGCATGCAGTTTTGTGCTCTGTCTGGAACACAGGCATCATCCCAACTGACTGGAAGAGGGGCCTTGTTGTCCCTCTCTGGAAAGGGAAGGGTGATCGCCAAGACTGCAACAACTACCGAGGGGTGACGCTGCTCTCAGTGCCGGGCAAGGTCTTTGCTCGGATAATTCTTGATAGGGTTCGCCACCATCTGCTTGAGCACCAGCGTCCAGAGCAGTCAGGCTTTACACCAAAGAGGTCAACGATTGACCATATCCTTGCCCTTCGTGTCCTCACCGAACGCAGACGAGAGTTTCGGCAGGGGCTGCTTGCAGCCTATGTTGATCTCTGTAAAGCGTTCGATTCAGTGAATCGGGATGTCCTCTGGAGGATTCTTGGTCTTCGTGGGGTGCCACCAAAACTGATGGATCTGATGTCTGAACTCTACTCTGGTACTGAGAGTGCTGTGAAGTGTGGTGGTACCATCTCTGACTTATTTCCAGTTGTTACTGGAGTTCGTCAGGGATGTGTACTTGCCCCCACACTTTTCAGCACTTGTATGGACTGGATTTTAGGGAGGATGTCGGAGAGATCAAGTTGCGGTGCATCGTTTGGGAATGTCAAGATCTCGGACCTTGATTTTGCAGATGATGCAGTCATCTTTGCGGAGACTTTAGACATCCTTTTGGGGGCCCTCGAGGTGCTGAATGAGGAGTCGGAGCCACTGGGATTATGGGTTTCTTGGGTCAAAACTAAGATCCAGGCTTTCGGTGACATATTGGATGCTGCTGTCCTGTCTGTGTCTGTTTGTGGTGAGGATGTTGAGGTTGTGGAGAGATTCACTTACCTTGGCAGTGATATTCATGTCTCTGCTGGCTGTGAGCCAGACGTCAACAGATGTCTGGATTGGGCCTGGGGAGTCATGGATTCACTGGATCATGGGGTGTGGCGCTGCCGATATCTGTGTGGGAGAATGAAATCAGGTCCTTGGTGCTTCCAGTCTTGCTCTGTGGATGTGAGACTTGGACTCTGACCAGGGATCTGAGACGGAGACTTAACTCCTTTGGGACCAGGTCTCTTCAGAGAATCCTTGGCTATCGCTGGTCGGACTTTGTGTCCAACGAGCAGTTGCTGAGAGAGACTCAAATGACATTTCTTACCTGCAAGGTCCATGAGCGTCAGCTGCATCTGTGTGGACATGTGGTTTGTTTTCCTGACGCTGATCCGACTCACCAGAATCTCTCAGCGAGGGAGCCTCATGAGTGGAGCTGGCCAATGGGCCGACCACGTGCCTCGTGGTTACAGCAGGTTGATCAGCATCTCAAGAAGATGGGGATGGGCCAGGCATCTGCCTGGGGCTTGGCCAGACGGAGGCTCCTGGAGTACCGGCGGAAAGTGGATGCAGCGACGCGCTGTTCTGGCACATGCTCCCATACCTGACCTGATGTGTATGAAAAAAGCCCCCAGGTGATCTGGTGATGTCCATGTACTTGCACTATGGTTCTCTTTCCCACTCCTACCACTCTCCCTCCAATAAAATGAAGTAGATAAAGTGATAGATTGAATTAATGTGGTGTTGATAAAATGCAGGCAGGATGCACCAAATGGCCTATTGGTTCATGTCTATCTATCTGATCATCTTGTGCGATACATTAAATCACTGCAAAAAGCTAAGGTCCAGCACCAGGAATTTCCTGGCTGTTCCCCACACCAGCAACAAGACTTATGGTGAGCGAGCATTCTTCAGTTATGCTCCAAAATTGTGGAGCTCTTCCTTTTAACAACCACATTGTCTTATCAGTCAGCATTTAAATCTCTTCAAATATTACCTTTTTACAGTTGTTTTTTCTTAATCTCTACCCTTGTTTGTGCCATTCTTAATTCTCTACTCTTAATTATTATTTTGATTATTATTTCAAGAGCAGTTTTCAATTTTGTTTGAAATGAAAATAGCTATATAGGAAATAAATTGATGGATTGATAATGTGGGTGTATTATACCAGTACTGAGTGAAAAGTGAGTCACATGCAATAAACCCCGAGTCCCCATTCATTACCTGGTCGGTTGGCGTCTTGATTGTCTGACGTGCCTGCAAATACATGTTTTTATTTACATGCTTGAACAGAAAATGCAAAAGCAGATGCATTTTAACAATCTTTTTTGACAGGGTGAGGCATGGTGAGCATTATCATACATAACTAGTTCGACACTCGGTAGAGCGCACACCTTCGCAAGGATGAACAGTTTACATTTTGTATCACACTGATAGGCCAGATCTGGATCCGGAACAGAACCAAAATCTAATCGTTTTGTTATTGTCACACACCGAACCTGTCCACCAAGTTTCGTCTGAATCTGTCGATAATTTTTTGAGACATCCTGCTAAAAGACAAACAAACAGACAGACAAGAAAGGTGTCGTTCATAGCACTATACTTGCAAAATCAAAAATAAACAATAGCAATTAAAACATCAATTGGGTAATTTGGAAAATTTAACCTGTAAAGTGTTTTACATGATGGAATGTTATGCACATTTTCTAATTGCAACCTAATAGGTGTTTTGCCTGTTTTTGGTGGCATTGACCTTGACTTTTGACTAATTTTGACCAGATTTTATCAACATACATTGCACATATGTACAAAGAAACTGTGTAAGTTTCAATCTGATATCTTGAAAAATTCCTGAGGTTTGGCAATAATAGAATCACAAAAACATTCCATTAGATTATAATGGGATGAAATTGTTGTCATGGACACTGTTTACTCTTTGCCACTCGGGGCTTTTTCAATGCTTCTGGAACTTCTATTCCATGTGGGACTTTTCCTGATGCAACTAACCAAGATGAGCATAACCTGAAAACATAGAAAGAGCAATTTACTTAGTCAATTCTACTTTGCACTCTTTAAGTTGGGTACCTAGGTGGTTTACCAATGGGGGGTGGGACTTTTGACTACAACTGGTGAACCTCAAGTATTATTGCAGAAGGCCCTCAGCCAGAATGACTAACAGGGTCTATAGGGTCTTCAGGGAGGAATGGTTCCAATGGAGTCTATCAGGTTTCTTCGAGGTCTTTGGGGTCTTAATCCTAAAGGGTTTTCAGATTATAAAAGGTCTGCATGGTCTTAGGGGTCTTACCGGTCTGAAGAGTATTCAAGGTCTTAAGGGTCTGAGGGGTCTTAAAGGGTCGTATGGGTCTTATGGATTTTAAAATGTCTTTGGGCTTTGAGAGGTCTTAAGGGTCATCAGGGTCTTTGGAGCCTAAAGGATCTTTGGGTTTTTTGGGTCTAAAGGGTCTTCGGTCTTGAAGGGTCTTTTTTAAAATTGAACTTCGCCATAAACAAGGCTGAGAGCCACTAAATGTGAAGGGCCACTGACAAAAAGAAGAGGAAAAACTGGCAAAATCATCACCTCGTCCTGAAACAAGGAAACCTCTTCACAGGACCACTGTGCAGGGGGCGGTAACTCGGCCAGGTGAAAATGTTTTTTTTTGTTTTTTGGGGGGGGGAGGGGGTATTCAAGGGCGTTAAGGTTTTAGAGTGTCTTAGGGGTCTAAATAGTCTCAAGCAGTCTAAAGGAATAGAGGGATATAAATATATATACACACACACACACACACACACACACACACACACACACACACACACACACACACACACACACACACACACACACACACACACACACACACACACACACACACACACACGAGCGAGGTACCCATGCAATGCATGGGTGGGGCTCAGCAGCTGGTTCGTGAAGGACTTGGGCAAAAAATAGCGAAACTACAAATGCCGAATGTCTCGGGTGTATTCCCTCACATAATTTCCTCATTCTGCTTTAAACTCAACCGCTCTGTATTTTCATTCAAACAGCATCATTACAATCACAAATTAATACTACACCATGAATTTAACAAAATACAATATTATATACACTCGTGAAGTCAACAAAATATTTCAACGTCATAGCGAATCTGAAAATGCAGAATCCGCGAATATCTCTGGTGGAAACACTTTATTTCCTCATTTTCCTTGAAACTCAATCTCTACATGTTCATTCCAAACAGCATCAATCCAATCACAAATTAATACTATACCATTAATATAACAAAATACAATATAACAAACACTCGTAAGGTAAATGAAGATGAATGCCATTGTGACGTCACATCCGGATCTGGAGTAGCTTCGTTTCGGATCAAAACTCAAAATCATAATTGTATTGAGTTAATGATGAAAACTCCCCCCCCCCCAATTTAGGATACTGGCTGGGACCCAAAAACGTTCCACAGAATGTTTGAGGGGGCAAGCCCCAAAACTGAGTGAGTAGTTCAGGGACAGACAGACACTCCTGCTTTATTATTTATATATATATATATATTTTTTTTTTTAAATAAAAATATATCTGTATATATATATATATATATATATATATATATATATATATATATATATATATATATATATATATATATATATATATATATATATATATATATATATATATATCGTCTTGTCTTCTGGAGCAGGAACTAGATTAAAGTGCAAGTTCAAGTCTTATATTCTTGCTCGAAGCCAAACATAATAGAATTCGATCAAATTTCTTTCTTGCTGTACTCATCAAAGGAAAATTACAAAGCAAGGAAAAGTATGCTGAAAAGGGGTTTCAAGTGTACATATTGAGAATAATGTGCTTGAATCTTTGAAAAGAGAATACCTTATCTGGCATCATGAAACAGGCGTGTGAATAGATTGTGGATTACATCAACTGATTGCTGATAAGAGTACGTTTTGACTTTCAGTTGATAAAATCCATTCCTTATCCTGCCTGCTGATGCAGACCAACATGAGTCTTCATGAGAATCAGTATTTGTAGTTCCAGGTTTAAAGTTTTACTATTTTAAAAGTGGGATGGATGGATTAGTCCAATCCCTTTTAGTGGACTCACTTATTTATAAACTAGGCAAGATCCCAGAAATAATCACCTAATCATCATAAAAGACACTAGGAGATATCATATCCACAAGAAGCAACCGATACGAGCAATTGAGTTCCCCAATTGTCATCTTATCTGATGGATGGTGCACTGCACATATTAAAATAACTTGCAGAGTACCCGCCCAAAGGGTGATCTTGTTCCAAGCACGCAACATGTTCTTCTGACACATACCTTTATTTGGGTGGTGTGTTGGTAATTGACAGCTCCGTGTTGGCAAAGAAAAAATAACCCGGGTTATGTGCATAAAGCAAAAACGCCTAATGCTTACGATTCAAAACACATCACTGCACTGGAAAACATGGGGGCAGGAATACTGTACCAACTGCAAATGGTGGAGACTTGTAATACCCTCCCCTACCTGGAGGCGGCGCAACATGATACACATTTACATGGAGAATTTGCATCCACCCCCCTCTCCCCTCCACATCTAAGACCACCCGCAAAGATAAAAACACCCCTCTCCATTAATTGGGATCATGCTAATCCTCTCCAGCAAGTCTGGATGTAATAGGCCCAGAACTGTCGGAGGAGTAGTGCGACAAAAAACCCACAAGCAAACAAACAAATGCATAAACACCGGTCCGTGAATTATAGTAATAATTGTGAAACACTCCACCTATGAAAGACCAGTATGAATTTTTTTATGATTGGGTCTGGAATTAAAGTCAGACTGGACAGCTCAAAGGTGAGTGTTTTACTTCTGAGATATCTTGACAACTCCCATGCATGAATGAAGCAATGCCAATTTTGTTTCTTATTTAATTAATCTTTCCTTTTATGAGGTGTACAACAATCAAATGGGTATTTGTGTATGTAATACCAGGGATTGATGCGGTCGTACTTTGGTCGGAGAACAAAGGTGGTGGCTTGGTTGTCAGAAACTGCATTTTTATGTGATTAGATATTTTTGGGTATGGAAAGCCTGGTGTTCGCTGAACAGTTAAGGTGGCTGGCTTAATATCATAGGATCATGAGTTCAAGTCCCTTCCCTTTTATTGAATTAACACCAGGCCGGTTGACTCAGCCTGTCATCCTTCCAAGGTTGGCAAAATGAGTACCAATTTACTGGTAACAGGGGGCATTGCATCAGTGGTACAGTCATGCTGTCAGGAAATGATGCAGCCAAGCAGCCACAGGCTGCAGATGAATAAATAAATAGGGTAAGAAGTTACTGCAGTACAAAGTTGTGAGATCATAAGCAAACCATTTTAAATGTTGCTTTCATGAGAAGAAGATTTTTGAAGCAAACCATGGTTGGTTTTTGAAATAATTCCTGAATCTGGAATGGAATTCCTACTGCAAAGAGATGTTTTAAAATAGTTGTGTTGCATGTATTAGGAAACATTAAAAGGTGTATTACAGGGTGTTTCAAAAGTCCTAAATAATTGGAAATGTTTTTTAAAATTAGTTTTAGAAACTGTGCCTTTGAGGTGGATAGGACATCGTGAACTGATAGAATGACCACACACAGTCCAGATTTAATGTTACTTGACTTTTTTTTTATTTGGATCCATCTGGAATCGGTGGTTTATACCATAAGACCACTTACGATTGAAGATAGAGAGAATGAAATCGGAAACGAATTTGCTAAAATCGATGTGTCAATGTTAAGAAACGTTGAGAGAAACCAACATACAACAATTGATATGAGCCTGTATGTCAGTGGCTCGCAATTTGAGCAATTATCATAGAATTGTAAAATAAATATCCCTATGCTTCTGAATTTTTGAAACACCCACTATTTCATCATCATCATCATCTTGTTTCTTGGTTTCTCATTTCAACTGATTGTTATATCCACAATCGGGGATTCAAATCAAGCATTGCCATTTTAAAACGAATGCTTACATATCACAAATCACTTTTCCTTTGTCTCTTGAAAAGTCAGAATTTTTTTCCTTTGATCGATCGACACATCAAAAATCAGTTTCCTGTCTTATCAACACAAAAAATGTTTTATCTTGTCTATCTATACATCAAATATTTATTTTCTCTTGTGTCCATCTAATGTATTAACAATATAACACTTGAGGATACATTGTCAATATGATGGTTCAGGATACATTGTCAATATAGTGGTTAAGGATTCAATATGACGGTTAAGGATACATTGTCAATATAGCGGTTTAGGATACATTGTCAAAATGACAGTTAAGGATACATTGTCAATATGACGGTTAAAGAGACATTGTCAATATAGCGGTTAAGGATTCAATATGACGGTTAAGGATACATTGTCAATATAGCGGTTAAAAATACATTGTCAATATGACGGTTAAGGATACACTGCCAATATGACAGTTAAGGATACATTGTCAATATGACGGTTAAAGAGACATTGTCAATATGACGGTTAAGGATACATTTTCAATAAGACGGTTAAAGATACATTGTCAATATCGCAGTTAAGGATACATTGTGGATATGACTGTTAAGGATTCAATATGACGGTTAAGGATTCAATATGACGGTTAAGGATACAGTGTCAATATAGCAGCTAAGGATACATTGTCAATATGATGGTTAAGGATACATTGTCAATATGATGGTTTAGGATACATTTTCACTATAGTGGTTAAAGATTCAATATGACGGTTAAGGATACTTTGTCAATATAGCGGTTAAGGATACATTGTCACGATGATCGTTAAGGATACATTGTCAATATGATGGTTGAGGATACATTTTCACTATAGTGGTTAAAGATTCAATATGACGGTTAAGGATACTTTGTCAATATAGCGGTTTAGGATACATTGTCAATATGACGGTTAAGGATACATTGCCAATATGACAGTTAAGGATACACTGTCAATATGACAGTTAAAGAAACATTGTCAATATGACGGTTAAGGATACATTGTCAATATAGCAGTTAAGGATTCAATATTATGGTTAAGGAATCGTCAAAATAGCGGTTAAGGATACATTGTCGATATGACGGTTAAGGATTCAATATGACGGTTGAGGATACAGTATCAATATAGCGGCGAAGGATATATTGTCAATATGACGGTTCAGGATAAATTGTCAATATAATGGTAAAGGATACATTGTCAATATGATGGTTAAGGATACATTGTCAATATGATGGTTAAGGATACATTGTCAATATAACAGTTAAGGATACATTGTCAATATGACGGTTAAGGATACATTGTCAATATGACAGTTAAGGATACATTGTTAATATGATGGTTCAGGACACATTGTCAATATAGCAGTTGATGAATCATTATCAATATACTGGTGAAGGATACATTGTCAATATGATGGTTAAGGATGCATTGTCAATGTAACAGTGAAGTATACATTGTCAATATAGCAGTTTATGAATCATTGTCAATATAACGGTTAAGGATACATTGTCAGTATGACGGTTAAGGATACATTGTCAATATGACAGTTACATTGTCAATATGACAGTCACATTGTCAATATGATGGTTAAGGATACATTGTCAATATGACAGTTAAGGATACATTGTCAATATAGCCGTTAAGGATACATTGCCAATATAGCAGTTAAGGATTCAATATGATGGTTAAGGATACATTGTCAAAATAGCAGTTAAGGTAACATTGTCAAAATAGCGGTTGAG
Source organism: Eptatretus burgeri (assembly GCF_056783735.1). Taxonomy (NCBI): domain Eukaryota; kingdom Metazoa; phylum Chordata; class Myxini; order Myxiniformes; family Myxinidae; genus Eptatretus; species Eptatretus burgeri. The sequence goes on along the minus strand of NC_140963.1, from coordinate 111,574,661 downwards.
GATACATTGTCAAAATAGCGGTTAAGGATACAATATGACAGTTGAGGATGCAGTGTCAATATAGCGGCTAAGGATACATTGTCAATATGACGGTTCAGGATAAATTGTCAATATGATGGTTAAGGATACATTGTCAATATGATGGTTAAGGATACATTGTCAATATAATGGTTAAGGATACATTGTCAATATAACAGTTAAGGATACATTGTCAATATGACGGTTAAGGATACATTGTCAATACTAGAACGGGCACTCGGTAGAGCGCATACCTTCGCCGCCGCAACTTTTTTCCGGGCACATTTGAAAAACGTCATTTTAAAACGTCCATGACGTCACAACCGTCAGTCCGATTGACGTCAAATTTGGTGTGTAACCTCCTTGAAGGCAGTCCAACAAAATGGAATGATAAACACTGAAAAATTAAAAAGCTGAAAAATGACGTCATCTTTTGACGTCATTTTGACGCACTTCCGGGGACGTCACGTCCAATCGGGGACTACCATTCTGAAAGCTCGTAGTTCACTGAACGTTTTAACATTGGTTTCATGTCAATAGCTCTATTAGATCTGAAGCTATGCCTACAAGTATATTTTGACCTTGAGTGTGACCTTGACCTTGACTACAGAGTTAATTGGCAAAACCTGTACATCAATAAACAGATATTTTGGTACTGATCCTAATGCCTGGATTTGGGAGACTTTGCTTTATAAATTATATAGATATTTGAATGTAAAATATTAGGACATTTTAGCCACAATTGAAAAACGTCATGTTCAAACGTCAATGGCGTCATAACGGTCAGTCCGATCGAAGTCAAATTTGGTGTGTGACGTCCTTAAGGTAAGTCCTACAAAACGGTATGATCAAAACTGATGAGATCGAAAAATGAAAATTTACGTCATCTTGTAAGACGTCATTTAGACGCACTTCCGATGACGTTACGTCAAATCCGACACTACATATCCGAAAGGTATCTCGTAATGGAACAATCTGGCGGTGGTTGCATGTCGATAGCTGTATTATGAATGAAATGCTCAAAAGAGTGTTTTTGACCTTTTCATGACCTTGATCTTGACCTTTGACCCGATCGCTCCCAAAATCTAATCAAATCGTCCTTGGATAATCACGAATCATCCCACCAAATTTCATGCAATTCGGTTTAATACTTACTGAGTTATGCGAATAACAAACAAACACACATATTCACAAATAAATAAATACACAGCGACCAAAACATAACCTTTCGCAGAATGCGAAGGTAAAAATCGTAAGTTTAAAAATGACGTCATCTTGTGACGTCATTTTGACGCACTTCCAATGACGTCACTACCAATCGCGGACTACCATCCTGAAAGCTCTTATTTCATGGAACATTTTAATGTTGGTTTCATGTCAATAGCTCTATTAGATCTGAAGTTATGCCTACAAGTATATTTTGACCTTGAGTGTGACTTTGACCTTGACCATAGAGTTAATTTGCAAAACCTGTTCATAAATAAGCAGATATTTTGGTACTGATCATAATGCCTGGATTTGGGACAATTTCCTTTGCAAATTACATAAATATTTGAATATAAAATATCAGGACATTTTAGCCACAATTGAAAAACGTTATGTTCAAACGTCAACGACGTCATAACGGTCAGTCCGATCGACGTCAAATTTGGTGCGTGACGTCCTTAAGGTAAGTCCTACAAAAAGGTGTGATCAAAACTGATGGTCGAAAATTGAAAATTTACGTCACCTTGTGAAGTCATTTTGACGCACTTCTGATGACGTCACGTAAAATCTAACACCACGTACCCGAAAGGTATTTTGTCATGGAACAATATGGCGTTGGTTGCATGTCGATAGCTGTCTTATGAAGGAAGTTATGCCCAAAAGTTTGTTTTTGACCTTTTCATGACCTTGACCTTGACCTTTGACCCGATAACTCCCAAAATCTAATCAAATCGTCCTTGGATAATCACGAATCATCCCACCAATTTTCATGCAATTTGGTTTAATACTTTCTGAGTTATGCGAATAACAAACAAACACACATATTCACAAATAAATAAATACACAGCGACCAAAACATAACCTTTCGCAGAATGCGAAGGTAATGATGGTTAAGGATACATTGTCAATATGACAGTTAAGGAAACATTGTTAATATGATGGTTCAGGACACATTGTCAATATAGCAGTTGATAAATCATTATCAATATAACGGTGAAGGATACATTGTCAATATGATGGTTAAGGATGCATTGTCAATGTAACAGTGAAGTATACATTGTCAATATAGCAGTTGATGAATCATTGTCAATATAATGGTTAAGGATACATCGCCAATATGACGGTTAAGGATACATTGTCAATATGACAGTTACATTGTCAATATGATGGTTAAGGATACATTGTCAATATAGCAGTTGATGAATCATTGTCAATATAACGGTTAAGGATACATCGCCAATATGACGGTTAAGGATACATTGTCAATATGACAGTTACATTGTCAATATGACAATCACATTGTCAATATGACGGTTAAGAACACATTGTCAATATGACAGTTACATTGTCAATATGACAATCACATTGTCAATATGACGGTTAAGGATACATTAATATGACGGTGAAGGATACAATGTCAATATGACCGTTAAGGATACATTGTCAATATGACAGTTACATTGTCAATATGACAATCACATTGTCAATATGACGGTTAAGGATACATTAATATGACGGTGAAGGATACAATGTCAATATGACAGGTAAGGATACATTGTCAATATGACAGGTAAGGATACATTGTCAATATGACGGTTAAGGATACATTGTCAATATGACGGTTAAGGATACATTGTCAATATAACAGTGAAGGATAAATTGTCAAGATAACAGTGAAGGATAAATTCTCAATATAGCAACTGATGAATCATTATCATTATAACGGTTAAGGATACATTGTCGACATAACGGTTAAGGATACATTGTCAATATAGCGGTTCAGGATATATTGTCAATTTAGCAGTTAAGGATACATTGTCTATATCGGGGTTAAGTATACATTGTCAATATGATGGTTAAGAATACATTTTCAATATAGTGGTTAATGATGCATTGTAAATGTGACAGGTAAGGAACAAGTACAGTACTGTACTTCACAATCATTTGCTCCAATATCTGTAACAATTAACAGATATCTTTTCATAAACAAACTGACTTTGTCTCAGTTATTTTTTTTTCAAAATCTACAAAAGCCAAATGTGCAAACAAGGGGAGGCTTGCACACGGACATAATAACTCGGGATGGGATGAGGCAAATATATAGTCATAAGGATTCCTCAAGGTTGTTTTGTACATTAACAGGTGGAATTAAAGGGAGACAAGAAAAGACAACTTACCGCTGACTTGGATGCTTGCTTTCACGCATACTTGCAAAGTGAGAATACATATGGCCAAGGAACAGTAGGCTCGCATTGTTGCAACAAAGATTGCTGGTCGAATGGCTGAGCCATGACCTCCTTTATACAAGCAAGTAGGGGCTGGACGTAAGAAAATGGCAAAGAGCCAGGAGGAAATGAAAAAAGTATTCTAATGAAATAGTTGCTGGACCAGTTTACCTTTTTGGCATTCCATTTTCTTTATCTGCAATTGCAAAGGTAAACCACCCAATATAACCATTTCCAAGAAACTGCTCCAGCAACACCTACACTCTACAAAGAGTACAGGTTATCAAAATAAATTTAAAATTATTTCTCTCTCCATCGATTTTGGTAAGAATAAAAAAACATTTTGCAGTTGATAATTCATCAGTTGTTGCAGTTATCGGATGAAATCATGCACGGTATGCTTCGTTACTGTTCTGCACAGGTTTTTGGAGAAATAAAACTTCGTTTGACAAATCTTTGACGGTATTCCATCTTGTTACGTATTTTTCCCATGCCATCCCTCCATGTGGAGCACGATTGTACTCCATGATAATTGGCTTATCAGATTCATGTTCGTATTTTGATCTTGTTAATTTCTTATAAATAATTTACAGTGATCTAAGGCTCATGGAGCAGGTTGTACATATACCACATTGAGGGCAAATACATTTGTAGACATCAGTTTACATTTACATTAATTCAAAGGACATTAGTACATAATACACAAACACTTATGGTGTTTGAGAATTGAAGTTGGGTTCCCTATATCATGAGCCAGGGTTTATATGGGAGCACCTAAGGCTCATCTGCGTTGTCTGATTTCATCCGACTTGTCCAATTTTCCCAATGCTGGTGTAATAGATAACATGTAAGCAGGTTTAACGATATGGAAATATGAGAAAGGATAAAGTTGGAAAGGTCATTGGCAAAGGGTCTCGCTTTTGAGTAGTTTGGTTGTGATCTGACCATGCAAGATGTGTCTGATTCAAAAAATAAAATGTGGAAGACAACAGCATATGTTAAATATCCTTTTGCTACATTTCCTCTTCTTTGTATGGGGAAAAGTTTCAAGCATCGTGGAAGCTTTTATTTACTTATTGAGGTCCAACCATCAAAATAAAAGATGGTGAGTGGTTTTTGAGGATATTTGTAGACAAACCTTGGGGGATGAGGAAGGGCTGTACGCAGTTCTCCATAGTATCCGGCTTCTGGCAGTTTACACACAGCGACTGAGTTGGACACAGACCACCTGTTTTATAGCTCGAGTTTAAAGTAAATTTAATCTCAGTCGAAAAAGATCTATTTTTTAAAAATCAGTTTTACCTTTTGTATGTTTGAGAACAAAAGTGGACGGATCTGGCTAATGAGGTCGGTCTAATTTCCGTTGAAAACTTTCTCTCAATCTATTAAACTGATCCTCGAATCTCGTGAAAATGAATAGGAGGCTTTCCCAATTTGCTGCTGACCACATGCTACATGCATGCTCTCATAAAGAACTGGACCCCGATTAGACGACTTTAACCAATCAGAATGCATAGGAAGGCTCGGACCTTTCAGCACTTGGCGAAGGCCCCAGTTTTTCATCTAACAAACATCTACTTTCAGAAGTGTGGAAAACCCTTAATATAGCTATAAAATTTTTTGAAAATAATGATGCTGTATCTACATGTGTAGTGTCAATTTAAACAAAAATGTCCTAGTTCCACATAGGATTTGTACAACATGTAAGAAACAGAAAATTAAGTCAAACAGCAGGCCCGAACTTAAAGTTTGGCTTTAATTGAAGGAAGCACCAATTTCTCACCTGGAGATCAAGCACCTTTTAACCCTACACCCCAAAAAACACTGCATTGTCAGCTGAACACAATTGGCTCTTCACAGTATCGACCCATTAAGTTCAGTGTCCCGAGAAATGGAGCATCCACAACTGAATTAATTATCCATAAAACACGTAAGTGTAACAAAGGGGGAAATGAAAATGTGTGATCACAGCACGATCTTTATCTTCACATTTTATCTGTGAGATGATGAGTGTTTAATGTAAACATATTTCTATGTCAGCCACTGATGACAACATGGAAAGCACATATGTTGCAATGGTGAAATCTTACTCCAAAGTTTTTGTTTGCTAAAGCAGTTTCCTCGCAAAGATTACAATGAGCATTCAAAAATGGAGGTGCCACCAACTGGTAAAGGTGAACAGCAAGTCAAGGCTCGAGTATAATGTTTCGTCTACCTCATGGCTGTCATGTAGGATTGCTCATTGTGTGGCAGACATCAAGCATGGGGAAAGGAGGATTTGGCAAGGGACTTCAATATACAGGTGAGGAGACTCCCTTCCGTTTCCATCATCCCATTTCTTGAATGTGACATCAGGTGTGGTCAGGTGTAGGTGTGAACTGATTTATCTTCTCTGACGAATTTGTCATTTTAGATTAGCAAAAAAAAAAGGTGACTCAGCTAAAATGTTGCGTTATCCTCTGAATGAAACATTATCTCTCTGCAATTGTTGTGCTATGCAAATAGGTAACACAAAACCACACAATTCATGAAGGAAATTTCGTTTCTTTTTGGGAGGTTTCTTCAAAGAACTACTCGATTTATTTTTGTCTCCATGTATGATAAAACACAGAATGAGTTGTCTAATAAACTAAGCAACTTATACCTCATACACGTAAGGCTTTCAACAAAGGGGAAATACGAGGGGTGTGTAAATGGTTTCGAACCTGACATAGAAATGTAAAATTATCCCACGGTGTCTTTTACAAGAGCAGACTATTGTGTGCTAGAAGCCCCGGCAAACTTCCAAATTCCTGCCCAGACCTATAGAATCCTGCAATGGAGGCAACCTGACCAGGATTTGTTCTCAGGCGGAAATGTCCATGAATTGCATTGAGTTCCCCAATGCTCTTGTAAAAGTGTGGGCCTATCTTGACAGAGATTTTGTCAGTACAGAGTATAGTCCATGGTGTTGTTGAAACATGCAGCACTTGAGCAGTGCAGAGCTCTGTCATATATGGTAAAGCATCTTCCTCACTCTTTCTTAAGATCATCCTCATTAGAAAGGGCACAAGCATTATTCTTGTAGCCACACATTCTGGCTGCTTTGTTTCGCCACACAGAGTAAGCTCTGGGCTTTTGAAGAGTGTCTGTTCTTTATACTTCTTTTTTGAGAGGAAGAGATCAGAGATGTACCCTCCAGTAAGGGGGTCTCACCATCAACATTTGGGAAATTATTCTGTAGCCTGTGGTGCTCCCACCTGATCCCAGGGGCCTTGGCTTCCTGAAGGAGTCAATGAGGACACTCAAGGGAATCGTGACAAGGAAAATGTCCACAGGGATGCACGTTTTAACAGCTCCCACCATGAACTTTGGATCGCATATGTCAGGTAATACATACTGAGCAAACCCCAGGGGAAAAAAAGTATTACCTTTGTGGGTCCCTGGTTAGCTGTGAAAAGTATGTCACATGGCTGCTTTCAGCATATTCATTACATGAAATAGCTTTGGGTTTTCATTGGAGAAATTTTGAGTACAAGAGTTTCTTGGACTATTTTTCAATGTAATAAATAAGATTCATCGGATGTCTGTGTCTGTCCGTCTGCTTGTTCGCATTTTTTTGCAAGGACTGCTGGACTGAAACCACCAAATTTGGCACACAGACCAAGTCCGATCCGGGGGTTGTCCTCAGTGTATTTTCATCCACAGCCTCAACCTTTAAAGAACCTGTAAAGCTTGAGAGATTAGAATACATGTTTGAGAGAAGACTTTTTATATGCTTGAGAGAAGACTTTCTACATGCTTGGGAGATAAGACCCTTTTAAGACCCTGAATACCCACAAGACCATTAAGATCATTGAATTCCCTGAACACAATTAAGACACTTTAAAACCCCAAAGACCCTTAAGACTTTGAAGACCCTGAAGAACTATATGACCTCAAAGACCCTTAACACCTCAATTATCTGTAAGACCCTTAAGACCTTAAAGACCTCAAAGACACTTAAGACCCCAAGACCCTTGAAGACCCTTAAGACCTCTTTACCCACTGGTCTTCTGGCTCTCCTGCCCCCCACACAATTTCCCCCACTCCAACCCCTGCCCCGTCGGTTCTTCTGTCCCCGACCCACCTGCCCCATTCTAAGCCCTGCTGGCTCTCCTGCTTTTCCCACTTCTCAGTACCCCCCCCCCACCCCACCGGAGCAATGCTGGGTAACCCTGCTAGTAAAAAAATAAAACGATGGCTGGCAGGATAGCATAGGGGTGTGCATTCTCGCCTCTAAGAGGTCTAGCTTTGGATTGAATCCCGAACCAGCTATAAACTGTCATCCTGGTGTTTAGCAAACAGGGTTCATCAACAATGTGTGTACCATCCATTGATGGATGTTAAGCTGGACGTCCAATCTGTCAGTATTGGTCAGTGGATGTTAAACATCCCACGGTGTCCTTCGCAAAGAGTAACTGAAATTGTTGCCAGCACACTGAACAAATGTCTAATTTCTGATCAAACCTACAGGGGGCACAGCATAAGAGGCACAGCCACCCCTCCACCAGCCCACAATGTCACATCTTTGTGATGTATACGAAGAAGAAAAAGAAAACGTTGAATTCAAACATTTGAAAATAATTTTGCAAATAACTGTCACAATGTCCGGTGTTCATAAAAAAAATAATCTCATTGAATGATTGCAGGCATTGGGTTACATCAACATCATCAATTCCAGGATATATTCTTTGTAAGACATGTTTGAAAGGAGTAAGACACGTTTGAAAGTAAGTATATTTCTCCATTTATCACAGTGTACTTGTTTGTAATATGTTGTAGACAATATTTGGCCAGTTGTAATTTATTTCAATTGTTTTGCTGTAAAAGATGAAACATTATCTTAATTAGATTTTGATTAGCTCCTTTGTGTTCCATTTTCTTCATTGGATTTTGATATTTTGTCTTTCTGAGCCACTCGCTCAGGGTGAAACATCAATTCCTTTTTCCTTATTGGATTTTGATATTTTGTCTTTCTGAAAAGCAGGACATCTTCTCTTATTTTTTGTTTTTGATCTTCGCCAGATCTTTCACGAGAAATCACATTGTAATTGAACGCAGGAAGAGGCCATTCGGCCCATCATGCCTGCTTTACACCAACACTATCTACATGAATAAATGTCAGAGTGTCAGTGTGTCTAGTCCATAACTGCAAAACCATGAAACCTAGTAGCCTGAAACTTTGCACGCATTATAAGAAAATGCCGCAGAAGTGCAAGAGTGAAAAGTTGATGTTTGGGTTAATTAAAACACCCCTTTTGAAGATAATTAACGGACTTATTTAATTATATCCTTTATCAGGCGCATTCTCTGTAACCACTCCGAGTGGTGTCTTCAGGCGTATCCGAGGTAACCTCGCTGGGGTCTGATGCTGCCATGTTTTTTGGCATGCTCACCCATGCTTTCACTTGGAATAGGCCACAACGATTTCTTAAGGGTAAAGTTTGTTTTTTTCACCTTCTTTAGGAGGGGGGGGGGAGGGTAAGGAGGGAACAGGCAGAGAGTGATAAGGGGGGGGGAGGGGAACGATTCAGATGAGGGGTAGAGGTGGCATTAGCAAAGAGTGATATGTTTTGCTTAATGACTGCACACAAATTAAAAAATAAAACCATCTCATGTCAGAATAGCTGTACACACAATGACACAAGAGTTTGTAATGTTAACCAAAGCCACATCTGCAAAAACTTTGATATCCCAGTTCCAGAAAATTTGTGGGAACATTAACAAAAAGCATGGACTGAAAACATGGAAGTACCGCTCATGTACGAACGAATGATCCCCTCGAGCATGAACATCGAAAACAAAGCATTGCAACCACATATGTTCGCCATAGTTCGGCACAAAAAATAAGAGAAGAAGACATTGCTAAGTGAGGTGTAAATACCAGTGATTTTGGACTAAACAATGCAGAAATCAAGAAAATGACCAAATACCAAGACCTCAATAATGAAGTGTAAAGATCCAGGATCTGAAGAATGTCAAAGCTGTACCAGTGATATAATAGTTGGTTACCCAGGAAACACCTTAATACCCCAGACAGCCAAAGATCACCTGATGAAGGACATAATTAAATAAGGTCGTTAATTATCTTTAAAAGGGATGTTTTAATTAACCCAAACACCCAATTTTCACTGTTGCACTACAGTGGAGTTTCCTTAGTTTGCATGCAAAGTTTCAGGCTGCTAGGTTTTATAGTTTTGGAGTTATGGAGGACACACACACACACACACACACACACACACACACACACACACACACACACACACACACACACACACACACACACACACACACACACACACACACACACACACACACACACACACACACACACACACACTTTTATGAGGATAGATTACAGTATATATTTGAACAGTGTAGTAGAACACAAATAGCCTTTTGGCACTTTCAAAATCTTTCCGTTTAACAGTACTTGACTAAAATATTAAGGAATTTTACATCATCTCGACCAATCATGACCCCGCATATGCAAATCGAAAAGCAAGCTTAAGCAATCGGTTCACTTTGTCTGTCTGTCAGTCTGTCCAGAAACGTCAGAATTTTACATCATCTTGCAGAGCCAGCACATGTTCCTTTTCCTCAAAACTGTGTGGGGTAAGGTGTTCTATGAACTCCCTAATTATCTCAGCCACCAAAGGTGGACGGAGGTTATGTTTTCATCCCTATGAGTTTGTCTGTCTGTTTGTGAACAAGATATCTCAAAATGTTGTGGATGGATTTAGACGAAAGTTGGGTGCACAGGTTGTGTGTGTGACATGGACTAAATTATTAGATTTTGGTGAAGATCCGAATCCAGATCAGACACTTGTTCAGTGATTCTTCATCATTGATGGTGCCAAAAACGATATGGAACATGAGACTTCAAAAAGTTGTGGACGAGTTATGACAAAGCTCGGTGGATGAGTTGGTGATGTGACAAGAACAAGCCAATTCGATTTTGGTTAAGGTCAGGATTCAGGTCCGACCTATCAATGGAACACAAAACGTAGACTGTTCAACCAAGCCAAGGTATACTCTCTACCGAGTGATGTTCAAGTTACCTTCGCCAAAGGTGAAGGAGGTTTATGTTTTCACCCCTTTCTGTCTGTTTGTGTGCAGGATATCTCAAAAAGTTGTGGACGAATCCGAATGAAATTTCGTGGACATGTTCGTTGTGTGACAAGGAAGATTTGATTCAATTTTTGTGAAGATCCGTATCTGGATGTGGATATGATTAAAAAAAAAACATTTTTAAGTGATTCCTCACCATTGAGAGATTGGGCCAAAAACGATATATAGCATATTTCAAAAATGTATTGGGCCGAATATGTTCCTGTGGATCAGGCAATGTGTGAATGTGTGGCGGAGGTATACGCTCTACCAAGTGTCCTTCGAGTAAAAAATTGGGTTTACTTTCCTTTTCAGTGAATCAAAAGTATATGCCTCTTTTTTCTTCTCATTTAATGATGGATAAAAGACTGACTTTGCATAGTTTTGTTTTTCTTGGAATTTTCAACATTGAAATGGTATCATTTTTCACTTATTCTCAGCCAGTGAAAGAAATTTGAATAACAACTTACGTTTTTCTATTATGTGCCAAACAGGTGAAACCATGTACGAGGTAATTACTCTTTGCCACACTCATCAGAGCACGTAGCTCATTATGCTGGAATCCCACAATGCTCTGATTTATCAAATGTCTATGCTCAATAGTGATGTCCTAATTTCTGCTGTGCCTTTTGAGAGTGTAAGGGTTTTACATTTTGAGCCATGACTTCACCAGATATTTAAAAGGAGAATTGTGAGGGACTTGTTTGCTTGGGAGAAATAGTGACCACAGAATGCATTACACTCACATCTGCCCTTTAAAACTTAGATGCTTATCATCTCCATCTTTAATGGCAAAGCTTTAATATGATGCACACTCAATTTGAAAATTTAATTTCTAGTTATCTCTTTGTTATGGCTCGTGTTGGCTTAATGGAAGGGTGGTGGGCATAGGATCCTAGCGTCCTGAGTTTAAATCACACTTGCCATTGAATTAATCCCAGGTGGGGTTGATTCAGCCGGTCATCCTTCAGAGGTCGGAAAAATGAGTAAAAGCTTGCTGGGATGATTGAGCCATTCGAGTATCCTGCGTCGGAATGGCGACCCATCCAGGATTGTGCCCAATAGCCCAGGAGACTGCTTCGGCAGCACCAATGCTCTCTCGGCACAGTGTATGGTCTCAACGGATGGATGGATCTCTGTTTCCAAGATCAAGAGGGACCAAGAGTGGCATGGGATACATTGTACACACCAAGCTATACACACCGATTTGTTATTTGTTTTGCTTTATTTATGAATGAATAAGACTCCACAATAACATCCCTCCTTTTGATGTGTCTCTTACACCAACTGTTTATCTCATTCTTCTTTTTCACAACTACCTCATCCACCTCCCTTTGCTCCTGTGAAGTTGTAATTGTTGGGCTACTCATTAAAGACCATATTTGTGTACGTAATACCCCAATTACTGGTCAAGGAATGGGACTTGCATGGTCACTTAGAAGTCAGCCACAGCACCAACTGGGCATTCTAGGAGAAAACGGTAGTGTCTGCTTGCTTTGGGAACAAGAGAGAAGAAAAGGGTGAGATAATGTAGGACTGCTCAATCACTTGACCACGTGTTGGGTCTGCCCTCATGATTACATTAAAACCGGTCTAAACCAACTCTAATTTACTCTCCTTCAGGATCTATACGAAATATAGAACACTCCCAATCCCAAAATGAAACCCTGCTCCAACCTATGTCTTTGTTTTCCTTTTTCAAATCTGTGATCAGCTACTTTTTGTGGTTGTTTGAATTCAGGTTGCCAATTTTAGAAATTTGACGTATGTTGACTTTTTGGCCTATGATGACTGCAAAAATAATTGGAGATCGAATTCATTGACCCGATATGCAAATCCTCTTCAAATTTCTAGTCAATTGGGTTAAAATTGAGAATTTTAGATTTTCTTCGATTTTCGCAAACAGACAGACAGACAGACAGGGGTGAAAACAACCTCCATCCACCTTCGGTGGCAGAGGTAATTACTGGATTACAATGAGTAAAAAATGTTTTCAGTGGTTACAAAGCAATGAATTGCCACATCATGGCAGAATAGCTGAGAGGTACATACACATGCTCTAAGCTGGCTAGCCTGGGTTTGAATCTCGACCCAACTATAAACTGTCATCCCGGCATTTCACAGGCAGGGTGATTGATCAGTGTGTGTGTGTCGCCTCTCAGATGGACTTTAAACTGGGTGTCCTCATATCTTTATATCTCTCTCTCACACACACACACACACACACACACACACACACACACACACACACACACACACACACACACACACACACACACACACACACACACACACACACACACACACACCTGTCCCCTCACCTCTTCTCTTCTCTTCTCTTCCCCCTTACCTCCCTCACCCTCACCCACTCTCTCCCTTTCTTTCCCACCCCTCTCCCTCTGTTAAGAGGACTGTTAAGGACTGACAGTTTAGTTTTGAATTAAAAATGGCTTCCTTAGAATGTTGCATGAACAAATCAAATTTGTAGTGAGCAGACCAAGAGGTGCAAAGGTTGCTGCATGTTCAAGCATGCATTCATGCAGGCAGGCCTTTGCCAGGTAGATAACATGGGTTTTAAATGTTCCCACCCGGTTTTATTTAGAACCCGGTGGTTAAAAAGAAAATGTTGCTCTTTGGATTTATTTTATCACCCTTTCCTTCCTCTCATGCTGCCTTCCCTTCCCCTCACACCACCTTTCCCTCCCCTGATGCTGCCTTTCCCTTACTGCCCCTCACACCACATTCCCTTCCACAAACGCTGCCTTCCCTCCTCTTGCACTGCCTTGACTTGCCCTCCCCTCACAATGCCTTCTCTTCCCCTCCTCTCATACTGCCTTCACCTCCCCTCACACTGCCTCCCTTCCCCCTCCCTCCCCTTATGCTTACCTCCTCCCAAATCCCCTCTCCTTTCCAACTCCATGGACATCTTCAGGTTGTCCCCGCATGCTGTATTAATGTGTTGTTTTAACGTTTCTTAACGAAAATGTCCACGAAAAACTGCGAAAAGGCGAAAAAAAACAAACAAATTGTGAATACACGAAGCAGATTGCATTTTATCAACCACCGATACGCGGGGATTGCGAATAGCGAATCCATGAATAGCAGTGCCCAACAGTAGATAAAATGTAATAGATGTTTAATGTGGGCCACATCAAGAATAGACGAAGCAGAGGGTACTCACTGTTGTAGGAAGTGTGAGGAAATGGCCCACTTGAGGATGGTTATTATTATGTTGAAGGAACGGATGAATAATTTGCAGCAAGTATCAGAATATGAGAAATTCGTAGATAACAGTTGATTACAATTGTGGAGTGAGGTTGCTGAAGATATTGGAAGTGGTGAGGGTGCATGCAATTGTGTGGGTAAAGCAGGAGCAGAAAGTGGAGATTGTGCAGCGGGAGCAGGCAGTGGAGATTGTGCAGCGGGAGCAGGCAGTGGAGATTGTGCAGCGGGAGCAGGCAGTGGAGATTGTGCAGCGGGAGCAGGCAGTGGAGATGGTGCAGCGGGAGCAGGCAGTGAAGATGGTGCAGCGGGAGCAGGCAGTGGAGATGGTGCAGCGGGAGCAGGCAGTGGAGATGGTGCAGTGGGAGCAGGCAGTGGAGATGTGCAGCGGGAACAGGCAGTGGAGATGGTGCAGTGGGAGCAGGCAGTGGAGATGTGCAGCGGGAGCAGGCAGTGGAGATGGTGCAGTGGGAGCAGGCAGTGGAGATGGTGCAGCGGGAGCAGGCAGTGGAGATGGTGCAGCGGGAGCAGGCAGTGGAGATGGTGCAGCGGGAGCAGGCAGTGGAGATGGTGCAGCAGGAGCAGGCAGTGGAGATGGTGCAGCAGGAGCAGGCAGTGGAGATGGTGTAGTGGGAGCAGGCAGTGGAGATGGTGCAGCGGGAGCAGGCAGTGGAGGTTGTGCAGTGGGAGCAGGCAGTGGCGAGGATGCAGAGAGTACAGGCATTGGTGAGGGTATGAGTGCAGGTCGTGGTGAGGCAGCGAGTTCAGATAGTGATGAGGAGCGAGTTCAGGCAGTGGTGAGGAAGCGAGTTCAGGCCGTAGTGAGGCAGCGAGTACAGGCAGTGGTGAGGCAGCGAGTTCAGGCCGGAGTGGGGCAGCGAGTACAGGCAGTGGTGAGGCAGCGAGTACAGGCAGTGGTGAGGCAATGAGTAGAGGCAGTGGTGAGGGTGCAGGGAGTGCAGGCAGTAGAGAGGGTGCAGGTAGTGAAGAGGGTGCAGGTAGTGAAGAGGGTGCAGGTAGTGAAGCGGGTGCAGGTAGTGAAGAGGGTGCAGGTAGTGAAGAGGGTGCAGGTAGTGAAGAGGGTGCAGGTAGTGAAGAGGGTGCAGGTAGTGAAGAGGGTGCAGGTAGTGAAGAGGGTGCAGCATGTGAAGGCAGAGGTGAGGGTGCAGTGAATGCAGGCAGTGGGGTGGGTGCAGTAAGTGCAGGCAGTGGGAAGGGTGTAGAGAGTGAAGGTGGTGGTGAGGGTACAGCAAAGGAGATTGGAAGGAATGAAGTCTGGGAGACAGTTTTTGTTGGTGATGAAACTATTAAATATGTCGATACTTCATTCTGCAGGAAGGAACGTAGACAGAGAGTTCTGTGCAGTTTTGAAGGAGCAGGAGTTGGAGACATTGAAGGAAGGGTAAATGATATCGTATCGGGTCACGATATGAGGAAGTTGGTTGTGGTTCACCAAGGAGCAAATGATTTCAGGAAAGTTTACTCAGAGGTTTTGAAAAATAGATACTGGATATTGGAGAAGTGGCTGAAAACAAAGGGCTATGAGGTAATGGTTTTTGTGATTCCCCAAGATTAAGAAGTGATACACAAATTATGAGCAGAATGAAAGAAGTCAACCAATGGCTGGAAGCATGGTGTAGGGGGAAAGGTTTCACATTGAAGAGGCAGTGGGAATCATTTCACGGACAAAGGGCTTGTTTCCAGAATGATGGCCATATGCTAAATAGAAAGGAGGCAGCAAGGTTTGTAGTGGGAATTATTAAAGTAGGTATTCACACATGTTTTAGGTCAGCTGAGGGTGGAGAAGCTATTAAGGAAGGACTGATGATGTAATTGTGATTAGTAAGGCCAGGCGAAAAATATAATTTCAGTAAGGGAAAAGTTAAATGTATTCTATGGCGAGAAAATACAACCCATTGCTTCACTGATGGGAACATTAAGGGGGGAGAGAAAGAGGGAGAGGAGGGAGAGAGTGGTGTGGGATTGAGAGGGGAGTGTGGAGGTAGAGGGGGAGAGAGAGAGGAGGGAGGGAGAGTGAGGAGGGGTGGGCGAGCGAGGAGGGAGGGAGAGTGAGGAGGGGTGGGGGAAAGGAAGGCAGCGAGAGGTGAGA
This sequence comes from Eptatretus burgeri, assembly GCF_056783735.1. Taxonomy (NCBI): domain Eukaryota; kingdom Metazoa; phylum Chordata; class Myxini; order Myxiniformes; family Myxinidae; genus Eptatretus; species Eptatretus burgeri. Next base: position 111,558,749 of record NC_140963.1, on the reverse strand, counting down.
GGAAGGGAAGGCAGACGTGTGGTGGAGCATTAATGACCATTCCTACTGTCTCATCAAAATGATTCTGTGCCCTACAGTAGATAGCGGTACTGTTCGTGTCTCATCAAAATGACAGTGAAGATGGAAACAAAATAATGTCTGAAATCCATTTTGCAACGGTCATACTATAAATACTGGCCAGAACCAAACACCACACAGACAGGTCCGGAGATAAACACAGTCTGGAGACAAACAGCGCCCAGACACATCCGGAGACAAACATCACCCGGATGTGTCTGGAGCCAAGCCGCCCGGAGACAAACAGCGCCCAGACACGTCCGGAGACAAACACCACCCGGTCGTGTCAGGAGCCATGCCATCTCGAGACAAACACCACCTGGACACGTTAGGCGCCAAACACCTCCCAGACGTGTCCGGAGCCAAGCTGTCTGGAGACAAATATTGCCCAGACACATCCAGAGACAAATTCCTGTTTGGAAATCATCACTGCCCAGACATGTTCGAAGACAAGCACCACCCAGACGCATCTGGAGACAAACACCGCCCAGACACATCCAGAAACAAACACCGTCTGGACATAATCACTGCCCAGACACGTCTGGAGAGAGGAGAGAGGGAGAAATGTGTGGGACGGTGCTGCTCTGTATTAGGAAATAGGCCAGCAGTGTAGGTCAGATTGTTTTGGTACTTAATCAAATGACTTGACACAAAGCTACAAGAGGTCTCGTATGAAAGATGGGGATCTCAGTAACTCGTTTTGCCCTGTTGTCCTCATTTTTTGGTGTGCGGCCCATTAAATATTCACACCTGAAGGGAACCCCCATTAGAAAATCAGTGAATTAGCCATAACTACAAAGCAATGCGCCATATTTTTACATGATTGGTATTGAAATGTGCAGAATGAACAGGGGAATACTACTCGTTACTTAATGGAATACTTCCAGATAAATATATGTACATTTGAGTGCTTTTAATAGAAAAAAGACGAAATTTCCAGACTGCTAACTTCGAAAATCATCAACTACAGAAACAAACATCTGCCAATTGTCATTTTTTTTTTCTTTATTTTATATGTGTTCAGTTTACCATATCAATATAATGAGAATATTTTGAAACAAATTTCTACAAGCAAATTATACGATATAGTGACTGAAGTTTGCACAAGTGATATGATAACTATATGTTACACCAATACACATTGTTCCACGAGAAATGAACTAAAACATATTTTGAGCGAGTGTCCTCGACATGTTCAACCATCACTGTCCGTGTCATGTTGGTCGCCATGTGAAAGTTCGTTGCCACACTGCCTGTCACATATAACAAGTCAATATTAGCAAAAGTTAGTTTTCTGATTTTTTCGCACAGGACCTCCGAGCACCCGAACTTTGATTGGCTCCCCAGAATTTTCCACAAGGATTTGGGTTTGCACTAATTGATAGGTGTTAGTAGACACCTAGATTAATACATTAGTGAAGAAATTATTTGGTAAGCAATTTTTTCACAGATGGTCAATACAATTTGCTAAAATTCCCGAACTATGTAGAGCACCTTACGAAACCTCCAAAATATAGACACAGATCTGGCAAAGGCTGTGGATGAGCAGTCCCTCTGGGGGACAGGGCACGATGTCAAGCAGTGAATGCATGAAATCATATAGCTAGCTCAATGAAGCTCGTTCATTTTGGCACTTTCCGAAATCGTCTGTTCACTCAATAGAATTCTCCAAACAGGAGAAAAAGATAAGTTTAATGCTTTAGAAATTTCACATTTTCTTGTGTATATTTGGAGAAGGAGCGACCATAGCCTTGCTTATTAAAGTCAATAGGTATATAAGCTTTGTTATAAGACTCGTTACTTCTTCAAATTACCAGATTTCGACACTTATTCAGTCTGGATGACATCCGATCCTCAAAACCAAAAAAATATTTCGATGATATACTTGAATTCGTCTGTGAGAGTAGATCGTGGAAAATTGTATCATATAATGCATGAAATCGTTCCAAGCTCCTAATTTGAATAAACAGCACTTACAAAATCCATGTCTCCAGCGATTCGTAGCAATGATGAACAGGCATTCGATAATATGAATGAGGTAAGTTTAAAAAAAACGTTATCGTGAAGAAATCATTCTGGCCTGTTCCAAGTCAAGGCACGGTTGAGTAGGCCAAAAAAACATGGCGGCTTCAGAGAAACGTCTTAAGACCCCAGAGAGTGAGATGACCGAGGATCGCCTGTTGAGGGACATAATTAAATAAGGCCGTTATCTTCAAAAGGGGTGTTTTAATTAACCCAAACACCCAATTTATACTCTTGCATTTCCTTGAAGTTTTCTTCGGATGTATGCACGTTGCAGGCTGCTAACTTTTATAGTTTTGGAGTTATGGAGGAGACACATACACGGAGACACACAGACACGCAGACAGACAGACAGACATACACACGTTGCCTTTTATTAGTACTTGTACGTGCCCGTAAAAAAAAAAAAATTCCAACCGCGAGCATGAAACAACAACAACACAGGCCGTTTCTTCACTCTCGCGTGCCCGCACATGCGTGGCCCAAAGTTCGCGAGTCACAGTTACGATGAATTATTCGGAATTTACGTTTTAATGGCCAATTATTCAATTAGCGCCAACGTATTTTACCTTTTCGCAATGTCGTCGCAAGGAAAAACAAAAAGAGAAGAGAAGAGAGAGAGAAAAAAAAATTACTTCCTGGTTCGGAGCATACCAGCTCGCTCTGATGTTACCGAAATTTATACACTGTCTAATATGAAAACGATCATAACTTGGGGCATTGTGTTTATTTATAAATGCGCATAAGAAATCGAGAAATTATTAGAATACACGAAGTCATCACACTCCAGAAGCCCTACTTTGTAATCTGTAATGGGGACCGCGGCTGAGCTTCCCTTCCCCGATCGGCCACGCCCACGCAGCAACGTGTCTTGTCATTGGTTTGGTAAATAAATGGTCATAACTTGGGAAGCACTTGTCTGATTAATATCAAACCTTGAAAAGGCACATCCTCAGGTCCCCAGCAATATATCTGGCAAGTTTCAATTAGACCGGACCAGTGGTTGTCAAGAAACAGTGGTCACACGCACGCACGCACGCACGCACGCACGCACGCACGCACGCACACACACACACACACACACACACACACACACACACACACACACACACACACACACACACACCTGTCCCCTCCCCTCTCTTCTCTTCTCTTCTCTTCCCCCTTACCACCCTAACACTCACCCCCTCTCTCCCTTTCTTTCCCACCCCTCTCCCTCTGTTAAGAGGACTGTTAAGGACTGACAGTTTAGTTTTGAATTAAAAATGGCTTCCTTAGAATGTTGTATGAACAAATCAAATTTGTCGTGAGCAGACCAAGAGGTGCAAAGGTTGCTGCATGTTCAAGCATGCATTCATGCAGGCAGGCCTTTGCCAGGAAGATAACATGGGTTTTAAATGCTCCCACCCGGTTTTATTTAGAACCCGGTGGTTAAAAAGAAAATGTTGCTCTTTGGATTTATTTTATCACCCTTTCCTTCCTCTCATGCTGCCTTCCCTTCCCCTCACACCACCTTTCCCTCCCCTGATGCTGCCTTTCCCTTACTGCCCCTCACACCACATTCCCTTCCACAAACGTTGCCTTCCCTCCTCTTGCACTGCCTTGACTTGCCCTCCCCTCACACTGCCTCCCTTCCCCTCATGATGCCTTCCCCCTCCCTCCCCTTATGCTTACCTCCTCCCAAATCCCCTCTCCTTTCCAACTCCATGGACATCTTCAGGTTGTCCCCGCATGCTGTATTAATGTGTTGTTTTAACGTTTCTTAACGAAAATGTCCACGAAAAACTGCGAAAAGGCGAAAAAAACAAAAACAAATTGTGAATACACGAAGCAGATTGCATTTTATCAACCACCGATACGCGGGGATTGCGAATAGCGAATCCATGAATAGCAGTGCCCAACAGTAGATAAAATGTAATAGATGTTTAATGTGGGCCACATCAAGAATAGACGAAGCAGAGGGTACTCACTGTTGTAGGAAGTGTGAGGAAATGGCCCACTTGAGGATGGTTATTATTACGTTGAAGGAACGGATGAATAATTTGCAGCAAGTATCAGAATATGAGAAATTCGTAGATAACAGTTGGTTACAATTGTGGAGTGAGGTTGCTGAAGATATTGGAAGTGGTGAGGGTGCATGCAATTGTGTGGGTAAAGCAGGAGCAGAAAGTGGAGATTGTGCAGCAGGAGCAGGCAGTGGAGATTGTGCAGCGGGAGCAGGCAGTGGAGATGGTGCAGCTGGAGCAGGCAGTGGAGATGGTGCAGTGGGAGCAGGCAGTGGAGGTTGTGCAGTGGGAGCAGGCAGTGGTGAGGATGCAGAGAGTACAGGCATTGGTGAGGGTACGAGTGCAGGTAGTGGTGAGGCAGCGAGTTCAGATAGTGGTGAGGAGCGAGTTCAGGCAGTGGTGAGAAAGCGAGTTCAGACAGTGGTGAGGCAGCGAGTTCAGATAGTGGTGAGGAGCGAGTTCAGGCAGTGGTGAGGAAGCGAGTTCAGGCCGTAGTGAGGCAGAGAGTTCAGGCAGTGGTGAGGAAGCGAGTTCAGGCCGTAGTGAGGCAGAGAGTTCAGGCAGTGGTGAGGAAGCGAGTTCAGGCCGTAGTGAGGCAGAGAGTTCAGGCAGTGGTGAGGAAGTGAGTTCAGGCCGTAGTGAGGCAGCGAGTTCAGGCCGTAGTGAGGCAGCGAGTACAGGCAGTGGTGAGGAAGCGAGTTCAGGCCGTAGTGAGGCAGCGAGTTCAGGCCGTAGTGAGGCAGCGAGTACAGGCAGTGGTGAGGCAGCGAGTACAGGCAGTGGTGAGGCAGCGAGTACAGGCAGTGGTGAGGCAATGAGTAGAGGCAGTGGTGAGGGTGCAGGGAGTGCAGGCAGTAGAGAGGGTGCAGGTAGTGAAGAGGGTGCAGCATGTGAAGAGGGTGCAGCATGTGAAGAGGGTGCAGCGTGTGAAGAGGGTGCAGCGTGTGAAGAGGGTGCAGCGTGTGAAGGCAGAGGTGAGGATGCAGTGAATGCAGGCAGTGGGGTGGGTGCAGTAAGTGCAGGCAGTGGGAAGGGTGCAGAGAGTGAAGGTGGTGGTGAGGGTACAGCAACGGAGATTGGAAGGAATGAAGTCTGGGAGACAGTATTTGTTGGTGATGAAACCATTAAATATGTCGATTCTTCATTCTGCAGGAAGGAACATAGACATAGAGTTCTGTGCAGTTTTGAAGGAGCACAGAGTTGGAGACATTGAAGGAAGGGTAAATGATATCGTATCGGGTCACGATATGAGGAAGTTGGTTGTGGTACACCAAGGAGCAAATTATTTCAGGAAAGTTTACTCAGAGGTTTTGAAAAATAGATACTGGATATTGGAGAAGTGGCTGAAAACAAAGGGCTATGAGGTAATGGTTTTTGTGATTCCCCAAGATTAAGAAGTGATACACAAATTATGAGCAGAATGAAAGATGTCAACCAATGGCTGGAAGCATGGTGTAGGGGGAAAGGTTTCACATTGAAGAGGCAGTGGGAATCATTTCAGGGACAAAGGGCTTGTTTCCAGAATGATGGCCATATGCTAAATAGAAAGGAGGCAGCAAGGTTTGTAGTGGGAATTATTAAAGTAGGTATTCAGACATGTTTTAGGTCAGCTGAGGGTGGAGAAGCTATTAAGGAAGGACTGATGATGTAATTGTGATTAGTAAGGCCAGGCGAAAAATATAATTTCAGGAAGGGAAAAGTTAAATGTATTCTATGGCGAGAAAATACAACCCGTTGCTTCACTGATGGGAACATTAAGGGGGGAGAGAAAGGGGGAGAGGAGGGAGAGAGTGGTGTGTGATTGAGAGGGGGAGTGTGGAGGTAGAGGGGGAGAGAGAGAGAGGAGGGAGGGAGAGTGAGGAGGGGTGGGGGAAAGGAAGGCAGCGAGAGGTGAGTGGAAGGGAAGGCAGACGTGTGGTGGAGCATTAATGACCATTCCTACTGTCTCATCAAAATGATTCTGTGCCCTACAGTAGATAGCGGTACTGTTCGTGTCTCATCAAAATGACAGTGAAGATGGAAACAAAATAATGTCTGAAATCCATTTTGCACCGGTCATACTATAAATACTGGCCAGAACCAAACACCACACAGACAGGTCCGGAGATAAACACAGTCTGGAGACAAACACCGCCCAGACACATCCGGAGACAAACACCACCCGGTCGTGTCAGGAGCCATGCCGTCTCGAGACAAACACCACCTGGACACGTTAGGCGCCAAACACCTCCCAGACGTGTCCGGAGCCAAGCTGTTTGGAGACAAATATTGCCCAGACACATCCAGAGACAAATTCCTGTTTGGACATCATCACTGCCCAGACATGTTCGAAGACAAGCACCACCCAGACGCATCTGGAGACAAACACCGCCCAGACACATCCGGAGACAAACACCGTCTGGACATAATCACCGCCCAGACACGTCTGGAGAGAGGAGAGAGGGAGAAATGTGTGGGACGGTGCTGCTCTGTATTAGGAAATAGGCCAGCAGTGTAGGTCAGATTGTTTTGGTACTTAATCAAATGGCTTGACACAAAGGTACAAGAGGTCTCATATGAAAGATGGGGATCTCAGTAACTCGTTTTGCCCTGTTGTCCTCATTTTTTGGTGTGCGGCCCATTAAATATTCACACCTGAAGCATACCCCCATTAGAAAATCTTGACCATTTCCGAAAATCAGTGAATTAGCCATAACTACAAAGCAATGCGCCATATTTTTACATGATTGGTATTGAAATGTGCAGAATGAACAGGGGAATACTACTAGTTACTTAATGGAATACTTCTAGATAAATATATGTACATTTGAGTGCTTTTAATAGAAAAAAGACGTAATTTCCGGACTGCTAACTTCGAAAATCATCAACTACAGAAACAAACATCTGCCAATTGTCATTGTTTTTTCTTTATTTTATATGTGTTCAGTTTACCATATCAATATAATGAGAATATTTTGAAGCAAATTTCTACAAGCAAATTATACGATATAGTGACTGAAGTTTGCACAAGTGATATGATAACTATATGTTACAACAATACACATTGTTCCACGAGAAATGAACTAAAACATATATTTTGAGCGAGTGTCCTCGACATGTTCAACCATCACTGTCCGTGTCATGTTGGTCGCCATGTGAAAGTTCGTTGCCACACTGCCTGTCACATAAAACAAGTCAATATTGGCAAAAGTTAATTTTCCGATTTTTTCGCACAGGACCTCCGAGCACCCGAACTTTGATTGGCTCCCCAGAATTTTCCACAAGGATTTGGGTTTGCACTAATTGATAGGTGTTAGTAGACACCGAGATGAATACGTTAGTGAAGAAATTTTTTGGTAAGCAATTTTTTCACAGATGGTCAATACAATTTGCTAAAATTCCCTAACTATGTAGAGCACCTTACGAAACCTCCAAAATATAGACACAGATCTGGCAAAGGCTGTGGATGAGCAGTCCCTCTGGGGGACAGGGCACGATGTCAAGCAGTGAATGCATGAAATCATATAGCTAGCTCAATGAAGCTCGTTAATTTTGGCACTTTCAGAAATCGTCTGTTCACTCAATAGAATTCAACAAACAGGAGAAAAAGATAAGTTTAATGCTTTAGAAATTTCACATTTTCTTGTGTATATTTGGAGAAGGAGCGACCATAGCCTTGCTTATTAAAGTCAATAGGTATATAAGCTTTGTTATAAGACTCGTTACTTCTTCAAATTACCAGATTTCGACACTTATTCAGTCTGGATGACATCCGATCCTCAAAACCAAAAAAATATTTCGATGATATACTTGAATTCGTCTGTGAGAGTAGATCGTGGAAGATTGTATCATATAATGCATGAAATCGTTCCAAGCTCCTAATTTGAATAAACAGCACTTACAAAAGCGATGTCTCCAGCGATTCGTAGCAATGATGAACAGGCATTCGATAATATGAATGAGTAAAGTTAAAAAAAAACGTTATCGTGAAGAAATCATTCTGGCCTGTTCCAAGTCAAGGCACGGTTGAGTAGGCCAAAAAACATGGCGGCTTCAGAGAAACGTCTTAAGACCCCAGAGAGTGAGATGGCCGATGGTTTGCTTGAGTGCTTAAGCCACTTGGCGAGTGCCCCACATGCAGACTCGGTGTCAGAACACATCTAATTGGGGGGCATGAGGGTAACCACAGAGGCGGGGGGCACAAGCTGCCGTTTGAGAACTCAATCTATGATGTAAATGCTTGATAATAAGAGTTTGCTGTCAACAACCACCACACCAACCCAATTCCGATTTAAAAACATGCTGCAAAGTCTCTCTTACACACACACACACACACACACACACACACACACACACACACACACACACACACACACACACACACACACACACACACACACACACACACACACACCGCAAAATATAGCCGACGTGCAAGCCACGTTTTCTCTCTCTTTCTCTTTTTGCTTTTATTGCATTTCATTTAGCGAAAAGGTTTTCACTTTTAATATGATTAATATAAGTTGATTCATAAAACACAAAGTTTGGCGCCAAAGGCTTGGCCTGCAGATGGGTGAGGGGGGAACAATAACTCATTTGGGAGGGTATGGCCCACGAATGCCCCCCCCCCGTGACGTCGACCCTGCCTACATGCTTGGTTACATGTGTGCGGTGCACAGTTTTCGTGGGCACATGGACCAAATTTGTTGTGGAGGTGGAAGTGGTGCAGCTAACATGGCCGTCTCGCAAGCATGTGCTTTGGCATGCAAGGAGCAGATGTGCTGCGGTACCGAAGCCATGTGGGATGTGCAGTGCTGATGTGAGGAAGTTGAGGGTGCCCCCTTCCCCACCCTCTTTCCCTCCTCACTCCCCCCTCCTCTCTCTCCCTTTCCCCATTTCTTTCTCTCCCTTCCCTCCTTCCACTCTCCCCACCCCTCTTTTTCTCCCCCTCCTCTCAATATTCCAATCAGCGAAGCGACGGGTTGTATTTGCTTGCACATCAAATAAATAAAATTTGTCATCTGTCTGTCTGTCTGTATGTCTGTATGTTCCTGTATTTTTGCAAAGACGCTGGGCCGCCCACCAACAAATTTGGCACAGAAACCAAGTCCTTCCCGGGGATTGTCCTTGGAGTATTTTCATCCACCACCTCAGTCTTTAAATATTCTGAAGACCCTTAAGACCCCAAAGACCAATAAGACCCTTTATGACCTCGAAGAGCCTTTAATACTTCCAATACCCTGAAGACCCCAAAGACCATAAAGACCCAGAAGACCCTTTACGACCACAAATACCCTGAAGATCCCAAATGCCCTTCACACCCTTGAGACCCCCAAGACCTTTTAAGACCCTTAAGATTTTAATATCACAAAGACACTTTGGACCCCAAAGACCCATAAGACCCTTTTAAGACCCCAGAAGACCTTGAAGACCCTTAAGACCTCCTGAGAGCCTAAAGACCCATAAGACCCTTTAAGACCTCAGAAAACCATGAAGACCCTTAAGACCTCCTGAGAACCTTAAGACCCATAAGACCCTTTAAGACCCCAGAAGACCTTGAAGACCCTTAAGACCTCCTGAGAGCCTTAAGACCCATAAGACCCTTTAAGACCTTGAAGACCCTCTAAGATCCCAAAGACCATTAAGACTTCTAAGAATCTTAAGACACCAAAGACCTGTAAGAACCTTAAGACCCCAAAGACAATTAAGACCCCTAAGAACCATGAGACCCTTTAGAGCCCAAAGACCCCTTAAAACACCGAAGACCATTTAAGACCCTAAAGACCTTTTAAGGCCACAAAGACCCATCAAACTCTAAAGACCCCAAAAACCCTTTAAGACCACTTAAGACAATTTAGACTCCGAAGACCCCAACGATCACTTACACCCTTCAGACAGATTAGACAGCTTGGACCCTTGAACATTTAGTTTTAGACCTCTTTGACCTTTTTAGACCCTTTTTACATACTTGAGAGGTTAGACCCTTTTGACCCCTTCAACACCAACTACAAATGGAATGCATCCTTTAGCATTTAGACCATATCTAGAACCTTTTAAGTGCATATCACACAAACATGAATAGTCTTCTTAGAAAACACAGATGATACATTTCTCAGCAAGTCTGTGCAAACTTAACCCACCCAGAGGTGGTACCAGGGTATATATTAAAGTGTTGGTGTATTATGTACACCGACATTTTAATGTATATCCTGTGAAAATTCCTTTGTGGGTGGAGGTGGGAGGAGGGAGGGGAAGGGGTGCGGTAGGATTCTGGAGGGGTGGGTTGGATTTGGAGGGGGACGAGTTTGATGGGGGAGGTGAGGGTGTGAGGTGGAAGGGGAAAGGGTGGGGTGGGTGGAGTGAGGGGAAAGGGTGGGGTGGGTGGAGTGAGGGGAAGGGGTGGGGTGAAAATCTGGAAAGCTGGGGTTTTGGTGGGAGGAAGGGGGAGGAGAAGAGGTGAGGTGGGGTGTGATTCTGGAGGGAGGTGGTGGGGTGGGATGAGGGAGGGCAATGGGTGTAAGGAGGAAACTGGCGATTCTCAGCCACACCGGGTTCCTTTGCTCGTCATAAGTAAGATTTTCTTCAAGAGGGCATGCAGTTACTCGGCTTGGTGAAATCACCTCTAAATGCTAAGCTCACTGCATTCAATCCATCCTGTCGAGCTGTTGTCATTCGTCCCCTGTCCTGTTAATAATATCATGAATCTTTTCCAGTGTCTTGTCCATTCTAACTTCAACCTAAGGTTGTTTGTTCATACTCTATTCTTTTTAAATCCTGAGTGTCAAGCAAGAAAGCAACATGTACCATTTTAGCTCACCTGGAACATAGTTCTAGGGAGCTTATGGAATGGTGTGTCATCCATCCATCAGTCCGTCCATCCGTCCACAAACACTTGCAACTTCTTCTCTGAAAAATACACATACAATTTCAATGAAAATTCCCCATAACCTTCATCACCCAGTATGTACCAAACTTTGTTCATGGCATTAAAAAAAACAAAAAAGACATTGGGCCGTAAGGGGATCGATTGGGGGGTGGGGGGTTTGCTTTCTTCTCAGAAACTACACACACAATTCCGATGAAACTTGACAACAACCTTCATCACCTGTGATGCACTAAAGTGGGTTCACAACATTAAAAAAAAAATCTGGGTCTGAAGGGGTTTACTGGGGGGTTTCCCCCAAAAATATGTATTTCCTTACTTCTCCAAAACCACGCACACAATTTCGATGAAACTTGACCACAACCTTCAAAACCCAGGATATACCAAAAGTTGTTCAGATCCTTAAATAAAATCGGGGTCAAAGGGGGTCTACCAGAGGGTTGCCCCCCAAAATAGCTATTTGCTTTCTTGTCAGAAACCACAGCCATATTTTCGATGAAACTTGACCACAACCTTCATCACCAGTGATGTTCTAAAGTTTGTTCACAACAATAAAATGTTTTGCTTTTTAAATCGTGGTCTATAGGGGTCTACACGGGTGGGGGGGGGGACGGGGTAACCCCCCGCCAAATATGTATTTGCTTTCTTCTCCGAAGCCACGCATATAATTTCAATGAAACTTGACCACAATCTTCATCATCCATGATGAACCAAAGTTTGTTCTCTGCATAAATAAAATCCATAGGTATTCACTTACTTCTCTGTTAAATATTTTGTGGGTCATCCATGCCTGCCAGTAGTTCCCTGGTTTTCTTATCCAGCTGCTACCAGGTGAGCACCCAGGGGTATTGCCTTTATTTTTGAATCTTTGGAATGAGTAGGCCAGGATCGGGTTCGAACAGCCAACCTTCCAGACTCTGAGTTGACACTCCAACCGTTACATCACCGAGTCTGGTTAAAAGATTGCAGAAAAAAGACCATTCCAAACTTGATAATTGCTATAAAACGATAGGTATGTCTATTGAAAGTTAACAAAGGTATGCTAACCACCATCAGAGGCAAAGTGAAGATTTCCGTCGATAAAACCAATCGATCAAACTGTCTTTTGACGCAGAACATACGAGCTTTGATAAAGTGTACTATTCCTCTATAACAGTTAATATCATCACTGGAGTTCCCCCATTGTTTTGTTGTTCATCCCACAGGTCAGGTCAGGTCAGGTATGGGAGCATGTGCCAGAACAGCGCGTCGCTGCGTCCACTTTCCGCCGGTACTCCAGGGGCCTCCGTCTGGCCATCCCCCAGGCAGATGCCAGGCCCATCCCCATCTCCTTGAGATGATGGTCAACCTGCTGCAACCATGAGGCACGTGGTCGGCCCACTGGCCTCCTCCACTCATGAGACTCCCTCGCTGAGAGAATCTGGTGAGCAGGATCAGCGTCAGGAAAACGAGCCACATGTCCATACAGCCGCAGCTGACGCTCACGGACTATGCAGGTAACAAATCTCATCCGAGTCTCTCAGCAACCGCTCGTTGGACACAAAATCCGACCAGCGATAGCCAAGGATTCTCCGAAGAGACCTGGTACCAAAGGAATTAAGTCTCCGTCTCAGATCCTTGGTCAAAGTCCAAGTCTCGCACCCATAGAGCAAGACTGGAAGTACCAAGGACCTGAAGACTCGGACTTTCGTCCTCCCGCACAGGTACCGGCAGCGCCACACCCCATGATCCAGTGAATCCATGACTCCCCAGGCCCGACCCAGGCGTCTATTGACCTCCGGCTCACAACCTGCGGAGACATGAATATCACTGCCAAGGTAAGTGAATCTATCCACGACCTCAACATCCTCACCACAAACAGACACAGACAGGACAGCAGCATCCAAGATGTCACCGAAAGCCTGGATCTTTGTTTTGACCCAAGAAATCCGTAATCCCAACGGCTCCGACTCCTCATTCAGCACCTCGAGGGCCCCCAAGAGGATGTCTAAAGTCTCCGCAAAGATGACTGCATCATCTGCAAAATCAAGGTCCGAGATCTTGACATTGCCAAACGATGCACCCCAACTTGATCTCTCC
>NC_140963.1:111523223-111530723 GCF_056783735.1 Eptatretus burgeri | reverse complement strand
TCTGTATTTAAGCATACATTTGACCGAAAACGTGATCAGATCTTAATCTAAGTCTGAATCTTCTATACGTTTGTCAGTTTGTATGTCTGTCTGTGTGTCGCCATTTTTCTTGGCAAATCTTCGTCAAACTTTCGGAGGTTTGGCAGTGCGTGCCACGGAGTGTTTGTGGCAAAAAAAAGTTGAAATATTTGAAGAAGAATAAAAAAAGGTCGATATATATTTTGTGTTTTTTAATCACTGTATCGTGCTGTATCGTGGTCCCCTCCTTGCTATCCTCCCATGCACACCATTTTTTCAGTATTTTCCTGATGGTGAGCTCATGAACACTGACAGCTAATGCAAGAGAGGCCTGCAGATCCTTAGGTGTTACCGTGGGGTTCCTTTTGACCTGGATTATTGTACGCCTTGCTCTTGGGGTGTTTTTTTTCTTAGACGACCGCTCCTGGAATGAGTAAAAATGATGTTGAATTTTCTAGATTTATACATTATCTGCCTGACAGTGGATTTGTGGAATTCAACATCTTTAAAAATGGTTTTGTAACCCTTTGCAGACTGATGAGCATTGACGACTCCTTTTCTGAGGTCTTCAGAAATCTCTTTTGATGGGGGCATGACATGCTTCCACAAACCTGTGTGGTGAAGACCAGACTCTGATGGTGACGAACAAAGTTTATGTTTTTCATATAGGGCAGGGCCACCCAAACCCACTCTTTATTGTCATCCCATGAAACATCTGACTCCAATCACCCCCTTAATTGAGCTGATTAACCTCGAGGTTCTCAAAGTGTTTTCTGACAAATAAATTGAATGTTGGATCATTATGCTCAATAAATAAATGAAAAGTAGAATTTTTTGTATTCTATTTGTTTAAGCTGGTTTGCTTCATTAAGAGTCCTGAGTTATCGTACTTTATAACTCCATTGCTGTATGTAATGTTAATACTTGTTTAATTTGGGGATCCGAAGGAAAGTCATCAATTGTTGCATGTAATTAATATTATTGTACTTAAGGTAGACATTCGGGATTCATAAATATTTCTTATAAAGTTACCCTTCTGTCTCGTGCTATATGTTGATTTCACCCTTAAAACAACACTAAAGTAAGATCAGTGTCTTTATTATCTTCACCACCGAAGGTGGGCAGATGTTGTTTTCACCCCTGTCTGTCTGTGAACATGATATCTCAAAAAGTTGTGGACGGGTTTGAACGAAACTTGGTGGACAGGTTGGGTGTGTGATAAGGACGAAATTGTTAGATTTGTGTGAAGATTCAGATACGGATGAGACTACAATAATTAAGTGATTCTTCACCATGAGAGATATGGCCAAAAACTATATATAGCACGATATCTCAGAACGTTTTGGACAGATTCAAACGAAATTTGGTGGACAGGATGGATGTTTCACAAGGAAGAAATGACTATATTTTGGTGAAGATCGGAATCCAAATGCAATTTTTTTTTAATTAATGTGATTCTTCACCATTGAGTGATCAGGCTAAAAACGATATGTAACAATATCTCAAAAACTTATGGAAAGATTTGGACAAAACTTGAAAGACAAGTCGGGTGTGTGACATATAAGAATTATTTCCATTTTGGTGAAGATCTGAATCAGAATACGAATTAAAAACATTTTTTTTTTATCGATTCTTCACCATTGAGAGATGGGGCCAAAAATGATATTTCTTAAGTTCTGGACGAGTCATGACAAAACTAGGTGGATGAGTTGGATAGGTGACAAGAACAAGTTGATTCCATTTTGGTTTAGGTTGAGATCCATATCCAGCCTATCAGTGGGATACAAAATGTAAATTGTTCAGCTGGTGGGGGTATGCACTCTACCGAGTGCTGTTCTAATTAATTTTCTACCATGACACCTTCCAGGTGACTGGTGCACTCGCTGCGATGCCCTGAGCTCGACACGTAACATAAGTTTGGGGCTCGTCGGGGATTTGAAACCAAGTTGCCAATAATAATAAACTGATTAAAAGAAAACCAAGTGAAACCAACAAACATTCAGAATGGTGTTTGATGTAAGTTTATTGAGTCACCAGATGAGGAACAACTTGGTACGCTGAAGAAATTTGAGCTTTTGCAGTTGGCTAGGTATTTAACCTTGAGGTTTGACGAACTCGAAAGACAGCTGAAATTCTGTCATTTGTTGTAAATCATTTAGTTGAGAAGCATTTGGATGAATCAGTGTTACAATTGTTAATAGATGAGAAGTCTGAAATTATTGAGTTGCAAAAATTGGAGCTGTAGTTAAAAGAACAAGAAAACAAAAGAGAAAGGGAATTGAAACGAAAAGAACTGGTGATCCAGGAAAGAGGAAGGGTTAAATAATTGGAGACCGAGGGAAGAGAAAGGGAATGTAAGTTTAAAGAACTGGACATGTGGAGCCAAAGGCAAAGGACATGTGGAGCCAAAGGGAACGTAAGCTGAAAGAACTGGAAATTCAAGTCGAGTTTAGCAGCGACAATGACATTTATAATCCTAAAAAGCCCACCCCACACACATGTACATCCCATATTCATGCAAATGTAAACTTAATTTCCAGTTAATTTACACAAAACACTACAAGTGCTCCAGAAGTCTTCAAACACAAAAAGACTACAAATGTTCACATGATATGAAAGTGCCAGCGATATATACGCAGACATCATCCCTTTGAAACAAAAAAGTGCCTTTTCATTTTTCTTCATTCACTAACCTGCTTCATTCACTAATCTGGCTTTTCTGGTTTTATAGAGATTGCAAGATTAGCGGTGCCAAGTGAAGAAATTCAAAAGCAAACTCACATATTTTTCTTCAGTGTTGCATGCAAGCCCATAAACAAGGATTTGAAAAGAAGACACAATTTGAAACTTACAAAAATACATCTCAGACACAGAAAAAGAGATGACAATCTCTTGGACTCAATAAACGCATGATACAAATGTTCCATTTTGTTACAAAAAGGATATAAATTAGACACAGAAGGGTTAAACTTCTGGAGTAACGACTGTGTGGTCAGGGCTTGATGGACCAGTCTCCAATTTAGATCTCCCATACGACCAACAGTCGGAGAGCGGAACATGAAATTCCAAATTGGAGTGAGGAAGACTCCTGCAGGTAAGGTCTCTTTCCAACAGTTTCTCATGGGTGTTGTATAGCCTGGTAAACACACTTCAAGACAACTCTTATAGATTATATGCCTGGTGTTAGCTTAACGGTTAGGGTGGTGGGCTTTGGATCCAATAGCCCTGAGTTCAAATCCTGCTCAGCTGTTGAATTAATACCAGGTGGGGTTAACTCAGCCTGTCATCCTTCGAGGTTGGCTAAATGAGTGCCAACATGTTGGTATACTGTGTCAGAGTGGCAACCCTTCCAGGATTGTGCCCAATAGCCAAGGAGACTGCTTAAGCAGCACCAACGCTTTGCACAGAGTATGGTCTCAATCTCCTCTCCTCTCTCCTTGTAGATTATCTTTTTCTCCATGACGTGGAACACACTGGACTCGTCACTATTTAAGGAGAACATGCCATGTTGTTTATGGGCAGTGATTGAGAGTTCAGGGAATGTGAGGTGAAAATCTACTGCTTCGTTTACCCCATTCCACCAAATATTTCCTTGTAAAAATCAAGTCTGAATTCCTGTCCTCATGACGTTGCTCACTGTTCTGATTGAATGCAAGCTAATTTTTTGCAGAAAAAGAGCTCGAAGGCAACGATCACTTCAATGAAGGCTCCATGAGATCTCACACTTTATTAATTCCACTATTCGTAAAGTATTCCAGACATGATCGGCTGATAGATAGTCCAGATAATAATGGATTTTGGAAGATTTGCTTGTGCACAAACTTCTTGGCATTATAAGAAATCTTTTCTAACTGCTGCACTCCTCGGGCCTGTCAGCTGCCAGGCATTCAAAAGAGACTGATGAAAAGCAGCTGAGCTCTACCGACCTGCTTCAATTCTATGAAGAAGAGTTCCTGGTTCGAGTCCAATCCACCTGTTTGCCGAAGCAAGAGTTTTGTGAGAAGATGCTGGGACCCAACTTCACTATATAATGGACATTATATTGTCATTCGTGGAAAAGATATTATTCGACTGGGGATGTGCACCAAGTTTTGGCCACCTGAATGTCGGGGCCTTCACAATACATTTAGCTTAAGCCATTGGTCGCCTCCCCAGAAAAAAAAATCAATCAGACCCTTCTGAATGCTGGTGATCAGAGCTTGAGGAAGTTGTAGTGGAATTACTTTATGCAATATGGTTGGAATCACCAGGTTATTTATCATTGCCCATGCCTTAAATGACAAGAAATAGAGAGTTCATGTCCACCACATCGTTTCTGCTTTATGTTATCCAGGAAACCTCCGAATTATTTTGCATATCACTTGTAGTTCCCAAATGGATACTACAGTGCCTATAGAAAGTCTACACCCCCTTTCAAAATTTTCACCGTTTGTTGCTTCGCCTGGAAATAAATTGCGTTAAATCAGACTTCTTCCACATTAATTTACACATCATGACCCACAACTTCCAAGTGAAAAACAAATTCTACAAATTATAGAAAATTAATAAAGAATACAAAACTAGAAGTGTCCACCCCTTGGATAAGTGCCCCCCACCCTTTTACAATAGCAATTGTAAACGAGAGGGGGAGCACTCAGGAGAGTGCAAAACCTCCGCCGCCAATACTGCTGGGTCACTCAAGTTAACCTTTTATCTTATTCATTAAATATGACGTCAACAGTGCTGACAGAGTTATAGTTCTTTTCTCCATTTTTTTTGGGGGGGGGTGAAAATCACTGAAAAAATGGAGAAATGCAAAAGAAAGAAATTGAAATTTTGTTGAAAAAAAAAGTTGCAAAAATTTTTTTCTCTAACAATTTTTTTTTTTGGGGGGGGGGGGGTTGGAAATCACTTAAAACATGTAGAAATGCAAAAAAAAAAAAAATTCAAATATTTTTTTCAAAATGGCCGCCATAGCGGCCATATTGGATTTTGGACCAAGTCCAAAATTTCATGGCATGATCCTTGGACCATACCTAACCCCACCCCCACCAAGTTTCGTCGAAATCCATCGAGGAGTTTTTCCGTAATACTGTTCACAAACAAACAAACAAACAGAAAGGGGTGAAAACAGTAACCTCCATCCATCTTCGAAGATGGCGGAGGTTAATTAGCTCAGGTGTAACCAATCACCTTCAAAATCACACACCAAGTTAATTGGCCTCCACCTGTGTTAAATTTCAGTGATTCTGATTATTTCAGAATAAAATCAGCTGTTCCTGTAGGTTTCCTCCACTGGGTAGTGCATTTCACAGCAAAGACTCAACCATGAGTCCCAAGGGGCTTTCAAAAGACCTCTGGGATAAAGTTGTGGAAAGGCAGAGATCAGGGGATGGGTATGAAAATATTTCAAAGGCTTTGAATATCCCTTGGAGCACAGTCAAGACAATCACTAGGAAGCGGAAGTCGTATGGTACCACCAAGACCCTGCCTAGATCAGGTCGTCCCTCCAAACGGGATGACCAACAAATAAGGAGGATAGTGATTAGAATCAGAGGCCAACAAGAAGCCAATGGCAACTATTAAAGAGCTCCATGCCCTGACCTAAATCCAATCAAAAATCTGTGGCATGACTTGAAGATTGCTGTCTATCAACACTCCCCACACAACTTGACTGAGCTTGAACAGTCTTGAACAGAAGAATGTGGAAATATTTCCCAATCAAGGTGTGCAAAGTTGGTAGAGACATGTCTCAAAAGACTCACAGCTGTAATTGCTGTCAAAAGGTGTTTTCATCAAGTAATAACTCAGGGGGGTGGACACTTATCCAACGAAGATATTCTCGTTTTGTATTTTTAATCAATATACTGAAAATTGTGGAATTTGTTTTTCATTTAAAAGTTGTGTGTTATGATGTGTAAATAAAGGTAGAAAAAGTCTGATTTGATGCAGTTTAATTCCAGGCAATGAGGAAAACAAAAGGTGAAAATTTTGAAAAGAAGGTGTAGACTTTCTAATCAGCACTGTAAGGATTTAAACCCATTACTTTTCCATAACATTTCTATCCTGGAAGAGTTTGGGGAAGAGAGGGTGAAAACTGTGATGAGGGTATGGTATCTGAGTAGAGCCAAAGAGCTACCCTCTTATTCCAATTTACTCTTACAGATGAGGCAAGCTCAAACTTGGCAAGACAACGAGATAACCACCATCTCAGATCGTCTCCAATCCTAAACCATGATCGTTTCTACCTTCGTTAACCACAGCCAAATCCTTCCTCCTGTCCTGCACAAGCCTCAAATGCCTGGTCTTCACTCAAAAATTCTGACCTCATTTGGGCTGGAACTAGTTTGAGTGAGATCAAAACTCCATGGTTACCATGATCAGAAGCCCAAACCAGGATGATCCGTTCAGTTTGAAGGACAAATGTTGATTGGTTCAAAATCAGCTAGTGTTCAATTGTGATGCATAAATTGACACTGAGGAATCGGGATTTGTAAATCTGGCCTGAAATATTTCAAAACTTGTGAGTGGAGACAAAGCAAAAGTGGTGGTTATAGTTTGATGCCGTTTCTGTCATTCCACGCGTCTTCAGTTCGATGAAGCTGTTTTATATGCTACAGATGCTCACAAGGCCCTCTTACCTAAATCTCACAAGGTCCTCTTTCCTGGATTCTCTTCATGGATCCACTGTTCACTCTTTCTCGGAGACCGCACTGCCACCATGGTGGAAATACAGCTTAAACACCTTCGGGGGTGGGGGTCGGGGCATGGAATTTCACTGCTTTTGTTTTACCCCCGACATGTTCACTTCTGTAAGTTATCCACTTGTGTGAGGTGACTTTGTCTCTCTCTTCCCCCTTTGATCCTCTGTCAGCCTAAGAACCTGCCATCCTCTGTAATATAGCTCTTCCATGAGCCTACACCCACTGAATACAAAGATAAAACAGAATATTAAAGCTTTTTATTATATGAAAATATGAAGATATGAAATAAGTAATAAAACAATGCACTTGCTCAACAGCATTGTGCAAGTACATTGTGACAGCATATCTTTGTATTCATGTCTTTGTCAAAGGATATGTGGAATAACAAGCAGAACAACTCAACATTTTCAAACATTACAGCAGATAACATCATTGATGTTTACTTCTGCGTTCATCTCATTGTTTGAACCAAGGTCATGATATCATGTGTACATAGAGTTTTCAGTTTTCACCACGCAATCGTCAAACAAGATAGCATACGTCATAGAAGAAGCACACACACCACACACACACACACACACACACACACACACACACACACACACACACACACACACACACACACACACACACACACACACACACACACACACACACACACTTGCCTCTCAGCTTAATCTGGTTTTGATACATGACCTGACAATAACCTGACAGACTGGTGCTTCAATGTTGAAATATTTTTCATTGAGAATGCCATTCATCAGATGAAGTGGCGATGTTAGGGACATGTAATCCGTGC
>NC_140963.1:111488223-111513223 GCF_056783735.1 Eptatretus burgeri | reverse complement strand
CTTTATCACATCTGGCCCAAAATCTAACCACTTAATTGCCCTGTCTTACATTACCTTTTTACCAAGTTTGATGAAATTCTACAATTTGCTTCTTGAGTTATCGCGTAAACGAAAGTCCGGACGAACGAACAGACGGACGGACAAACGGAAAACCTGGAAACATAATTCCTCTGCACCAAGGGTCCCAGAGAAACACAAAAATGTCATATAGGAGGGAGGTGGAAAAAAATAGAAAGGAAAGCCCTCAAATGGGAGCCACATTTTCATTTCAGAGAAATAAAGAAAAATAGAAAACCAAGAAACAATTTCTGAAGAAAGGAAAGGATTAATCGGGTGGATTATTTACAAAACATTTCACAAAAGCATAAACATTCCTCTCGGACTTCACAAATAACGTCCTTGATACACCATTTTGCTTCGAACTGCGGAAGTCTTCCAGTTACTGAAAAGAAAGCAAAATCAAATTTAACTCGACTTATTAAAAGATTTTTGAACAAAAACAACGCATCTTCATCATTTACTCCAACAAAATCAAGTTTTCTTTTCCTTGACTTATATACTGCCATCTTTGCCTGAGCAAGCAGGAAATTGGCAAACACAGCATTGGAATTTTGGTGTGGGATATCCAATCCATAAATGAACACACAAGTGTTAAAAATCAAACCAAACCTCACAAAACAATTCCGAAGTAAGATGAATAAGGGTGCCAATACGTTGGCATTCAACATAGATGTGAAAAAGGTTTTCAGACTTCTTACAAAAGGGACATTCATCTACAAGCAGATTTGAAAAACGGTGTAACAAGTGATTGGAAGGAAGGATCCAGTGTACTGGTCTCCATTGGAGGTCACCATGTCATGGCGGTACAGGAGGGTGATAAAAAACCTTTCCAGTTAGGAAAATAAGGGGGAGAACAAGGTAAGAGGTCTCTCCAGCAAACCCTCTGCTATGTTATTTGCCGTTGTGAAAGAAATTTTACGCAACCGAAACGAAGGCCTTTTTGTTTTGGAAGGCCAATGAAGCCTACGTTAAAAGGGGGACAAGGAAGAGGGCTAGCAAGAGAAAAAAACACATACGAGTTCAGGAAAGGTAGAAAGAAAAGGTATTCGATGTGTATTTTGTTCATTGCTTTGCTGGTCCTGCTCCCAAGCAGGTGCAAGCTGTGTGGATGTCCAAAGCGCACGACATAATATGTGTGCCATGATTCGAGAGGATTGCACACCGACCAGGCTTGCCAATGCATCAGCTCCTATACAGCTGCCGTTTGGGCTGAGAAGATCTGTGACAGATTTAACGCCCTTGTCGGTAAAGCATTGAATAAAACACCTATCAGCAGGGATATCATGGAAAAAGGAGTTGTAGAACAAAAGTTCTTCCAGAAACATGAGCTTCGTGTAAGAATGTGTAGCTCTTGTTAATTTCAGAGCTTTCCACGCATTTCACAAACTCTGATAGAAACCAGAGAGGGGAGATGTGTCGATTTTGGAAAGGTCCATCAGGAAAAGAGAGTGGTCATATCCTAGCCTCCCAGCCTGTTGCAAAAGGTGACGAACGACGTTGACCCATGGTGGAGAGGGTCATGTGTATAGCATGCGAAGAGCAACCGAGAGTCGAAAGGCCATTAGCCGGCTCTTTATGTCGACCAGGCCTTGGCCTCCTTCGGTCAGTGGTAAACTGAGGACCCCAAGTCGCAGCCAGTGTTTTCCGTCCCAGAAAAAGGACACGAAGCACTTCTGGAGCTGTTGAAGCAACACCGCTGGAGGATGCAGCACGAAGAACCTGTGCCATACGGTAGAGGCCACCAGTGTGTTGATGACCAAGACCCTTCGACGATATGACAGTTGTGTGATCAGACTTTTCCATTTTTGCAGTTTACCCTCAACAAAATCGAGCAGACCAGCCCAATTCTTTGCTACTGTGGTATTATTTCCTTCGAACACTCCAAGGTATTTCACACCAACATTGGCCCATGACAGTGGAGTAGGAAGTCTTGGCACCAAGTAGCACAACGGACCGAGCCAAAGGGCACTCATTTTATTCCAATTTACTTTGGCTGAAGAAGCCTTTTCGAATAAGGATCAACAATAACAAACGATGTTATCGTCATTGATATCTTGTACGAATACACACATGTCATTGGGATATGCCAGTAGCTTGATGGGCCGTTCAAGCTGGGACAAACTAAACCCCGTTCGTCTACAGCGCAAAGAAACGCTGTGAGCATAAGGGGTTCGATGGAGAGAGCATAAAGCAACCCAGAAAGAGGGCAACCTTGTCTAATTCCCCTGTTAACAGACAAAGGTGTTTCAAGTTCATTGTTTATCTTAAGCACACTATACATATTATTATATAGTATTTTAATAAAAGAGATGAAGGTCGAACCAAGTCCAACCCGCTCAAGTACTTCGAAAAGGTACCGATGGTCAACATGGTCAAACGCTTTCTCCTGATTAAGGAGAAGATGTCCTAAATATTTAGGGTTTTCCTTGCACAGTTCAATGATATCTCTCACAAGGGAGATGTTGTCATAGATGGAACGTTTTGGGACACAGTAACATTGGTCTTCCTTCAACAACAAGGATAAATGAGGAGTAAGTCGTGATGCCAGGGTTTTTGAAAATATCTTATAGTCCGTACATAACAGGGAGATAGGACGCCAATTTTAAAGACACAACATGTCTCCCTTTTTGGGGATGAGGGTAAGAAGAGCTCGTCGGACACTCTGAGGTAGCTCTCCAAGCTGGCAGCTTGCGTTCAGTGTTCATGAGATCTGGACCCAATAAGTGCCAAAACATCTTGTAAAATTCGGTTGTAAGTCCATCCAAACCAGGTGCTTTCCCAATGGCAAGGCCGTGCAGGGCAGTGCCAAGTTCATCCAAGGAAATGGATCTTTCCAGTTGGGAATGCCCATCTGCACACAACACTGGCAGGCCTACGGAGATAGAGGCGACATTGACAGGATTTATTTGTTCCATTGAATATATTTTCGAAAAGCATTCCTTCGCGAAAAGTTTGATTTCTGATTGTGTAAAGTTAATGGAAGAATCTGCTAATCGCAGCTGAGAAAGCTGTTTACTGGGAAGACGTTTTTCTAAGTTAAAGAAGTACTTGGTTGGTACATCTGCCACATTCAGGTGTCGCACCCTCATCCGAACTAAGGTACCACATGCATTCCTCTCCGTTATTTCCTTTAATAAGGACTGTTTCTCAGTTGAGGTTTTTTGTATGTTACTATTATTTTGTCCGATGACTCGTTGGAGTTGTAAAATCTCGAACTGTACTAATTTTTTTACTTCATGGTTAGCCCTTGTTGAGAAAACCTGATACTGTTGGCAGAACCCTTTAATTTGGGTTTTTACTAAATCCCCCCATATCAGCGGGTTAACGGAACAGCTTAACTTCTGTTCTAGGAGAGCCGTCCAGAAGGATTCAAAGGCCTGAATGAAGTTGAGGTTTTCCAGTAAACTGTTATTGAATTTCCAGTGAGAGCTCCCTGGACATGGTTTAGAGAGTTGAATAAATACTCGAGTTCGGGAATGGTTGGACAAACCAGAAGGCACGATATTGGATTTATAAACTCCATGTAATAAATGAGAATTTACATTGATGCGATCAAGCCTCGCAAGTGAGATGTGGTTGTTGAAACAACGACACCATGTGTAAGACCGATCAGAAGGGTGCTGTATGCGCCAAATATCATGAAGATTATATTTCACAATGTTGTTTGCAAAAACTTTTGCAGTACATGGTTGGGGTTCTGGCTCGTTTCGGTCACATGAACAATTAACAGTATGGTTAAAATCTCCACCAATAATTAGACATGTCTGCAAATCCAGTGTTTGCAGGAATTTTCTCAATTTGGCAAAAAAGGAGATCCGCTCATCATTGTTGCTTGGTGCAGACACATTGAGAATTGTAAACTTGACCTGATTGATAGAGAAGGTCACAGAGGCAAGGTGTCCATCAATAATACTTGTAAATTTAAGGCAGGATGGGTGAAAATGTTTCCCTAAGACAAACATGACGCCTGCCTTCGACGAGGAGTTGTTACAAAAGAAACATTCCTTGTCCATAAATAGTTGCCACTGAGCCTGAACAGATCGAACAGCATGGGTCTCTTGTAACAAAGCTATGTCAAGACCATTGACCTCTACCAGCTGTTTCATTGGATCTTGCGGAGCGGACTCCCACCACCATTAACATTTATTGTTCCAATCTTGAAACTTGCCATGAGGAAAATAATAGCTTCTAAGAATAAGATTAAAAGTGGGATAGTTGATTAGAATTCCTTTTCGCCTTGGCGATTAATTTTTGGAAGCGGTGACAGTGTGCCTGGTGGAAACCGAATAAGTCAGGCTTACGTACGATCGCCTGAGCACACTCGGGGAAGGACGGAAGATCTGGAAAGTATTCCATCAGGTTTATATTGTGTTTCCTGTATGTATTTTGAAAGAAGAGTCTTATTTGTTCAGAGGAGGTAGGACCTTGACTGGTGAGCTTCTCCACCGTTTCCACCTGACTTCCTGTTTGTTTCCTCCAGGTCAGATTCGTCAGTCAGTTTTAATTGCCGAGTCACACAAGCTTGTACAGTCCTGCATATCGATACTGTCGTCAGTGTTGAAACACGGATCTGTACTGGTTACGACGTCTATGTGCTCTTCCATTGTGGGAACATCTCTTTGTGAAGTAACGGAAATAATCAGGGGATTTGATGAAACGGAAACACCATCAGCGGATGCAGCGATATCGCTTCCCTCGATCGTAACAGTGATATTGACCTCCAACGGCATGGAGGTGGATAATACTTTGGGGGTGGCAGGGGGGGGTCTCGTAAAACATCGATTTTTACATTTTCTGTGGTTCCAGCTTGACCACGTGATGAACTGGGAGCAGTGTCAGAGTTATCAATTGCTTCGCTATTTCCTGCTGACAAGGATTCAGGGTTGATATTTGCTAACGTGACAGCAGGTTCATCAAGAGTGGTCTGTATATCACAGTCAATGGCCTTTCCAGAAGGAGAGTTTTCAACGAGTGAAACAAATTTGTTTACTTTGATAACAGGTAAAGCGGTCTCTGCAAGGGAAACATCTATGTCCGCACCGGCAAGTAGGTTAAACTTGTTGGCCGTAGGTACCGGGTCCATTCTGGGTGGTAAGCATTGTTGAATGATGTCAGTCACAACTATGGGAACATTACCGACAGATTCCTCATTTGTAAATGCTACCTTCTTCTGGGTTAAACGATCATCAGGTAAAGTCTTTCTCTTCCTTGATGAAACAATGGTGAAACCATCCCAAAAATTTGTTTTGCTGTTTAGACGATCGGACTGGGCGTTATTACCGGACACAGGATTCACTTCCTTCGCAGTCGAGGAAGAAGTAGAAGACAGATCCTTGTTGACGAGATTTGTTTCATCGTTTGACGAGGTCGCCTTTGGGCAAGAAGGTTTCAAGTGTCCGAAATTACCACATTTGAAACATTTCAAGGTGTCAGTGGTTACGTATACCTGTCAGTGGTAATCATGATTATCAATTTTGAGTTTTAAAACAATGTTCAAGGTTCTTTCAGCGTTAGAGGGAGGAAGTACCACATAAGATTGTCTACGAAAAGACATCACATGCTTCGTCCGATCGTCCTGGCTACATAAAGGTAACAGAGTGATCTGAGAAACCACAGAACCATAACGAGATAGTTCGGAGATCAGCGTCTGATTCTTCGGGAAAGGAGGAGCGTTCGAGATCATGACTTTCACGGCCGGTGTGTCGAGTGGGGAAACGAGCACGAAATGTCCGTCGTCCGTTGAGAGTCCAGTCGACACAATTTCGTGAACCAGTTCTGTCTCAGACATGAAGATATCCACACGTTTGTTCATTCGCGAGGCTGCACGAACTTTGTCAGTACCGATGATGTTTCCTGTAGCGATAACAAGGTCCTCAACGCCGACGTCGTGGGGTGGAACGCAGATGACGCCATGTTTACATGTTAATGCTTCAAATACCGCATAACGGGAAAACGAGGTCATATTTAGGAAGGGAGTGGAGGGGTGATTGCTCTCGTGCAGTCATTAAATACGAGCCAAGACAGGTTTCCAAAGGAAATAAATACAGCTGCAGTGAAGAAAATACGATCAGTTGAAGGGCCAGGGTGGGCCGCCAACAAAAAGCTATCCACAAAGAAGCTGTGGGCTCTTTCTCTCTCTATCTCAAGGAAAAGGGGAGGGAATGGGGAAAGATGGACCGAAAAGGCAAACCGCGAAATAACAAGGACAGATTATTATGCTAAGTTGCCCCACGAGTGGGGCAACTTCGCTAAATATAGCATAACAATTGTGCATTTTGTGAGGAAAGCACAAATTTGGCACACTAGTAGCCTATCATATTATGAACAGATTTGAATATTGGGCAATCTCAAATTCAGCCGCTGATGGCTGTGGCAGCCATTGTCCACTGCCATCAAAAATTTTGAGATGGCCCAATATCCAAATCTGTTCATAAATGTGATAGGCTACTAGTGTGCCAAATTTTGGTGCTTTCCTCACAAAATGCACAATTGTTATGCTAAGTTGCCCCACTACAAGAACAATTGTAATCCTAAATTCTCAAGAAATGCCCATGGCTTACGTACTCATGTAGTACACAATATGTCAATGAGAGCAATGAATACTTCAGTCTTTGTACATTGCATGCTTGGCCTTTAATTATTTTTACAGCCACATCAATGTCGTTGTTTTGGTTTTTGATCTCTTTGTGGGTAACGCCTCCTGACAGGCTCCGAAACAATGTCGACCTTTGGGCCCGTTGACATTGTCGATGTCATTGACATGCAAACTCAAAAGAAAGCAATTCTCCCCATGGACGTCATAGAAAAAACATACATCTCCATGCTTGGGGGTAGCGAGGAGGCACAGAAGCACACACCAACGCTGACAAGACAATGGCTGAAGGACAAGATTCTTCAAGATTTACCAAGTGTGACGCCGTGAGGCAGAAAGACAGATGAAAGCCATCAGTTCTTTACTGCTGCCCTGAAGCCTGTGAAGAAGATATGGTTCACACGTCTAAGAAGCAAGACGATGCGAGTGAAATGGACAATATAAAGATGTTATACAAGACAGCAAAGCGAATGCGCAAAAGTATTGCGAACTTCACTGACGAGAAGAAACAGTCAGACACGGTTACCGTATTGAGCACGGCAGAAGACATTCCACCAGAGTTGTACGGCCTTACACGTTGGATTTTGGTGGGACTCGAAGAGGAGTTGCAAACAAAGATGAGGCCTAGGACAGTGGACCAATCAGCACTGACATTAAGCCAGAACATCATGTATGCTTTCAAAACCAAAAGGCAGGTGCAACACCGACCCAAGCAGGCAACAGACACATTCCAGAAACAACATGCCCAAGAAAATCCACAGGTTCCGGGTTTGGTACTTACCATTCATCACGACACCAGGAACAAGAAACTAATAGACTTCCTTCATTCACAGAACTATTGTGTACCATTCACAGAACTATTGTGTACCATATGTGTACTATTGTGTCACTGCTCTTGGAAACAGCTATAGCGAATGCTGTTGTGGAAAACACAAGTCCGGTTCGATGGCCTGTACGTCGCACCCTTCCTCA
This sequence comes from Eptatretus burgeri, assembly GCF_056783735.1. Taxonomy (NCBI): domain Eukaryota; kingdom Metazoa; phylum Chordata; class Myxini; order Myxiniformes; family Myxinidae; genus Eptatretus; species Eptatretus burgeri. The sequence goes on along the minus strand of NC_140963.1, from coordinate 111,505,599 downwards.
AAAAAGGAACCTTTGTGTTATTTGCGGTTAACAATACAGACTTCGCCGAGGACACAGCTGATGGGAACGGCACCACACGTGGGACAATCACTGCAGTGTATCAGAAGGCCAATGCTCCAGGGGAAGTCATCGCACCCAGTCTGGAACTTAGGGAGGCAAATAATCTCAGTTGACCCATATCATGCACCCATCAAGCCATGTAGCAAACCAAAACCTGGACTAGTCAAGAGAGCACGAGAATTTGAGGTCGACACCACAGGGGTTGCTGAGTCTTATGAACTGACCACCCTAGGCTGGATCATAGCATCTGCACTGTCTAGAGAAAATAATAATGGAGAACAGAGCAGTATCCCTGGTTGGGCAGGATTCAAGTCACTCGTGTCATCTGGCCAATCCTTGGCTCAAGTTGGTGCACTACCGCTGCTGCCAGAAGTTGCACATGAGTGGTCTACAATGCTGACTGTGATTGTACAAGCATCCCAGTTGAAGAGCTTGGTCGTTGGTGAAGAATACCCAACAGTGATTACCTTCGACATGGCCTTAACCAAGAAGGCGGTGCAGTTGCTGGATTCAAGGGATGATCGGAAAAGAACAGTTCTTCCCAGGCTCGGTGAGCTACACACTGTGATGGCTGCACTGACGGCAATAGGAACGTCCATTGGAAATTCTGCGATAGATGATGCGTGGATTGAGGCTGATGTATATGTCTCTGCCACAACATGACAGATCCTGAAGTGTGCCCACTACAAGAGAACTCTTCGTGCACACATCCATACGTACATGGCTCTGCATGAACTTCTCTGAGACAAGTTCTTCACAGAAAAGCCAAACCTCAAATCCATCTGCTCAAAGGCAGTGAATGAAGTCCAGGAAGCCTGTGCAAGATCAGCAGTTGACAGAAGCACGAGTCCAGAATGCATCGCTCATGCCAATGACCGCCTGCTTCAAACCCTCACCAACGAAGATGTTATTGAGTAGCTGAAAAATGCTCTGACGCAATGTTCAAGTTAATAACAAATTACATCCACCATGTTGAAACACTCCTGTTCTTCGTCGAAGCTTCAAGAAATTCTGATCTAGTTCTCCACCTGCAAGCTGGAGAGGCACTAAGTAAGCTCTTCTTCATCCTAGATCGGATAAAATACAAATGCCTTTGGCCACGGTACATCGCAGACATGCAGGAGCTGAAGAGAAGTCATCCGGAAGTCTGGCGTGAACTTCAGGACGGGAATATATGTCACGAAGAGTGAGATACCGTTTGTCTCCATTAGCACATACCACACATGCGAACAACTAAATAGGATGATGAAGATACACTCTGGGTTAATTGGTATTTCCAATAATTCCAATGCACGGCAGTGATTCTTTCTGGCCACACCAGAGATGTCACGCCTCTCAACAGAGTTTAAAGGGCAATTTGGTGTCATTGCTCATAAACCACAAGAACACCATGAGATACAACCAAGTGCTGACAAGAAAGAGCATGATGCTGTCAACAAGATCAAGGCTGCCATAATGAGTCAGGGGAATCCCTTTGATGCAGAAGGCAATCAGCATAACAACTTCATGATACATGCATATGTTCCCCAAGAGAGTGTCCCGCACATTTTGAATGTCGACGAAAGTGGGCAGAAACTGTATGAAGAGTACGTTGCCGAACGCATCAATGGAGACGTCAGTCTGTGAGCACCAATCAAGAAGCAGAACAACCCCATGTTCGTGTCAGGAAACAAGAAGCAAACTGTCAAGGTCCGTGACCAATCGGTGGATCTGAAAGAAACAAAAGAACTCTATGGTCGGTTTATGGTTCTCGCCAGATCGAACTGGGACATCGATCAGAAGAATTCAGTCGGGAACTACGAGTTTACTCTGACTCTCAGGGCATTGTTTGCCCAAGATGGATCCATCCTTCCATGTACTGACAAGTCGAAGCCCATACATTGCCTGGAAAAGCTGGAAAAAACCCCAATGAAACCCATCAGAATGCATGCACAAGCACCAGCATCTGAGGAACATGTTGGTGAAGCAGAAACATCTTAAGCACCCTCTGAGAGTCCAAAAATTGTCATTGTGGATGGAATGGTGCTCGTCCCACAGATGGCAAAGAAGCCTGGGACAGTCAGCACAGTCAAAGATCTTGGCCAGAACTTCAACGACAGGCTCCTAGTGTTGACAGCAGATTTTGACGAGGTTATTCTAGTCCTTGACACCTACAAAGCTGACTCATTGAAGCAGAAAACAAGGGAGAAACAACGACAAGGCAAACATCCCATTCAGTAACAGATGGCTGACGACACAAACATTAAACACATACCAATGGGACGCTTCCTATCTCACGAAAAGACGAAAGCCGATCGAACTGAATACCTTGCACAAGCAGTACTCAAGAATAATGCAAACTCCCAAAAGTTAGTCATCACATCAGCATCAGGCTGCAGAAGAAGCAACCGCAACATGCAGTTTGAAGATAACAACCATGAGGAGGCTGATACATTGATGATCTGCTTAGCAGCAGCTGCATCACAGCGCTGTCCTGAAGCAGGGATGGTCTTCTTCAGCCCAGATGCCGATGTCTTGGTTCTGGCTGTTGCACACTATGAAAAGCTCTGCAAAAACACTGTGATATTTATGGTATCAGGTACTTTGGAGATTGAGCCAATCTGGAGTGCGCTGGGATGAGACAAGGCAGCAGCGTTACCGGTATTCCACGCATTCACTGGAGCAGACAATGTTGGAAGATTTCTGGAGTAGGCAAAACCAAGTGGTTTCAACAGTACATGAAGGTTGACAGGGACATCATCTCAGCACTGATGAAACTGACAGAGGAAGGTGACCTAACACAGGAGGTGAAGGATGCATTGGCCAACTTTGTATGCTTAATGTACTGCCCAGAGAGGATCCATATAACAAGTATTCCTGATCTAAGGTGGCATCTGTTTTGCAAACATCTGCCAGAAAGCAGCACATTGCCTCCTACAGTTGGTGCCCTTGAGGAGCACATTGAACGTGTGCATGTACAGAGTAGGTTGTGGTGTCAAGCCACCGTGATGTGGCAAAGTCTGTTCGACCCACTCAAATATGGCTATTATCAGAATGACCATGGTGAGATACCACCAACCACCACGAAGGTTCCACCTGCACCACAGTCCATTGTAGAATTGGTCAGATGTCAGTGTAAAGCCCATTGCACAATCCAGAGGTGTTCATGCAGGAGACACAACTTGGCTTGCACAGACCTTTGTTTGTGTGGAAGTGACTGCGAAAATGACGCGGACTGTAATGCCAAAAATGACACTCAGGACAGTGATGAAGATCTGTAAAAGCATATTCCTGAACGATAAAGACCTAGTAGATCCTGTGTATGGATCTTATAGTTCAACCTGATAACTAACAAGGCTGCTTTCTTGCTTTATAAACCCATACCTATAACTTCAAAGGACTTGCAACATGTATGATGTAATACAGTTATATCACAAATATAATGACAATGGTTTTCAATTAACTTCAATTGTTGCTTTTCTTTAACCCTGGGAACTATTTTGAGGCCTTTATTGGATTCCTTGACCCATAAAACATAGGATTAGCATACTTAATTAAGTTTATAGATTGACTAGAAGTCAAGATAGCGCAAAATGCATTTTATGGTGGCCATTTTGAAAATCCAAAATGGCGGCCGTGCAGGTGTCTGTGCAAATGCAAACATTGATTTTCAGATTCTCCATACTCTGATGATTCTACAAATGTACACAGATTTGCTAATCTCCAAAAAGTTTGAACGAAATTATATTTGTTAACATAGTAAACCTGATTATATATTCAGGGCCTTGTCGAAATCAAATGTTATTTCAGTCAGAAATCCGCATTGGATGCGATCGTTCATTACTACACAGACTAACCAATCCCGTAGCATTTCCTTGAGATTACCTCCATATTCACGCCATTCAGCCAATTTACGTAAGGCTGCCACATAATCCGAAATGGACTCACCCACTTCTTGACTGCGGATGTTCAGTTTGTAGCACTGCACAATCACCGACAGCCTCAGATTCCGGTGTTGTTCAATGACTTAAACCAGCTCCGAAAATGGGACATCTCCCAGTTTCCTCGGTGAGAACAAACTTGACATGAGCTTGTATGTCGGCACCCCGCAAACACTCAGCATGATGGAGCGTTGTTTCTCCACACTTGTTATGTCGTTCACTGCGAAATAAGTGCTGCATATGCTCCACATACAGCGACCACTCTTCCTCTTCGGCATTAAACTCTCCAATCATCCCAAATGTGGCCATGACTTCAGGAAGAGAGAATAAGGCCATCTCCAAGGCAAAATAGTTTATCTTCATCTCCAGATGTTCAGTTCTCCCAGAACCGAGATGCGCATCAAGAGGCAAAGAGAAACATGAGTTACCCCAACACTGCCATTGTCCAACAAGCTTTTAATCTGATCACCACACACCTGGCCTGTCCATGCATGTGCAGACGCAACGTAGCAATACATCACACCAAGTTTGAGCAAAATCGGACCATGCATGTCTGAGAAATGGTTGGGGACATGTTCAATACCGGATTTTTTTCAACTAAAATGGCTGCCAGTCTACCAGTTGGCCATCTTTGATCAGACTGCAAATAAAGTGAGGTGCACTTGCCTGCAATCACGTACCTGTGATTGTGCCAAGTTGGAACAAATTCGGACCATGCATGTCCAAGAAAAGGTTGGGGACATGTTTAAGTAACAAAATGACTGCCAGTTGCCATCTTGGATCAAACTGAAAAAAATGATGTGCATATGTAAGCCATAGTTCATAGTCTGTGTGCCAAGTTTGAAACAGAGCGGTAAATGCATGTCCAAGAAATGGCTGTGGACGTGTTCAATATTGGATTTTTTTTACAACTAAAATGGCCACCAGTCGGCCATCATCAACTCATGAAACAAAATTACGTGCATATGTATGCCGTCATGTATTGTCTTTGTGCCAAGTTTGAACAAAATCGGTCATACATGTCCGAAATATGGCTGTGGACGGATGGATGCATGGACGGACACACGAGACCCAATTCCTAAGTCCCCGTTTTGGACTAAATCCAATGGGGGCTAATAATAGTTTCCTACTTATGCACTTTTTGTGCAATACCTGCATGGTTGTCATATTTTGTTCTAAATTTCATGTATGTGATTTTGATTGTGATGGACTGTACTGTATTTCAGAGAGTTGGTGAACCTGATGTTGGCTCAGTAGTTCGGGTGGTAGCTTTGGATCCTAGGATCCTGAGTTCAAGCCCCGTCAGCCGCTGAATTAATACACCAGGGGGTTGACTCAGCCTGTTATCCTTCTGAGGTTGGCGCAATGTGTACCAGTTCCAGTATGTGTACTGGTAGAGGGGCACTGCATCAGCGACACAGTCGTGCTTCAAGAAATGATAGCTACCCCGGCAGCTAAGCTGCCATATGACCACCACCAGAGAGTTGGTGCTGCTGCAGCAGTTTCTTGGCAAGGGTTATATTGGATGGTATGCCTTTGCCTTCCCAGCATTTTGTCTATGCTGTATACTTTTAAATGCTGAGCATTAAGCAAGGAAGCAGCATGTAGAATTAAAAAATATTTTTGGTGTGACGAATGTGAGAAAATGGATGATTTAAAACAACATATAATAATTAATCATTCATGGTGTCTCAGTCACATCGTTGAACAATCCAGGAATTTTTTTTAATTTGCTGTGCTGGTCCTGACTCGCCAATTCAGGATACACAAGTGGCAAAGCAACTCCCACATAATATGGCTTTGTCACACTACATAAAAAACAAAGCCTGTGTCAAGATGTGGTTTCATTTTGGGACAATTACAAATGTTGCCTTTTTAGTTGCGAAGCAAATAGAAAAGTGCATTTTAGTGTGTGTTGAGTTCTATTATATTTTATTTATGAGACGTTTTGGATTTGGCTTGCAGCAGTTCTGTCATGATGAGGACAGGGATAGGAAGGAAGATGTCACTGTATGTTTTTTACCTATTGTCACATCTGAGGTTCCACATTAACACATTTTGCCTCAGCACCGAGACCTTTCATCCCAGGAAATGGCCAAATGGTATCTGTGTTTAATTAGAACTCTTTACTGTTTCCCAAGGTCACCCGAATGAGCAGAAATTGACGACACAAACACAGGAAACAGATGAATCAAACACATTTTCTTACCTTTTAAAGGGTATATTTTGTATTGAATATGGGGTGGGGGGGGGAGGTGAATGAGACAAGCATTTCGGAACAAACCAAGTGAATCAAAAGATACAAAGAGAGAATTGGGGACACACAAATTTGTATGCAATCCTTGAAAACAAAGAGCGAAATCTAACCCACTCTCGGCGTCACAGAACACACTTTTACAAACAAGATTACAATGCAGGAGGGGACTTCCGTTGATCTACTATGTGCAGGGAGGACACAGGACACAATGCAACTTTGGAACCCAGGAGCAAGACGATGAGAGCCAGTGACAGAGTCAGTCCATAGTCGAAGTAAACCAGTCACGAGCAGCACCAGCAACGAGTAGCACCCAAGATGAGGAAAGCCAAACAGGGCACGATTAAATAAACCAACCACCAGGAGCACAAGCGACGACCAGCCCATCAAGCAGCATTTGTAGTCCTTTCTGTCCTTTCCAGTTGAGGCCTCCTGGTCTGTACTCCCTCTTCCCTCCAGGCTGATCTTCTTCTTCACCCACATTTTGTCTTCTTTGCACTGCATGCATGTGGATGTCTCCTGTCTCTCCTCTATCTCCAAGGTCGTTCTCCTTTGTCCTCACTCCGTGCCAAGACCTCTGGTGTGCCCTTTCTTTTCTCTCTCTCTCTCCCTCTCTGAGGGTCTTCTTCTTCCTCTCTTTGCACTTGGGACCTTTGGTGTCCTCTCTTTTCACCCCTCATCCTCCAAGGAGCTTCTTGCCCTCCTCTTTCTCTTCTCCTAGGCGGAGTGATCCTCCGGGTCATCACACCCATGGGGTAGCACCAATAGAAATTAATATTTTGCCAATTCCGGCTCCAAAGCACACTGCTCCGCCATGGCTGGAAACACACTGGCCAGAGACGTCATGATGGATTTCGCACACATGTGACACGCTTTTTGTGACAGGAAGTCCTCACCTGGCCCCACCCACAAGAAGAGGTGTTTACACATACAATACTACTCTGACCATCCTGTCCATAAATTCCAAACCAATGGAATCGTGTTTTCCCACATAACAAAATGACTTACTCTGACAGGTCCTTGTTACATGACAATGTAACCTACTTGAAAAACATGGAACATGTTACACTTACCACAGTCTAGCTATGGATACCCCCACCCACCCCACATCCTTTTCATGCAACAGTATTGTTTCCCAAGGGAGAGTAAAGGTTGGGGAAGACTGGTCTAGGCTGGCCTGCTTGCCTTACATGAGATCCATTTGTTGGTTTTTGTTTAGCCCTGTGCTTGCCTACTTTTGAGATGAAGATATATTTTTACATCGTAATGTGGTGACAGCTTGTGTTGGATCAATGGTTAAGGTGCCTAGCTTAAGATCTTTGGGTCCTGAGTTTGAGCCCTTGTTGTGCTGTTGAAATAACACTAGGTGGGTTGACTCAGCCTGTCATCCTTCTGGGGTTGGCAAAATGAGTACCAGATCAATGGGTTAATAACCCATTTGGTATCCTGTATTTGAATGGTGACCTATACCATCCAGGATTGTACTCCTGAACCAAATGAAACTGCCTTGGCAGCCCAAAATTTGCCCCACGGTGTGAAAGGAATGATTTGTTGATTTATGTGGTGACTAATATTGGAAATAACTAATGGTTATCCAGAATAAGAACTGATGTGCTGGGTTCGTGGGGCAGTAAATAAATGCAGTATGAAGGGATTGTAATTCAAACTTAATAGGATGCCACTCTCACTTACACCTTGTGGCAATTGTTGAGAAATATATCAGGTTTACTATTTATTTATTCTTGTTTGATGCATGGTTAAGGCTTGTGGAAGGGCGAGAACACAGAACAGATCAGGATACAACATAACAAAGGAAACAGCAGGAGAAAGGGGAAACACCAACAGCAGGGCTGAGGGAGAAAGTCGACAGTGATGGACAAACAAGGGATGCAGGTAATGATGAAGCGTAGGGGAGAATGCAAGGGGTGTACAAGATGGATACAGCAGAAAAATTTTGGGAGGGGTGGGGTGGATTAACGGGTGTAGAAAATATTATGTTTTATGGATGGGGGATGACTTGAGATGATGGTGAACAGCAGACTTGAAGGCCTGGAGGGAAGAATGAGATTGAAGAAAATGTGGAAGGTGGTTCCACTGGTAGGAAAAAGAGGAATAAATGAGTGGAGGTGAGCAGCGGTTCTGGATTTGGCCAATTTCACCAGGAGGGGGTTGCTAGTGGGCGGCGTGCGTCCTGGAACATTCCTCCTTCAAACAAATAACAGGTTCAATGAGTGATTGAGTTTGTTGACAGAGTGTCAGGCATTTGTGTTCAAACAGCTTCCCTGAATGATCCTACATTGTTTCGTTTGGGGTTCTGGGCAGGTTTCGACAAATCTTCAAAAGTATTGTGGCAAAAACGTCATAAATTCCACAGCAATGTGGCAAGGTGGTTTCAGGATAGCCTAAAGGTAGGCACACTCATCTCCGAGATGTCTCGTCTGGATTCGCCTGTCCACCCAGTGAAATACTGTTACTCTAGCGTTTTTTTAGGCAGGGCGAGACATCATTGTGTGTGCCGTCCCTCGGATGGACATTCAACTGTGCGCCCCGTCTGCTGGCATTAGTTGGTGGACGTTAAACATCCCACGGTGTCCTTCGCGTAGAGTAGGCAATCCTTCATTTGTACTCTGAACAAATGCCAATTTCCTGCTCAGACTTACAGGGGGCAGTGCATCAGAAGCACAGCTGTGCCGCCCCCCCCCCCAACAAATGATGCAATCAGCAGCCGCATGTTGCATACAAACAAAAGGAAGGAAGGTGTTTTTCTGTTTTTGGATGAAATGGCCAGGACTGTATTATTCAATAGACAGACACCTGCAATGTGGCATTGTCAAAAATGTTGTAATAAGATATGACAAGCATCAAAAAATGTGAGGGAAAACCTGGACTTTCCATCTGGATGGTTCATTTCAGTTTCCACATGTCATATTAATACTTATTAAAAAAAATTGGTATTCATAGTCGAGGCTCGTGGAAGAGCAAGTACACTGAATGGATCAGAACGTAACAAGATGCACAAAGAACTGCAGAGACGCACACAAAATAAATAGCAGACAGAGGAGAGGAAACACTCTCTTCAAAAGGCTGAATGCCTAAACTCGGTGTTTGCATCGAAATCTTGTGTCCGAACCCCATTACTTTCTGTACCCACCTTACCCAGTCACACACAACTGTCACTGGACTATGTGACCTTTTCTCCTGACAAGGTGGAGAGCTTGCTGTCAAACTACGACTCAGATGCTGCAACCGATCCAGATGGCATCAGCCCACGTGTCCGAAAAACCTGCTCTTCTGCTCTTGTTCACCCTCTCTCTGTTCTATTCACCCTCTCATTTGCTCAAGGTCATCTGCCATCTACGTGGAAATCAGCAAACATTACCGCTCTACATAAAAAGGTCCAAAAACAGATCCCAGCAACCACAGACCAATTAGCCTTCTCCCAATCATCAGCAAGGTTATGGAATCCATCATCGTTTCAGACATTAAATCCTTCCTCTTCTCAAATGCCTTGACTTCCGATCATCAATTTGGTTTTAGACCAGGTCACTCTACCCTCGATATGCTGCTTCTGCTCTCCCAACAATGGATGGAGGTACTCAAAGCCGGACATGAATTCAGAGCCATATCCTTAGACATATCACGTGCTTTTGACATGGTCTGGCACCCTACCCTGCTCATCAAACTCTCTTCCTATGGTATCCAAGGCAATCTCCACTCATGGCTCACAGACCTCCTCTCCTGTCGCAATCAACATGTGGCCCTAAATGAAGTTCTTTCATCCCCTCGTCCTGTCCAGACTGGAGTTCCTCAAGGTAGCGTTCTGGGCCCTGTTCTTTTTCTGATTTTCATCAATGATCTCTCCGACTCTGTGGAAAATCCTCTTTGTCTCTTTGCTGATGACTCCACCCTCTGACGTACCATCTGCAATCCCTCAAACAGGCAAGCAGCAGCTTCTTCACTCTCTGCAGATCTGGGTAAAATCACAAACTGTTCCAACATGTGGAACATGTCTTCAATCCTTACAAATCTCTCACTCTCACAATGTCTCTCCGAAAATACTGTTTGGACCCCCTCCCCCATCCACTTTCTCAACAATCCTCTGGAAGAAGTCCTTTCTTTCAAACTTCTGGGTCTCAATATCTGCTATGATCTTTCCTGGGAAAGCTACATTTCCAACCTGGCCTCCAAAGCCAGTCGCGAACTGGGAATCCTCCGTCGTGCAAAGTCCTTCCTCGGCCCTCCTGAGCTTCTGACCAAATACAAAGCTTTTGTCCGCAGCCTGATGGAGTACTGCTCTCCCCTCTGGGCTGGTGCTCCTGCCTCCCACCTTTCTCGGCTTCACGCTGAAGAAACCAAGGCATTTCGGATCATTGGCATCTCCCGCAATGAGGCTGAGTCTTTGGGCCTCTCACTCAATCACCGCAGGTTGGTCGGTGGTCTTTCTGTCTTCTTCCGTCTCCTCTCCAGCCTCGCCCCCCCCCCACTCTCTCTGCGATTTGTCCCCACCACATTTCCGCAGGGCGCTCAAGGTCCGGCAACAACCCCCTTCTGGTAAAACTACCAAAATCACGAATCACTGCTCACCTTCACTCTTTCATTCCTCTTTTTTCCCGCCTTTGGAATAAACTACCTCACTCTATTATATCCCATTCTTCCCTCCAGGCTTTCAAAACAGCTGTTCACCACCATCTCTTATCATCCCCCATCCAAATCATCGATCTTTTCTATCCCCGATAATCCACCAAAACACACCTCCTTCAAATTCCCTTCTTTCCTTCCTGAAAGTCCCTGTAATGTCCATCTTCTATTCCCCGTGTTCCCCGTCCCATTCCTCTCCCTTCCACAGATCTCCTAATGTCTCTGTTCCCCACTGTTGTGTCCTTCTCACTCCCGCCCCTCTTGTCTCATGCCCCCCTTGCTGTGCGTTGTGTGTTTGCTCTCACACGAGCCTCGACAAGACATACAAAAAAAAAAATTATGAGCATTACGCAAGGAAGTACCATAAAAAAAAAGTATTTTTGGTATGTAAAATGTCACTAAATGGATGATTTAAAACAGGAATGTGTTTCAGGGCTTGTGACAGCATATAACAATTATTCATGTGTCTCAGTCACATCGTTGAACAATCCTAGAATGTTTTTAATTTCCTGTGCTGACCCCGACTCGCCAATTCAGAATATACAAATGGCAAAGCAACTCCCACATAATGTGGTTTTGTCACCCGACATAAAAACAAATTTGGGACAATTACAAATGTCTTTTTAGTTGCCAACGAAATAGAAACGTGCATTTTAATTCTGCATTAAGTTGCAATATATTTAGTTTATGAGATGCGTTTTGCATGCGACTTGCAGGAGTTGCATCATATTATGGACAGGGGTAGGAAGGAAGATGTCACCAGCTGTATTCTTTTTTTTAAGTACTGGATTGTCACGTCTGAGCACTGAGCTGTACTTATATAACTGGAACGAACCTGCAGCACACACAACCAAGGCCAATTGGCCACCAGGTTGGAAAACCCTTCCCTCGTAACAACGCGAGAGGTACAGGCATAGCTGAGTGTGATGAGCGCTGGACCTCATCGGGTTCTGTTCACATGTTGATTCACATATGTTTCCACATTTCCACTTTTGTTTGTTTGCCTTTTTGAGCCTTGTAATGGATCTCCGAAGGTGACTGACAAAACTGAGTCTCATTTTAGTAAGTCAGAAGTATTAAGCATTGAGTTTTGGATCCTCAATAAGGTGGTATGAAAGTGGAGGTGGGCAGGGGTGGGGGGCAGGAGGGGGGAAGTGTTTAAATAGCAAATGTTCCTTACAGATATAGCCCATTACTAAGTTCCTTACAGTAAGGGTCCATAATTATGATCCCTGCAGTCAGAGCTAATATCTACGACGTTCCTTACAGACAGAGTGCATGACTATGTTCCTTACAGAGAGAGTCCATAACTATGTTCCTTGCAGACATCCATTACTATGTTCCTTACAGTAAGGACCCATAACTATGCTACTTACAGTCTTTGCCCACAAGTATTATGGTCCTTACAGACAGAGTGCATAACTATGTTCCTTAGAGACAGAGTCCATAACTATATACCTTTCAGACATGGTCCATAACTATGTTCCTTGCAGACAGAGTCCATACCTATGTTCCTTACAGACATAGTCCAGAACTATGTTCCTTGCAGGCAGAGTCCATGACTATGTTCCTTCCAGACAGAGTCCATATTTATGTTCCTTACAGACAGAGTCCATAATTATGTTCTTACAGACATCCCATTACTATGTTCCTTACAGTAAGGACCAATAACTATGCTCCTTACAGTCATAGCCCATAACGACTATGGTCCTTACAGCCAGAGTGCATAGCTTTGTTCCTTACAGAGAGAGTCCATAACTATGTTCCTTACAGACAGAGTCCATAACTATGTACCTTTCAGACAGAGTCCATAACTATGTTCCTTGCAGACAGAGTCCATAACTATGTTCCTTGCAGACATAGTCCACAACTATGTTCCTTGCAGACATAGTCCACAACTATGTTCCTTGCAGACATAGTCCATAAACATGTTCCTTGCAGACATAGTCCACAACTATGTTCCTTGCAGACATAGTCCATAAACATGTTCCTTGCAGACATAGTCCATAAACATGTTCCTTGCAGACATAGTCCATAAACATGTTCCTTGCAGACAATCCATAACTCTGTTCCTTGCAGACATAGTCCATAACTATGTTCCTTGCAGACATAGTCCATAACTATGTTCCTTACAGACAGAGTCCATAACTATGTACCTTTCAGACAGAGTCCATAACTATGTTCCTTGCAGACAGAGTCCATAACTATGTTCATTGCAGACATAGTCCATAAACATATTCCTTGCAGACATAGTCCATAAACATGTTCCTTGCAGACATAGTCCATAACTATGTTCCTTGCAGATATAGTCCATAACTATGTTCCTTGCAGACATAGCCCATAACTATGTTCCTTGCAGACATGGTCCATAACTATGTTCCTTGCAGACAGAGTCCATAACTATGTTCCTTCCAGATAGAGTCCATAATTATGTACCTTACAGATATAGTCCATAATTATGTTCCTTACAGACATAGTCCATAACTATGTTCTTTCAGACAATCCATCACTGTTCCTTACAGTAAGGGCCCATAACTATGATCCTTACAGTCATAGCCTATAACTACTATGGTCCTTACAGACAGAGTGCATAACTACATTCCTTATAGACAGAGTCCATAACTATGTTCCTTGCAGACAGAGTCCATAACTATGTTCCTTACAGAGAGAGTTCATAATTATGTTCTTCACAGAGAGAGACCATAACTACGTTCTTTGAAGACAGAGTCCATAAATATGTTCTTTGCAAGCAAAGTCCATAACGATGTTCTTTTGGGAAAAAGACCATAACTATATTCCATACAAAACGGTCTACAACTATGTTCCTTGCAGACAGCATACAAAACAATGTTCCTTGCAGACAGAGTCCATAACTATGTTCCTTACAGGCATAGTCCATAACAATGTTCCTTACAGCATAGTCCATAACAATGTTCCTTACAGCCAGAGTCCAAAACAATATTCCTTGCACACAGTCCATAACTTTGGTCCTAAGTCTACAGAAATGTTCCTCACAAACAAAGTACAAAACTAAGTTCCTTACAAACAAAGTCCATAACAATGTTCTTTCAGGACAAAGTCCGAAACTATTGTTGCGAATTCGCGCCCGCCGGCGTGCGGACGGCCACGTAACTCGGATCGCGGCACGTCGCCTACCGGATGGACAATTCAGTCGTGACCCTCCGGGAACTATCGCCCAGAGCCAGTCACGGGTGGGCCTTTCGACCTCACCACAATCGTGCCAATCGGCCACCCGCGTAGGACAGGGTTGTTCGCCAAACTCGACCTACCTAAGTACCCACGCGGATGGTAAACCGGGCGATCATACCTCGCCGCAGGTCGACTCCGGACACGAGCCGCTTGGGCGGCCCATTCCGTACCATCGGGATAATGAGTTCCAACGGTTCAGATTATTTAACAGGCGTTTTGCACCCACTATGAACCCTTTACGTGAAGCAGGATGGAGGGTCAATAAAGAAAAGACGAAGCGAAACGGGAAAACAGTTCACACAATGCACATTTATTTCCCGGCACACGGAAAGCACATATATACAGCCATACAGTCAAAATGCACAAATAGCAACCAAAACAAAAGCAACAACGACACAGAGTTAATACCGACTACATGCACACACACGGCAACACTTATATACAGCTTTACTTTACAGACGGCGCCAACACACATTTACACCAAAGCAAAGGAAAGAAGCCACCCTCACAGACAAGGAGGCAGACGGGCCCGTAGGCCAAATGTGCGCGGGACCTAGAGGAACGGCCAGGTCCGCGAGACCGGGTGGGTCTTACCCGTGTCCTCGTGACGCGTTGGCGGGCAAGCCGCAAATGTGGCCGCGCGGCTGTGCCCCGACTCCGTGCTCCTTGGCGGGTTTCGTTGGCACGACGTTTGGAGTGGGGTGGGAACGGGGCCCCCTTTTGCACTATCTCAGCGTGGGGGAAAGGGGGAATTGTTGATGCCCTGGGGGAGGAGAATGGCTGGCTGGCTTGGGTCCCGCGACGAGATGAGCGATTCCCCACACCGTAACCTCGTCGCCGACCTTCTCGCCTCGGACCCGAGCTCCTTTGCCTCTTCCCACAACTCTTCTCAGCCGACTCCAGAACCCAACTCACTTCATTCGCCTTGCGCTCGCCTTCTTATAGGCTGGCAGAAGCAGCTAATATGCAAATATTCAGATCAGAATGACCTCGGGGGCGGAGCCACGCTCGCCCATTGGTCGGAGGAAACGGGGGCGTGAATCTCCCCTGACCCAAGAATTTGCATATATCGACTTCACACACACACGCCTGGAGGCGGGGCCAAGCCGCCCCGCGCTCGCTAATTGGACAGAGGAAAAGTGGGCATGTAGAGTTTTTGATCCGAATTTTCCCTCAGAAAGGCTGCTATTTGCGCTCGCGGCTCGGTGCGCTCGGCATCAAACGCCGAACGAGCCCGAGACAGCCCGACGTTCAGTGTTTACAGGTGGTGCGGTTGTTGGTCGTAGAAGGAGGGAGGTGAAGATGGTGGAGGGTTTTCGATGGTGAGGGTTGATGGTTATGGTGCCGTTGGGAATGGCAGTTATGCGATGTTTGCGGGAGCGTTTGATGGTGGCGGTGGCGTGGTTGTTGTGTGATGGCGGTTGAGACGTGGTTGGTTCAAAATAAAGATAGAACAGAAAAAATGGCTAACTCAAAGGATCGCAGCCCGGATGAATCACATAAATTCCCTCTATACAACGGGTTTGGGCTAACTACACATGCACCTTATCGAGATATCTCACCTGAGGGTCCTAAATGGCGGTTTGCGATTTTCCACAGCCGTAACACTATGTTCCATACAAAAAGCACCCAACTATATTTCTTACAGAGTCCATAACTATATTCCTCACAAAGAATGCCCAGAACTATGTTCCTTACAAAGTCAATAACTATATTCCTCACAAACAATGTCCATAACTATATTCCTTACAAAGTCTACAACTATATTCCTTCCAAAAAAAGTCCATAACTATGTACCTTACAAACAAATTCCATAACTATATTCCTCAGGAACAATGTCAATAACTATATTCCTTACAAAGTCCATTACTATATACCTTCCAAAGTCCATAACTCGGTACCTTACAAAGTCCATAACTATGTACCTTACAAACAAAGTCCATAACTATATTCCCCACGAAGTCCTTAACTATGTTCCTCACAGAGAGAGCCCATAACTACGTTCCTTGAAGACAGAGTCCATAAATATGTTCTTTGCAAACAAAGTCCACAACGATGTTCTTTTGGGAAAAAGACCATAACTATATTCCATACAAAACGGTCCATAACTATGCTCCTTACAGACAGCATCCAAAACAATGTTCCTTGCAGACAAAGTCCATAACTATGTTTCTTCCAGACAGAGTCCATAACTAAGTTCCTTACAGGCATAGTCCATAACTATGTTTCATTCAAAAAGTCCATAACTACCTTCCTTACAGACAGAGTCCATAACAATATTCCTGACAAAGAAAGTCAATAATAATGTTCCTTACAAACAACGTTCATAACTATGTACCTTACAGCCAGCGTCCAAAACAATATTCCTTGCACACAGTCCATAACTATGGTCCTAACAAAGTCTACAGAAATGTTCCTCACAAACAAAGTACAAAACTAAGTTCCTTACAAACAAAGTCCATAACTATGTTCTTTCAGGACAAAGTCCAAAACTATGTACCATACAAAAAGCACACAACTATATTCCTTGCAGAGTCCATAACTATATTCCTCACAAAGAATGTCCAGAACTATGTTCCTTACAAAGTCAATAACTATATTCCTCACAAACAATGTCCATAACTATATTCCTAACAAAGTCTACAACTATATTCCTTCCAAACAAAGTCCATAACTATGTACCTTACAATCAAATTCTATAACTATATTCCTCAGGAACAATGTCAGTAACTATATTCCTTCCAAAGTCCAGAACGAGGTACCTTACAAAGTCCATAACTATGTACCTTACAAACAAAGTATATAACTATATTCCCAATGAAGTCCATAACTATGCTCCTTGCAGACAGTGTCCATAACAATGTTCCTTACACAGTACATAACTATGGTCCTTACAGACAAAGTCCACAACAATGTTCCTTACAAATAAAGTGTCCAAAACTATGTTCTTTCGGGACAAAATCCAAAACGATGTTCCATACAAAAAGTACATTACTATGTTCCTTACAGAGTCCGTAACTAAATTCCTCACAAAGAAAGTCCATAACTATGCTCCTTAGAAAGTCAACAACTATATTTCTTACAAACAAAGTCCAGAACTATGTTCCTTTCAAACAAAATCGATAACAATGTCAATAACTATATTCCTTACAAAGTCCAAAACTATGGACCTTACAAACAAAGTCCATAACCATGTTCCTTTCAAACAAAATCCAAAACAATGTCAATAACTATGTTCCTGACAAACAAAGTCCATAACGATGTTTCTTCCAGACATAGTCCCCACCAATGTTC
>NC_140963.1:111418223-111483223 GCF_056783735.1 Eptatretus burgeri | reverse complement strand
CTCTTTAATCTGAATTTCCTCTTTAGTGAGAATTTCCTCTTTTGGAAAGAATGAATTAAGATTTGGAAAAGAGTCCGTGGAGCTTAGATTTGATGCGAGGTAGGCTAGTGGTGTTCCCATAAACTTGTAAGAATCTAAAAACCTAATACGAGTTAAAGGTTTTGTGAATATCATTTTTGAAAATGAAATATACTTTTGACTTGTGTTTGTTATAGCAGAAATATTCCCTGGTGTTTTTGAAAGTTCATTTATAAATAGATGTGTATCATAGTTGGCGCTGTTGTGAAGAAAGACTGGAATAAAAGAAGGTAATTTATAATTAAGATTACAACAGGAATGAGCGGGACCTCTATATTTACCAGTAAGATGACAATGGTCTCTAACTTTAGACTCCTTAATTTCCCCCTCACAAATATGACAGATATTGTTCATTCTAAATTCTAATTTTTCTTCTTTGGTTAATTTCATCGGTTCATTTGTTTCTTTCATTAATTTAGTGAGTCTTATACAATCCTTTTCTAATCGTTTTACAAACTCTTGTGAAGCATTTTTTCCACGATAATGTTCAAGTTTGTTATACTTTTCTCCAACAGATGATTTGATATAATAACAGAAACCACAAGGAATATGTTTTTGATATTTATTTGTATATGGTTCTTTTGGATTAGGAGAAGCAGTATTTATCTTTTTAAGGATACATTCAAAATCAGCGTATATCACAAATGGGTGCATGATAGATTTATTATAATCTTCAAAATAAATCTTTTCACCAGGTTTAGGCATTGTAATTACAGCTGATTTATGATTACTACAATATTTTGAATGTTGTTCTAATCGTTCTTTTGTATGAAATGAATTAAGACATCGCTTACAAGGATATATTTTGTTTGCTGTTCTGAATACCTGAGAAGAGATTAATCTTGATAAATTATTGATGTATGTGTAATGTGAATTCTTTCCAACACTAAAATATAAAAGGTCAATGTGTGTTTCTTCATTTTTATAGTTGTTTGAAATTTTTAATATTTGAACTTTGTTTGTATCCGTTAATCCATATACATTAATAGAAAGATTATTCTTTTTCTCAAATTTAGGAATATCTGTTAATGGCATTGGGAATTTAAAATCTTTAATGTCCAAGGTATTCTCATATTTCATATATTGTTTTACTCTTTCTGAATTACATTTTGGTGGATGTAAGTACGCAAGAACAGACCAGAGAAAACATTTATTATCATTGTTCTTAATATTAACAACTGCCTTCTTTAGTTTTATTTCTTTTGGTAATTCAATATAAGAAGAAGCTTTAAGAGGGTTTGATTTTAGAATGTGTATATCTAAAAAGATGATTTTTTTAATATTGAATCCACTTCCTACCACTGTATTATCAACATCCTCCTCTTGTCTTGATAGTTCTTCATAAACCCCACTATTCAAAAAATCTTGAAATGATGTTATAAAATGAAGATCTGTTCTCATATAAGGAGTTTGTTCTTCATCTTGTCTTTTCATATTCATTTTCACTCCCATATAAAACTTTAAAGTTTTCATTTCTTTTAATGTCTTTTTAATAAATTTTTCAACATCGGGTTTCACTATTTCAATTGATTCAGCTATTGATGATGGACCGGGTTCTCCAAATTGAAAAATCCTTATTTTTATATGCCCTTTAAATGCCTCATCAGTGTTTTTAATATAATAGTCTCCCTTTACTTTAAACTCATTTTTCTTGTGTTTTTGTGATTGAAGATGTTGATTATAACTACTCTTCAAAACATCCTTTGAACAGATATCACAATGTTTTCTTTCCAACTCAAGAGGAGATATTTGATGAAATAGATTAAATGTGTGTTTGTTGGTTCGGAGGTGTTTTCTATAATGTTTATATTCGTGATTACAAACATCGCAGTACGTTGTATTCACCATATTTATAGAATAAAACTTTGCTTAAACTAAAATTTTCTTGATGAAAATTTCGTTTAATTTATAGGTGAATCTGTGCTTAAAAACATTTTATCCTCCAACTTTTTCACTTAATAAATACAATGTTTCAAGACACAAAAGACAAGTTTCAATCAATCTCTTCATCTGTTAAAGATACTGAGAAATATGTCAAGGATGTAAAATTGAACAAAGATAAATATAACAACTATTGGATAAAAACTATTATGGTAAATAATATGAGTTCTTCAATTTCCTTCAGTGGAAGGGCTTTTAGTATACCTGGTAGAACATCAATTAAAGTATCTCTAACAAAAGTTTCTCCTCTCCTTCTAGTAATATATTCAAAACTAGAAAAAGCAATGAAACAAGAAAAAGTATCAAAGAACAAAAACCTTATGGATGAAGCTTTAGAAAGAAAAGATAAGACCATCTGTAATATGCAAGGAGAAATTTGTATTTTTTTCAACAACCCTAAAGATGTAAATCTTGATGAAATAAACGATGTTAATATGTGAGGTGAAATGACATTTCGTTCAATAGTAGTTAACGATAATTTTAAAATTACCTTTAATATAAAAAATGTTGTCGTTGAATCTGATAATGAAAAAAGTATATCGATATCGATGGTAATATACAACTCAAACTACACATGAACTTCAGTTTAAGTAAACTTTTACTTTATAAATATGCTAAACTTTCCTGATTCTCCATATGACAAATTTGACAAATGTACTGCGTGTGAAAGACGCCGATTAAACACAGAGTCAAAAGCCTATAAACAATGTATATTCTGTGATTATCTTCTAATTAATGATAATAAAAAATATAAAAAGGAAAATAATTCTTTTAGATTTACACCAAAAATGAATTACTTTACAAGATTGATTAGAGAAATGAATGTAAAGTATGAGGATGATAACACACCTTTCCTTACAAGGGAAGAAACTGAACGTATAAGAGAAATGTTCAAAGGATTGTTGTTGTATATTATTCATGGATGTAATTTTCAGGGAAATATCAACACAAGATATTGTATAAATAAAATAATGGATTATCTTGAAATTAAACCTGAACTTAGGATAAAATATAGAGTTTCTAAAAAAGCCAATAATAAATTAAATAACCTGTTTTTCAAATATATAAATGAATGATTTTTTACCTATTTGGGAAAATAAGATAAAATTTAACAACCATAAAAATCTCCCAAATTCATTAAGATGTCTCATAGTTGGTTCAAGTGGATGTGGAAAAACCTGCTTACTTTTAAAAATGCTCCTCACTCCCAACTTTTTAGATTATGATAATTTAATAATTTTCACAAAGTCGAGTTTTCAACCAGAGTATCAACTACTCTCACAAGGTTTTAATGCTGGTCTTCAAAAGAAGATATAATAGGTTTATTTAAACGTCAAAAAAACCTAAATGATTATAACATTGAAGATATAATTCAACTATTTTGTGATACACAGAGATGTAAAAGAAATCAAATCTTATAACTTGTATTCTTAGTGATAATACGGATGATATACCGTCTCCCCAAGATTTGGATAAATCAAAAAGAACCTCGTTATCTTTGATGATTGTGTTAATGAGAGAAACCAAATGGTAATGGACAGCTACTACACAAGAGGGAGACATTCTTCTTGTAATTGTATTTATCTTAGTCAATCGTACTTTCAACTTCCTCGTCGTTCCATCAGAAACAATGCTAATACTTTTATTTTATTCAAGTTAAATTCAATAGATATCAATAATTTTTGGAGAGATAATTGTTCTACATTATGTAGTAAAAAGAAATTTGAGGATTATATGAAGCACACGACTGAAAAATATAAATATATTGTTGTGAAACAAGATGAGATATTAAGGGATATATTTTTTGTTTTATAAACAACTACATATATAAATGACAACTATTATTATAAATCTTGTGGGTAAATCTGCTTCTGGAAAAAACTTTCATAAATCAAGGTTCTTGTGTAGTACAAATGAGAATATTGTAAATTTACTTAAAAAACACCCCGTGATACGCATTGTATCAACAACAACTAGAGCAATAAGACCTGGAGAAGTAAAAGGTGAAGATTATCATTATATTTCAGTGGAGGAACATATGCGATTGAGGAATGAAGGACAAATATTTGAGGAGGTTTCTCTTGGTACAACAAAATATTCACATTGTAAGAGTGAGTTAAAGAAACTAAAATCTGGTGGTGTTGGGATATTAGAAACTAATCCAGAAGGAACGAGACAAATTATTAAATATCTGAGCGGAGTGAAGATTTTATCATTCGGTTTTGATGTTGATGAAGAAACTCAACACAAACGTATGAAAAGCAGAGATGCAAGGATTAGTGAAGAAGAAATTACAACTCGCATTAATGTTAATAAAGAATTTGATGAAATATTTAAAGAAAAGGATTTATTTGAACACATCTACTTGAATGATGAAGAAAAGGAAAATTTCCCTGTTGATCTTTACAATTCATTAAATGATATTTTACAATAAATAAATGGATACAAAAGAAAGAGCAAGAAGATTTAAGGAACATCAAGAGTTGGTTTCAAAAGTTGTAAAACAACAGGAAGACATAAAGAAGAAACGCAGACAGAAACTAACGGGCGAAGAAGCATTTGAAAAAAAACAAGAGAAATTTTTTAAACCACTTTTAAAAACTTCCCAAGAAAAAATGAAAGATGTTTCCACAGTTCCCACAGTAGAATATACTCCTAGAAAGCTTCAAATGTTAAAAGATTTCAGTCAAATGACGGAGGAAGAATTAGAGCATATTGGAGAATTAGAACATGATGAAGGTTTATTTCAACAACTGGAAGAGATTAATCAACCCCCTGATTATATTGTGAATGCTGTTCAAAACAATGAATATTCAGCGGATTCAAAAACCAAAGCAGGACTCATTCCAACAGAACAACCAGCAATATTTCATCTTGTTCAAGAAAAGGTATTGATATTTAATGATGAATTAAGGTTCTTAAGTTCTGCTCAACCCCCTGTTAAACTAACTCCGAGATTAATGTTTCTTCTCACAAAAGATGGAAGACAAGGTTCAACTGTGAGGGATGAATCAAAGTATATTGATAAACCATTGGATATGGAAAATAATGATGATAGAGTATATATTGATTTGCTGAACACTCTAAATTATAAGGTTATTCTTTCTGGTAAAAGTAGGAAGAATGAGAAGGAGAAACGCATTATTCAGGCTTTAAGTATCCTTGGTTCAGGTATTAGTTTTCTTCCAAATGACCCATCGCAATTAGTTAATAGACTGTTATTGTTGTTCGGCAGTAAGAAGGCTGGAAATAACAATTGTTTTAATGAAGCATCAGCCATTTTAGACCAGTTGATGAACATGAAAATAATTAATAAATCTCAATATAAAGACATTTTATCTCATATTAAATAAGATGAGAAGCACAATCCTGAGTTTTAATTTCACAACAAGCGACCACACATCTTCATTCCCATACCCACTACAACTTGACACAACAAAAGAATATGAGGCATCTTTATTGTCCATGGAGACTTATAATACCTTATTTAATATAACCGAGAAAAATGACAAGTTTAGTTATAATCCGGGAAGTGGATACAAAACGATAACAGTCTCACCCGGAGCATACGAGATTTCTCAAATATCTTCCGAAATTGCTCATCTTATGAAAGAACAGGGTGATGAACCAAAAAATATTGTTATAAACATTCAAAAACATACTTCAAAATCAACGATTAAAGTTAAAAATAACTACAAGGTTGATTTCACAATTGATAATTCATTTAGAGAGTTATTAGGTTTCTCCTCAAAAAAGATTGAAACTAATGGAACGTTTTACAGTGATAATGTCATTCAAATATCCTCAGGAATAAATTCGGTGTTAATTCACTGTGATTTGATTGATGGTGCTTATAATGATGGATTAAAAACAAATACAATATTTTCATTCAGCGCATACTCAACCCCAATTGGTTATAAATTCAATATGGAGCCTAAAAATTTGGTTTATCTACCTGTGTCAGGAAAAACCCTACACAGAGTAAATTTTAGGATAACCGACCAAGATAATCGTGTGATTTCTTTTAATGGAGAAGTTATATCCATCAGAATTCACCTACATGAAGTTTTTCAATAAATAAATACGATGGTTATTGTGAGGAAGCACGAGTTGGGAAAATATAAAATAATTACAGGGGATGGGATGTTCCTTTCCCCGTACTACAAGGGTGAAGGTATGTATCTTGGTAGAGGATACTATAAACCTAAGAGACAAAGGGGTGTTGGACATCAATTTAGAGGAGATGGGATAATTGATACTCTCATGGGTATTGGTTCAACTATTCTTAAACATAAAGACCTAATTGGTTCAACTGCTTCTGCTGTGGGAAATGTAGCAGGTGCTGTAAAGAGTATAAAAGATGCTCAGAAAGAATCTCATAAATTACAAGCAATAAAAGAAATTAAGAAAGGTAAAACTCAGTTGTCCCCCAAGAACGACAGAAAATAATTCAAATACTTGGATCAGGGTTTCAAAAGTTTTAACATCTTTTTTCCTAAATAAATACAAGTATGGAAGCAATTGATAGTATCTATGATTTGGATGATACTATTATTATCTCAAACTCCACTAAAAAAGAAGATTACTTCAAGGTAAATGCAATAACTGGAACAGACTGGAATACAAATGGTACAAAAAGTTTTGAAATAAATAATCAACAAACCTATTTGAATCTCTCCGAAAGTTTCTTGTTGTGTAAATTTAAATTCACTAAGGCTGGGAATAACACAAACGCTACACTTGTAAATGATTTCTTCTGGAAAATGTTTGATAGTGTGCGATTGTATATTGGAACACAAGAAGTTGAAGCGGTTGATTATGTCTCTGCTGTATCTGAAATGATGAAATTTACACTCTATACATTCAGTGATAGAATGGGAAAGGGGTCTGTCGAAGGTTTTATTCCTGATATGTCAACGGGAACAAACACAGACCCTGGATATATTCAAAGGAAAGGAATGTATAATGATGATACAAAAGCAGAAAATAGTTTTACTGTGGCAGTTCCTCTTAAAGGTATATTTGGATTTTGTGATTATGATAAAGTTCTGTATGGTCTTAAAATTAGATTTCAACTACAAAGGAATGATAATGAAAATAGATTGCTTTTTGGTGTTGGTAATGCTTTTGGTGATCAGAATAAATTTGTAATTGAGGAGATGAGTTGGTATATCAGTGAATATACTCCTAATCTTAAAACAGAAGAGATGTTGAATCGAAGACTTAACTCAAAAAAACCACTCAGTGTATCATACCTCAAAAGAAGATGTCAACACGTTAAACTCAATCAAACTACTTACACGTGGAATTTGGGTGTTCTGGAAGGAAAGCCACGATATCTGTGGATGATTTTTAAAAAGCCAGATGGTGATACTGCGACTGATAAGAATAATGCATTGAGTGATAATGCTAAGGTGAAACAACTTCGCGTTTCTCTAGATGGAACATTTTATCCACGAGATAGATTGGAAATTAATTGGGAAAAAATGATTTTGCTGAAGCATACAAGTCTTACCAAAAGGTGTGTGAAAGTAATGGAAATAAAGAACCTATTTTGGATATGACAGCATTTAAAAGTTTGTATACAATCTATACGTTTGACCTGAGCGCTCAAAAAGAAACTATAAAGTCTAATCGAGTGGATACTTCCCTATACATTGAAAGAGGAGAGAGTGAAGAAGTTGATACATATTGTTTGCTTTTGGAAGAAACAGAATTGCAGATTAATACAGATAATGGTGTGATGATTAGTCTCACATAATTTTTTTGTTAAATAAATGAGTGGCAAAGTACCAACTGGGGTATATGTTAATCAAATCAATCTTCATAAACTATCATCTTGTGTTCAAAATCAAAAGCCTTGTACGATTAACGTTAATACAATTCAGAGAAAAGGAGCAGTAAGAATTGATGTTTTGCTCACAAGAGAACAGGTTAAAATCTTGAATGACACTGGCTCACTTAAAATTAAAATGACAAAACCAATGTTGAAAAAATATTCAATAAGAGAGACGAGTGGAGGATTTCTCCCATTTCTAATTCCTTTATTTGCTGGTTTAAGTGCGGTTGGAGCATTGACGGGTGGTATTTCAACAGCGGTCAAAACTGCCAACGAAAGGAAGGCTCAACTCCAGGCTCAAAAGAATTGGAAAGACATAACAAAGAGTTGGAGAAACAAATTAGTGGAAGTGGTGTAATTGTAGATTTTGCTGAAAAACTTGAAGGTCTGCCTGATAAAGCGAGATTGTTAGTTGGAGATATGCTTTCTTCTATAGCACAAGCAGGTGTAAAATTAACGAAAAGAGGTAATGGATTATATCTTTCTAATAAATAAATGAGCATTGATGAGTGGTTGAAAGAATTTGGAAAGAATACAACATCAAATTTACAACTTGCCAAATATTGTAAGAAATTAAAAATTCATAATGTGGTTATTTGTATGAGAGATGAATTAACAAATGTGTCGAAACATACAAAGAATATTATTATGAACTTAGAAGATAATGATGGGAACGGTTCTCATTGGGTTTGTATTTTTAATAGTCAAGACAAATATTATTTTGATAGTTTTGGTCTTCCACCACCTGTTGAAGTCATAAAATTCTTACAGAATGGTGTTTATCAAACATTTCAAGTCCAAGAATTAAATTCCAAGTGTTGTGGTCAATTATGTCTATATGTGTTATTTCAACTCAACAAAAATAAAAATTTTTATGATATTATTTTTAATCTAATATAAATGACTTATGTTGGTAAAGATGGTTCTATCTTTGGTGTATCTCAAGAACTGGATATTGATTTATCAAATTATTACACAAAGGCACAGGCTGAACGACATAAATATAATATAAACAAAAATATTAACATGAAAAATGCTTATAAATTAAAAAATTATCCAAGCCCGACTGACGCGAATGACTTGGTGAGATTAAGCGATTTATCACAATATATATACTTAAATAAAACGGCTGTGTATTCTAAAGATACAGAAGTGTTGATATTATCTCCAGGTCATACAGAATTCACAGTTCGAATTAAAATAAATTTTTATAAAGAAGGGCGTATCGTTTGTATGAGAATAGAACAATGGGGGTATGATATGAATGATTTAGGGTATAATTGGTCATTTAAAATTAACCTCGAAGACCTGGAACAATTAAATCAGTCTCGTAAGGAAGAATATTATCCACTTGGTATCGAGAATGAGTTTTGTGGAGCCACGATTAGTAAACAACAAATAAAAGAATTTAATAAGGGTAAATATAATAATGGTTTTGCCCTTGTTTATCTCATGAAAACAGAAAAAACAGGATTATATATAATAAGTAAGGAAATACAAAATGATTTAACTATGGGAAGATGGGGAGGTGTTTCGTGCCATAATATTATTCTAACATATATTTCTAATACATAAATGACAGCAAGAAGGCTTCAAGAAAATTATCATTTCTGTGTCCAAGCATACCTTCAAGAAAAGGGTATTCGGTATTTTAATAAATATGTTCTACAACATAAGAATGAGGTATTTTCAATAAAAGATTGGCATTATGCTGATGTTGATAAACCGACAACTTTAGATTTAATTAGAATGTTAAATAATGAAAAAATTATAAGGTTAAGAAAAGGTAAGGCTCTTTTAGAAATTCAAAAGAAATTTTATTGGTTTCCTGTTGTAAAAAAAATTATTTTGGATACAGGAATAACAAGAAATCCTGATGAATATATGTATAATATTCTATGGGGTGTAAACGATTCAAGTATAGTAAGGGATGAGGAAGGAGTTGAAGAAGAGAGGGAAGAGGAGGAAAAGGAGAAGGAGGAGAGAGAGAAGGAGGAAAGAGAGAATAGAGAGAGGGAGAAGAAAGAGAAGGAGGAAAGAGAGAATAGAGAGAGGGAGGAAAGAGAGAGAATGAATAAATATCAAAATATGGAAACCAGTGAGATTCAAAAAAGAATAGAGGTATTAAAGAAATTAACTTATCTCACCAGGGAGGAATACAAAGAATTAACAAGTCTATTTGCAATACTTTCAACAAAACTATTAGCATCGTCAAGCTATTCATTTTAATTCAAGTTTTTCTTAAATAAATGGAGGAGAGAGTGAAGGCATTTCTAAGGATTCTTTATGTTTTAAAAATTAAGATTCAAACGTGCATGTTGGAAACTAAAAGGTTTTTGCACTCTGCAGAAATTTTTCTCATAAATAAATGAGTTATTGTCTCAAATGTAAAAAGAAAACTAATACTAAAAATATTTCATATATTAAAAGTAAAAATAACAGGGTTATACAAAAAGGTATATGTTCGGTGTGTGGTTCAAAAAAAAATCAATTTATCTCCAAACACAAACTCGGAGGAGATATACAAAAGTTTTTATCAGGAAGTAAATTTACAACTACTGGAATACCAGGGGAATTACATCTTCCAGGGTATTCTTTCTGTGGTCCAGGCACAAACTTGGATAAAAGATTAGATGAGGCAGACAATCCTAAATCCTGGAGTAAACCAATCAATAGAGTTGATGAAGTGTGCATGAGACACGATATTGATTATGGGAATACCACAACGTTGGAAGAAAAGCATGAAGCCGATAGAGAAATGTTATATAATTTGTCTCTGATACAAAATCCAACCTTGAGAGAAAAAGTTGATAGGTTCATCGTGAAGAAGATGATTAGTGCTAAATTGAAACTTGGACTTGGAAATTCCAAAAACTTATAGGCTCTAATGATGCCATTAAGACTGAAGAGCAATTAGCTGATGAATTACATAAACCAATATTCACAAAGTTTCAGAGAAGGAAAGTTTATTCCAAGGAAGTTGATTATATCTGGTCTGCTGATTTGATTGAACTCAATAATGATAAGGGGTACAAGTATGCTTTAACCGTTATTGATTTGAGGAGTAGATATGCGTGGGTTGTCCCTTTAAAAAACAAAACAGGTAATACTCTTATGTTAGCTTTTCAACAGATATTTAATAAAAGTAAGAGAAAACCTAAGAAATTGTGGACTGATGAGGGTAGAGAGTTTTATAACAAGACATTTATGAATTTTCTAAAAAATAACAGTATTACATTATACAGTACCTTTAATGAAGGGAAGGCAGTTGTTGTTGAACGTTTTAATCGTACCTTAAAAGAGAGACTATATAAAAAATTCACACAACTCGGTTCACAACAATGGTCATCTTTTATTCAGGATATTGTGGATAAATATAATGACACGATTCACACGTCAACGAATATGAAGCCATCAGAAACATTTACAAAATTAAAATATGAAAAAGAGATTAATGTCAGAAAACCTAAGTTCAAAGTTGGTGATATCGTAAGAATATATAGGTGGAAATCTCATTTTGAAAAGGGTTTTACTGAACGATGGACGAAAGAACTTTTTAAAATTGTTGATGTAATAGATACAGTTCCTTGGACTTATAAAATATATGATTTGGAAGGGGAAGAGATTTTAGGTTCATTTTATTCACAGGAATTACAAAAGACAAAACTAAGCAGATAATACACCTTTGTGGACACTAGAGGGACAAGTCCGAGGTGTATTACAGTATATAATGTGTGTCAAGGGGGACGTTCTTAGATCTGTGAACCCCAAACACAGAATCCTCAACTGAATAGTCAAGGTTTAACTTTTGTTTGTGTGTGTGTGTGTGTAATGGGAGCAATAGGTTGGCGCTTCACTCCCTCCTACTATACACCGTTGTGGACACTCGAGGGCCAAGTCCGAGGTGTATAACAGTATATAATGTGTGTCAAGGGGGACGTTCTTAGATCTGTGAACCCCAAACACAGAATCCTCAACTGAAGTCAAGGCTTAACTTTGTTTGTTGGTGTGTATGTGTGTGTGTCCCAACCCTCACATTCAAAATCTCAACCCCAACCCTCACATTCAAAATCTCAACCCCAACTCAATCCTCGCCCAACACAATGTCTTTTTCAAAATGAGATTTCCACCTATATATATATATATTTTTACGTTTTTTTTTCTTCTTCCAATTCTGTCTTTTAAGGCTTTCAGGTTTGATGACGTAGAAAGGGGGAGTAAGCCTGCACTTTCTTCCCAGAACGAACAATGTATATTTTTTGTTTTTTTTCTCTTCTTCCAATTCTGTCTTTTAAGGCTTTCAGGTTTGATGACGTAGAAAGGGGGAGTAAGCCTGCACTTTCTTCCCAGAACTTTCTTGATCTTGCTCCCATCAAGCACCATCCGACAAAGAACTACATCGATAGGTTTAGATCCCAAAGAGTGATAGCAACTCCAAAAGTCTCCAAAATATAAATAAATAAAATAATAATAATAATAATAAATAAATAAATAAATAAATAAAAGCCCCCAAAAAAGTTTCAAGTGTCCAACATAAACCCAACTTTCCAAGTCTTCAAGGTATAACCACATTCCCGTTGAGTTTCCAAGATATGTATCACATTGTGAGTTATCAATCCAGAACCCACATTTCAAGTATTCAAAGTAAAACCAACTTACAAAGTCTCTTAAGGATAACTCATTTACTGATTTTTTCAAAATTTGTGAGTCTCCAAGGTAGGACCCATATTTAGAACCATCTTGGCAGAACCCTTTTCCTGAGTCTCCAAGGTAGTTATTTAAACCATCAAGGCAGAACTCATTTACTGATTTTTTCAAAATTTGTGAGTCTCCAAGGTAGGCCCCATATTTAGAACCATCTTGGCAGAACCCTTTTCCTGAGTCTCCAAGGTAGTTATTTAAACCATCAAGGCAGAACTCATTTACTGATTTTTTCAAAATTTGTGAGTCTCCAAGGTAGGCCCCATATTTAGAACCATCTTGGCAGAACCCTTTTCCTGAGTCTCCAAGGTAGTTATTTAAACCATCAAGGCAGAACTCATTTACTGATTTTTTCAAAATTTGTGAGTCTCCAAGGTAGGCCCCATATTTAGAACCATCTTGGCAGAACCCTTTTCCTGAGTCTCCAAGGTAGTTATTTAAACCATCAAGGCAGAACTCATTTCTTGATTTTTTCAAAATTTGTGAGTCTCCAAGGTAAAACTTGTATTCTGGCTCATCAAGGTATAACTTGTTCAGTGGGTATTGTCTTGATAACTCACAATGAGTACTATTGCTGTAAAACTCTTTTTCAGGATTTTGCTGGTCTCCAAGGTATAACTCTTTGGTTGGGTCATCAAGGATGAACTCGTTCTGTGGGTCTTGGTCGCTCATAAGGTCTTCAACCAAGCCAACAATTTCGCCCCAAGTTGTAGCAAAAGCAGTATTTTCATTTCGTATTTCAGACACAATTTCCTGTGAGAGAAAATAATAATGTATTAATTAAGTTATTTAATTATTAAATGAGTATGCTTCAATCAAAGTTTGAAAATAGGAAAATAAAAAATCTTACCTCAATAGATAAGAGGTTTGAATCCAGTTCATCAACTTGAAGGTTTAGTTCCATAGAAGACAGAGAGTTCCAAGGAACACCAAAGTCATCCCACTCAAGGTCTTGGTCGCTCATAAGGTCTTCAACCAAGCCAACAATTTCCCCCCAAGTTGTAGCAAAAGCAGTATTTTCATTTTGTATTTCAGATACAATTTCCTGTGAGAGAAAATAATAATGTATTAATTAAGTTATTTAATTATTAAATGAGTATGCTTCAATCAAAGTTTGAAAATAGGAAAATAAAAAATCTTACCTCAATAGATAAGAGGTTTGAATCCAGTTCATCAACTTGAAGGTTTAGTTCCATAGAAGACAGAGAGTTCGAGACAAGCACACAGAACACCATTGCCAGCAAGAACAAATGTTTAAAATGGAGCCTGGGTTTGAAGCTTTTATAGAGAAAGACTGGTGGGTGTGGTTTCCTTTGGAAATTCCCTGGGCAAGCCTAGGCAAGCCTTCATTGGGAAATTTTTCAAAACCATAACATCCTGTAATTTTCTAGTGATTTCTTTGTGAGTCAGAGATGAACTGGAAATGATGTAAGAGTGGGCGGGGCTTAGCAAAAGTAGGCGGAGCTTAGGAAAAGTGGGCGTGGCTTAGAAAAAAATACCTTATGAAAAGTGGGCGGAGCTTAGCAAAAGTGGGCGGGGCTTAGGAAAAGTGGGCGGGCTTAGAAAAAAATACCTCATGAAAAGTGGGCGGGGCTTAGCAAAAGTGGGCGGGCTTAGGAAAAGTGGGCGTGGCTTAACAAAAGTGGGCGGGGCTTAAAGAAAAGTGGGCGGGGCTTAACAAAAAATAACCTGTGGCTCAGGAGGTGGTCAAACAAGAGCATTAAGAGAAGTTTATCATTTCGTAATGGCACAAATGGGATATCTTAAAAAATATAAAGATTCAAATGTTTTGTTTGTCAATATTTTAGATGGGGATTATTGTGCAAAGAAAATTAAACTATTGAAGGAATTTGAGAATGAACAAATCTTTATAGGTTCAATGAGTGAGCTGTTCAACCCCCAGGTGTTCAATTCAATGAGGTTCAACCTCCAAGTTAAAAGGGGAGACAAATAAATATACCTTGGGATAAAAAGGGGGGTTTATTTTTAGGGAAAAAAAATATGAATCGCTGAAAATCCCCCATTCATTTACATGGGGAAAAGTGAGCCAGAATCAGTATTCTTACCCTACTTATGTATGTGTATATGTATGTGTATATATATATATGTATATGTATATATGTATATATATGTATATGTATGTATATGTATGTATATATATATATGTGTATATATATATATATGTATATATATATATATATGTATATATATATATATGTGTATATATATATATATGTATATATATATATATATATATATGTATATATATATATATATGTATATATATATATATGTATATATATATATATATGTATATATATATATATATATATATGTATGTATATATATATATATATATATGTATATATATATATATATATGTATGTATATATATATATATATATATATGTATATGTATATATATATATATATATATATATATATATATATATATATATATATATATATATATATATATATATATATATATATATATATATATATATATATATATATGTATATATATATATATATATATATATATATATATATATATATATATATATATGTATATATATATATATATATATATATATATATATATGTATATATATATATATATATATATATATATATATGTATATATATATATATATGTATATATATATATATATATATATATATATATATATATATATATATATATGTATATATATATATATATATATATATATATATATATATATATATATATATATATATATATATATATATGTATATATATATATATATATATATATATATATATATATATATGTATATATATATATATATATATATATATATATATATATGTATATATATATATATATATATATATATATATATATATATATATATGTATATATATATATATATATATATGTATATGTATATATATATATATATATATATATATATATATATGTATATATATATATATATATATATATGTATATATATATATATATATATATATGTATGTATATATATATATATATATATATATATATGTATATATATATATATATATATATATATATATATATATATATATATATATATATATATATATGTATATATATATATATATATATATATATGTATATATATATATATATATATATATATATATATATATATATATATATATATATATATGTATGTATATATATATATATATGTATATATATATATATATATATATATATATATATATATATATATATATATATATATATATGTATATATATATATATGTATATATATATGTATATATATATATATATATATATATATATATATATATATATATATATATATATATATATATATATATATATGTATGTATATATATATATATATATATATATATATATATATATATATATATATATATATATATATATTGTTGCGGGGGAGGCCGGCCCAGTTTAACCCCCCCGACCCAAATTGTGGTGATGGCAACAACGCCAACCCCCCGGGGCAGCCGAGTGGTTCCTTATTTAGAGGAGGCGGACATGTTGATCTTCGGAGATTTTAACACATGCTCAAAGGGCATGGCGCAGGGCAATGGCAGACAGGTGGGGGAGCACAGGGAATGAAATGGATGCACAGGAGGTTTATCCTCGAAGGTACGACAATTACACGACTACAGTTTCTTAAAAAAAAACACATTTAATGAAAATGCACAAATATTTACAAAGGACGATGATTTAAAAGGAAATTATAATAGCATGAAATAAATAAATAAATAAATAAAAGAAATAAATTAAAGCTCTCATTATCATTGGAATCTCTTGCAATGAAGCTGAATCCCTGGGCCTGTTTTTCTTGCATTAAAAATGGGTCGGGATCTTCACTGTCTTCTACCACCTACTTTCTGGTATTTTCCTCTTTGTCCTTTCCATGTCATGTCCCCCGTTGCTTTCTACAGGGCACAAGCAGTCTGGCAGTAACTCACGTCTGGTGAAATTCCTAAAATCCAGCTTCACTGCTCACCATCATTCATTTGTTCCTCTTTTCACTCACATTTTCAACCAATTTCCCTCCTCAGTTCAATCATGTTCTTCTATCCGAGGCTCCAATATGACGGTTCACCTTCTCCTCATGTCATCCCCCATCCATTCATACTCATGATCTTTTTTTTTACCATCACAAACCCTCCCGAAGTCCACCGATTCCTTTCCAGGTTATTGTGTTTTCTCCCCTCTCCCTCCACCATCTTTTCCATTTTTTCTCCATTGCTGTCATCCATATTTTTCCCTTTCTGTTCTCTCAGCCCTTTTCTTGGTGTTTGAGTTTGTATCCAGCTTGTTCACCCCCTGTGTTGTCCTCCCTCTCCCCTTGATCTCTCTTCCTCTCACGCATTCTTCCTCCAAGTGAACTTCTCTGGTGTCCCTCAACCTTGCTGTTGATGTGTTTCCCCCATTTTCCACTCTGTTCTTTCTTTTTTGTTCTGATATGTTCTTCTCACTGTTCTAACATTTTCACATGCCTCGACTGTGTTACAAAAAAAAAGCAGAAAAAGAGGAGTGGAAGAAACACAGTAACCTGCAAATAAAATGGTTGGTTTAGGCTCGGACACGTAGTGTACATTGGGGTATTTCACGAAGAGCCAGGAAGATATCTCTGGCAACGCGAGCAAGTCCATTTTGCCATCAGGCATGGACAACCGGTTTGTGAAAGACTCCAGTGAGTATCACTCCTGTGACTAACCTCACAAAAATTGAGATCCATTGAGGCCGTTGGTGAAGTTGAGGTCCGAGTCGGGCACACTGCTCATTTTAAATGGTAGAACGGGATACTTAATGTACACACACACACACACACACACACACACACACACACACACACACACGTTAATTTACACAGCAACTGGCTGAATGGCTGTTTCAAAAGACAATATATTCTCGAATTAAACTCAGTCTGTGAAGCATCAGGTCGACAGTTCAGTGTGTTGTTTGTATGACGGTTGAGAGCTCGGACTCGAATAGAATCTAACATCGCAGACCTCGAAGGGGGTTACAAGGCCTCAATCCACATATTGTTGCTTCAGTCATGATGTAATGCACCAGTTGTGATTGTTCGTTACCTCTTTGTCTTGGAAGCAAATGTTTTGCTTTCTACATCAGATTAATAGGGAATACGCAACACAAAAAGGTTGCTTTGTTTATTGTCTACCTTGTGACACACCTGCACCCTGGAGTCATGAACTATTAATAGTTACAAAATCTCATGGATGTTATTTTTTCTCAATCTTATTATCAATGATTTTTTATTTTTATTTGTTCATTTAATGAAGGACACATCTTATTTGCCTATTTCACTGACATTGCTCTGAAAAACTAACAAAACTGGGAGCAATGCATATTGTTCTGTCAGTATTTTGGAGCATTAACTCAAACCTCCGGAACTCAGACTATGCATATTATGATGAAGATTTGTACCTGGATAAAGCTTGCCAATAATTGAGTTGAATTTTCTTTGAGACATACCTGACTGATATTTTCCTCCATCACAGAACGTTGTGCATGCAAATGGAAAGATTGGATCGACAGTGACTATCCCCATCCTGTGGGTAGCAGTTCGCGTCTGGAGAACGAGACATACGCCCACATTTTGGAGAAAAACAAAGGGGACCAATTATGTGATAAACCACAGAAAATTCAGTGCCAATTCAAAGACAATCCTAACTTACCAATCGACGATTTTCCTGAGTCATCATGTATACTCTCAAAAGGTTATCTGTGCCAGGGTACACAGTCCGAATGTAGACACAACGCACAGATACGAGTTTGTTGTGAATATTGCATGACAACGACACCAACGGTTTCCACCGTAACTACTGTGCCAAGTACAATTACTACAGAAACAACAACAACAACAATGCCAACAACTACTTCCACACAAACAACAGAAACTACTTCTGTCACCAATACCCCAACCAGCACAATAACCCCATCAACCACGACAGAACCGTCCACGACACTAATAACCTTCACTCAACATTCCACTACACCAACAACAACCACTCAACCATCCACGACACCACTAACCACCACTCAACCATCCACGACACCACCACCCTCTACTCCAACAACCATGACACTAACGACCACTATCCAACCATCCACGACACCACAGACCTCTACTCCATCTTCCACTATACTAACAACCCCTACTCAACCACCTACTACAGTAATAACCTCCACCCAACAATCCACGACACAAATAACCTCCACCCAACCATCTACTCCACCATCCACCACACTAACAACCACCACTCAACCATCCACTACATCACCAACCTCGACTCAACCATCGACAACACAAACGACCCCTACTCAACCATCCACTTCTCTAACAACCACTATCCCACCATCCACTCTCCCACCGACCTCGACTCGATCATCCACTACACCACAGAGCTCCACTCCACCTTCCACTACACCAACAACCCCTACTCAACCATCTACTACACTAATAAGCACCACTCAACCATCCACGACACCACCGACCTCTACTCCACTATCCACAACACTAACAACCACTATCGAACCATCCACTACACCACAGAGCTCTACTCCACCTTCCACTACACCAACAATCCCTACTCAACCACCTACTACACTAAGCACCACTCAACCATCCACGACATCACCACCCTCTACTCCAACAACCATGACAGTAACAACCACTATCCAACCATCCACGACACCACAGACCTCTACTCCATCTTCCACTATACTAACAACCTCCACCCAACCATCCACCACAGTAATAACCTCCACCCAACAATCCACGACACAAATAACCTCCACCCAACCATCTACTCCACCATTCACCACACTAACAACCACCACTCAACCACCCACTACATCACCAACCTCGACTCAACCATCGACAACACAAACAACCCCTACTCAACCATCCACTTCTCTAACAACCACTATCCCACCATCCACTCTCCCACCAACCTCGACTCGATCATCCACCACACCACAGAGCTCCACTCCACCTTCCACTACACCAACAACAACCACTCAACCATCCACGACACCACTAACCACCACTCAACCATCCACGACACCACCACCCTCTACTCCAACAACCATGACACTAACAACCACTATCCAACCATTCACGACACCACAGACCTCTACTCCATCTTCCACTATACTAACAACCTCCACCCAACCATCCACCACAGTAATAACCTCCACCCAACAATCCACGACACAAATAACCTCCACCCAACCATCTACTCCACCATCCACCACACTAACAACCACCACTCAACCACCCACTACATCACCAACCTCGACTCAACCATCGACAACACAAACAACCCCTACTCAACCATCCACTTCTCTAACAACCACTATCCCACCATCCACTCTCCCACCGACATCGACTCGATCATCCACTACACCACAGAGCTCCACTCCACCTTCCACTACACCAACAACCCCTACTCAACCATCTACTACACTAATAAGCACCACTCAACCATCCACGACACCACCACCCTCTACTCCAACAACCATGACACTAACAACCACTATCCAACCATCCACGACACCACAGACCTCTACTCCATCTTCCACTATACTAACAACCTCCACCCAACCATCCACCACAATAATAACCTCCACCCAACAATCCACGACACAAATAACCTCCACCCAACCATATACTCCACCATCCACCACACTAACAACCACCACTCAACCACCCACTACATCACCAACCTCGACTCAACCATCGACAACTCAATCAACCCCTACTCAACCATCCACTTCTCTAACAACCACTATCCCACCATCCACTCTCCCACCGACCTCGACTCGATCATCCACTACACCACAGAGCTCCACTCCACCTTCCACTACACCAACAACCCCTACTCAACCACCTACTACACTAAGCACCACTCAACCATCCACGACACCACCACCCTCTACTCCAACAACCATGACACTAACAACCACTATCCAACCATCCACGACACCACAGACCTCTACTCCATCTTGCACTATACTAACAACCTCCACCCAACCATCCACCACAGTAATAACCTCCACCCAACAAACCACGACACAAATAACCTCCACCCAACCATCTACTCCACCATCCACCACACCAACAACCCCTACTCAACCATCTACTACACTAATAAGCACCACTCAACCATCCACTACACCACCGACCTCTACTCCACTATCCACAACACTAACAACCACTATCGAACCATCCACTACACCACAGACCTCTACTCCATCTTCCACTATACTAACAACCTCCACCCAACCATCCACCCCACAATCCACGACACAAATAACCTCCACCCAACCATCTACTCCACCATCCACCACACTAACAACCACCACTCAACCACCCACTACATCACCAAACTCGACTCAACCATCGACAACACAAACAACCCCTACTCAACCATCCACTTCTCTAACAACCACTATCCCACCATCCACTCTCCCACCGACCTCGACTCGATCATCCACTACACCACAGAGCTCCACTCCACCTTCCACTACACCAACAACCCCTACTCAACCATCTACTACACTAATAAGCACCACTCAACCATCCACGACATCACCACACTCTACTCCAACAACCATGACACTAACAACCACTATCCAACCATCCACGACACCACAGACCTCTACTCCATCTTCCACTATACTAACAACCTCCACCCAACCATCCACCACAGTAATAACCTCCACCCAACAATCCACGACACAAATAACCTCCACCCAACCATCTACTCCACCATCCACCACACTAACAACCACCACTCAACCACCCACTACATCACCAACCTCGACTCAACCATCGACAACACAAACAACCCCTACTCAACCATCCACTTCTCTAACAACCACTATCCCACCATCCACTCTCCCACCGACCTCGACTCGATCATCCACTACACCACAGAGCTCCACTCCACTTTCCACTACACCAACAACCCCTACTCAACCACCTACTACACTAATAAGCACCACTCAACCATCCACGACACCACCACCCTCTACTCCAACAACCATGACACTAACAACCACTATCCAACCATCCACGACACCACAGACCTCTACTCCATCTTCCACTATACTAACAACCTCCACCCAACCATCCACCACAGTAATAACCTCCACCCAACAGACCACGACACAAATAACCTCCACCCAACCATCTACTCCACCATCCACCACACTAACAACCACCACTCAACCACACACTACATCACCAACCTCGACTGAACCAGCGACGACACAAACAACGCCTACTCAACCAGCCACTTCTCTAACAACCACTATCCCACCATCCACTCTCCCACCAACCTCGACTCGATCATCCACTACACCACAGAGCTCCACTCCACCTTCCACTACACCAACAACCCCTACTCAACCATCTACTACACTAATAAGCACCACTCAACCATCCACTACACCACCGACCTCTACTCCACTATCCACAACACTAACAACCACTATCGAACCATCCACTACACCACAGAC
Source organism: Eptatretus burgeri (assembly GCF_056783735.1). Taxonomy (NCBI): domain Eukaryota; kingdom Metazoa; phylum Chordata; class Myxini; order Myxiniformes; family Myxinidae; genus Eptatretus; species Eptatretus burgeri. The sequence continues at coordinate 111,461,074 of NC_140963.1, read as the reverse complement.
CTCTATTCCATCTTCCACTACACTAACAACCTCCACCCAACCATCCACCCCACAATCCACGACACAAATAACCTCCACCCAACCATCTACTCCACCATCCACCACACTAACAACCACCACTCACCCACCCACTACATCCCCAACGTCGCCTCAACCATCGACAAGACAAACAACCCCTACTCAACCATCCACTTCTCTAACAACCACTATCCCACCATCCACTCTCCCACCAACCTCGACTCGATCATCCACTACACCACAGAGCTCCACTCCACCTTCCACTACACCAACAACCCCTACTCAACCATCTACTACACTAATAAGCACCACTCAACCATCCACGACATCACCACCCTCTACTCCAACAACCATGACACTAACAACCACTATCCAACCATCCACGACACCACAGACCTCTACTCCATCTTCCACTATACTAACAACCTCCACCCAACCATCCACCACAGTAATAACCTCCACCCAACAATCCACGACACAAATAACCTCCACCCAACCATCTACTCCACCATCCACCACACTAACAACCACCACTCAACCACCCACTACATCACCAACCTCGACTCAACCATCGACAACGCAAACAACCCCTACTCAACCATCCACTTCTCTAACAACCACTATCCCACCATCCACTCTCCCACCGACCTCGACTCGATCATCCACGACACCACAGAGCTCCACTCCACTTTCCACTACACCAACAACCCCTACTCAACCACCTACTACACTAAGCACCACTCAACCATCCACGACACCACCACCCTCTACTCCAACAACCATGACACTAACAACCACTATCCAACCATCCACGACACCACAGACCTCTACTCCATCTTCCACTATACTAACAACCTCCACCCAACCATCCACCACAGTAATAACCTCCACCCAACAAACCACGACACAAATAACCTCCACCCAACCATCTACTCCACCATCCACCACACTAACAACCACCACTCAACCACCCACTACATCACCAACCTCGACTCAACCATCGACAACACAAACAACCCCTACTCAACCATCCACTTCTCTAACAACCACTATCCCACCATCCACTCTCCCACCAACCTCGGCTCGATCATCCACTACACCACAGAGCTCCACTCCACCTTCCACTACACCAACAACCCCTACTCAACCATCTACTACACTAATAAGCACCACTCAACCATCCACTACACCACCGACCTCTACTCCACTATCCACAACACTAACAACCACTATCGAACCATCCACTACACCACAGACCTCTATTCCATCTTCCACTACACTAACAACCTCCACCCAACCATCCACCCCACAATCCACGACACAAATAACCTCCACCCAACCATCTACTCCACCATCCACCACACTAACAACCACCACTCAACCACCCACTGCATCACCAAACTCGACTCAACCAACGACAACACAAGCAATCCCTACTCAACCATCCACTTCTCTATCAACCACTATCTCACCTTCCACTCTCCCACCGATCTCGACTCGATCATCCAGTACACCACAGAGCTCCACTCCACCTTCCACTACACCAACAACCCCTACTCAACCATCTACTACACTAATAAGCACCACTCAACCATCCACGACATCACCACCCTCTACTCCAACAACCATGACACTAACAACCACTATCCAACCATCCACGACACCACAGACCTCTACTCCATCTTCCACTATACTAACAACCTCCACCCAACCATCCACCCAACAATCCACGACACAAATAACCTCCACCCAACCATCGACTCCACCATCCACCACACTAACAACCACCACTCAACCACCCACTACATCACCAACCTCGACTCAACCATCGACAACACAAACAACCCCTACTCAACCATCCACTTCTCTAACAACCACTATCCCACCATCCACTCTCCCACCGACCTCGACTCGATCATCCACTACACCACAGAGCTCCACTCCACCTTCCAGTACACCAACAACCCCTACTCAACCATCTACTACACTAATAAGCACCACTCAACCATCCACGACATCACCACCCTCTACTCCAACAACCATGACACTAACAACCACTATCCAACCATCCACGACACCACAGACCTCTACTCCATCTTCCACTATACTAACAACCTCCACCCAACCATCCACCACAGTAATAACCTCCACCCAACAAACCACGGCACAAATAACCTCCACCCAACCATCTACTCCACCATCCACCACACTAACAACCACCACTCAACCACCCACTACATCACCAACCTCGACTCAACCATCGACAACACAAACAACCCCTACTCAACCATCCACTTCTCTAACAACCACTATCCCACCATCCACTCTCCCACCAACCTCGACTCGATCATCCACTACACCACAGAGCTCCACTCCACCTTCCACTACACCAACAACCCCTACTCAACCATCTACTACACTAATAAGCACCACTCAACCATCCACTACACCACCGACCTCTACTCCACTATCCACAACACTAACAACCACTATCGAACCATCCACTACACCACAGACCTCTATTCCATCTTCCACTACACTAACAACCTCCACCCAACCATCCACCCCACAATCCACGACACAAATAACCTCCACCCAACCATCTACTCCACCATCCACCACACTAACAACCACCACTCAACCACCCACTACATCACCAAACTCGACTCAACCATCGACAACACAAACAACCTCTACTCAACCATCCACTTCTCTAACAACCACTATCCCACCATCCACTCTCCCACCGACCTCGACTCGATCATCCACTACACCACAGAGCTCCACTCCACCTTCCACTACACCAACAACCCCTACTCAACCATCTACTACACTAATAAGCACCACTCAACCATCCACGACATCACCACCCTCTACTCCAACAACCATGACACTAACAACCACTATCCAACCATCCACGACACCACAGACCTCTACTCCATCTTCCACTATACTAACAACCTCCACCCAACCATCCACCCAACAATCCACGACACAAATAACCTCCACCCAACCATCGACTCCACCATCCACCACACTAACAACCACCACTCAACCACCCACTAGATCACCAACCTCGACTCAACCATCGTCAACACAAACAACCCCTACTCAACCATCCACTTCTCTAACAACCACTATCCCACCATCCACTCTCCCACCGACCTCGACTCGATCATCCACTACACCACAGAGCTCCACTCCACCTTCCACTACACCAACAACCCCTACTCAACCATCTACTACACTAATAAGCACCACTCAACCATCCACGACATCACCACCCTCTACTCCAACAACCATGACACTAACAACCACTATCCAACCATCCACGACACCACAGACCTCTACTCCATCTTCCACTATACTAACAACCTCCACCCAACCATCCACCACAGTAATAACCTCCACCCAACAATCCACGACACAAATAACCTCCACCCAACCATCTACTCCACCATCCACCACACTAACAACCACCACTCAACCACCCACTACATCACCAACCTCGACTCAACCATCGACAACGCAAACAACCCCTACTCAACCATCCACTTCTCTAACAACCACTATCCCACCATCCACTCTCCCACCGACCTCGACTCGATCATCCACTACACCACAGAGCTCCACTCCACTTTCCACTACACCAACAACCCCTACTCAACCACCTACTACACTAAGCACCACTCAACCATCCACGACACCACCACCCTCTACTCCAACAACCATGACACTAACAACCACTATCCAACCATCCACGACACAACAGACCTCTACTCCATCTTCCACTATACTAACAACCTCCACCCAACCATCCACCACAGTAATAACCTCCACCCAACAAACCACGACACAAATAACCTCCACCCAACCATCTACTCCACCATCCACCACACTAACAACCACCACTCAACCACCCACTACATCACCAACCTCGACTCAACCATCGACAACACAAACAACCCCTACTCAACCATCCACTTCTCTAACAACCACTATCCCACCATCCACTCTCCCACCAACCTCGACTCGATCATCCACTACACCACAGAGCTCCACTCCACCTTCCACTACACCAACAACCCCTACTCAACCATCTACTACACTAATAAGCACCACTCAACCATCCACTACACCACCGACCTCTACTCCACTATCCACAACACTAACAACCACTATCGAACCATCCACTACACCACAGACCTCTACTCCATCTTCCACTACACTAACAACCTCCACCCAACCATCCACCCCACAATCCACGACACAAATAACCTCCACCCAACCATCTACTCCACCATCCACCACACTAACAACCACCACTCAACCACCCACTACATCACCAAACTCGACTCAACCATCGACAACACAAACAACCCCTACTCAACCATCCACTTCTCTAACAACCACTATCCCACCATCCACTCTCCCACCGACCTCGACTCGATCATCCACTACACCACAGAGCTCCACTCCACCTTCCACTACACCAACAACCCCTACTCAACCATCTACTACACTAATAAGCACCACTCAACCATCCACGACATCACCACCCTCTACTCCAACAACCATGACACTAACAACCACTATCCAACCATCCACTACACCACAGAGCTCTACTCCATCTTCCACTACACCAACAACCCCTACTCAACCATCTACTACACTAATAACCACCACTCAACCATCCACTACACTAATAACCACCACTCCACCATCCACAACACTACTGACCTCAACTCCTTCAGTATCCACCTCAATCATGACTTCGACTTTCATTCCAAGCACAACTCAAGTTTTCTGCATATTTGGAAACCCTCCACAAAAGGTAAGGTATCTATCATTTTCTCTGCTTCTTTAATCACATTTTGACTATAACTGCTATTTGACGAACAGAAAATGTTTTATTTCCAGTATAACGTTGGAGAAACTTGGGCAGTGGACGAGTGTACAAATATGACATGCGTGGGGCAAAATACCTTCAAGGAAGAGAAGACAATCTGTCCACTACCGCCAGCATTAAATTGCCTGAATGGAAAACCCATCCTGGTCAAAAATGGCTGTTGCACCCAATATGAGTGTCCATGTGAGTCCTGGAGCTTTATCAATTATTAGGTGGACAGCAAAATTGCACATGGTCCTTAGATGAGTTCGTTCATTGATGGAATAATGTCAATTGATCAATTGTTCAAGTATCCGTTTACGTTCATCTGTTTGTTTTGTAATTGTTGGGAGTAACCCTTTTACAACCTTGTATTTGTAAAGGTTTTGGATGTTCATGATATGTGGTTTACCTCTGTCATCTTGGACTATAAGGATAGCTTTCTCCTTTTGAATAGATCGGCCTTTGGCTATATAAAGGCTCTTAAAGCTGGATAACAACAAACGGTAAAAAGGCCATTTGGTCCATCATACGTGTTCTATAAACATATCCCTGGAATTGACAATGGGTGTGTTGGGAAGGTTTATTCTTTTGTATCGGGTGCTGTGAAATCTTTTTTATTATTAACCTAAATATGCAGAACGTGCAACGAGCAAGCTCTGAAAAGTAGCACCCCCTATACTCCACCTCAATATAATGGTAGTTTTATTTGAATAAAATATAGATGAGCGCACTACTCATTGAGATATCCTACTGGTTCTTAATGCAACTTACTCCTTACCAATTTTTCTGTTGAATTATGAATTGATTATTTTATCATTTTGATGTTGTAGTTGTGGAACCAGTGTTTTGTGATTGCAACATTTGCTGTTGATATATGTTCAGCTGGCCTCTGATTAACTTGCGCCTCTTTCTTTCTTCAGGTGAATGTACATCCTTTGGTGATCCACATTTCGTCACATTTGACGGTCAATACTACATCTTCCAGGGTGTCTGTACGTATGTTCTGGTGAAGGAGATACAATCCCAGCATGGAGACTTCCTTGTTGAAATAGAGACAACAGGATGCCAAAACGATATCCGGAGCAACGTTCCGGTCTCTTGCCCAAAAACTGTCATTGTGACTTTCAATGGCAGTCGTTACTCGATCGGAACAGATAAAGACCCAGATATTTTCCTGGTGAGCAGCATCCTGTCTTTCACAACTCAACGGTTTACACTTTGAACTGCAGTGAGATGTACTTTTCACTTCTATCCATTTCTGCTGAAGCTATAACATCCACCCCTCACTATATTATCAATTCACTTATAGATAAGTTGATCACGGAGTTAATTCCTCAAAATCCCCTCACACGTTCCCATTCGTCTTTGTCCAGAGTCATTTATCATTGTGATGTTTTCGTGATTATGCCTTACTTCATTCCGAATATGAATCGGGTGTGTCAATTTTTAATATTTATGAAAAGAAACATCATATTGTGATGCCTTTAACATTCAGAAGGCTGATCATGTTTAAGTTGACAATTTTTAAAACAACACTATAAAATGCTGTATTTCATGCTTCTGTTTCAGGTCGAAGTAAATAATGAAACCGTTTCGCTGCCATACAGAAATGGTAAGATTTTATTGTCATCTTTTTTCCTTTTATCTTTCCGTTTGGCATCTCATGAGCTATCGTAAACAAGAGTGAGAATTGCTTTGCAATACATGTCCCCTACCGGTCCCAATGAATGTTTGGGAGATAAAAATTAGTTTGCGTTGAATGCACGCTCAAGCCGATACCGGAAACAAAATTAAGAAGAAGAAGAAGAAAAAGAAGAAGAAGAAGAAGAAACCTTATAACCCAGTGTTTGGGTCTATTTTGCAAAATAAAAGGAAAAGCAATTTTCATTTTCTGATATCTTTTGTAGTCTATAAACCAATATTGTGGACCTTACTCTTGAACAGAGCATTGGAACTGCCAAAGCAGTTTTTCCTTGGCTATTTGGCACAATCTTGGACAGGCCATCACTCCAACAATTTCTTGGAGCACAGCTGTGCCACTGATGCTGTGCAACTCGACCCGTGTGGTACCCTTTCTTGTGGCAATGTTTTTACGGCTGGATGCCCTTCCTGACGCCAGCCCTTTCGTCGCCTTCAACACACAGGGATAATTACCAGTATACTGGTGCTCATTTCGCCGACCTCGGAAGGATGACAGGCTGAGTCAACCCCCCTGATGTTAATTCAGTGGCCAGCTGGGCTCGAACTCAGGACCCTGAGGATCCCAAGCTACCACCCTAACTACTAAGCCAACACCAGGCTCGGTTATATGCCTGAGTCGATACCGGAACTAAAATGAAGAAGAAACTGAAATATATGTCTAAAAATGGCATAACTCTGAAAAATTGATGAAATGCCCTGAAACTCGAACTAGTTCTGTAACTTATAATAAAGCCACGTACCAAGATTCAGTTCAATATGTTTAAGGGTACGGAGAAAAAGCCTGGAAAAATCACAGGTGGGATGGAGAGATGGACAGATGGAGAGCAAATCCAATCCCCTCCAGTGATACTTGTAGGGGACTAATAAGGACTCCATGCTGGGTTATATGCCTGCTGTTGGCTTACTGGTTAGGGTGGTGGTATTGGGATTCTCGGATTCTGAGTTCAAATCCCACTTGGCTGTTGAATTAATACCAGGTGGGGTTGACTCTGCCTGTCATCCTTCTGAGGTCGGCAAAATGAGTGCCAGCATGCTGGTATCCTGTGTCGGAGTGGCGACCCATCCAGGATTGTGCCCAATAGCCAAGGAGACTACTTAGGCAGCACCAGCGCTCTGCACAGAGTACGGTCCCAATGGATGGATGCATCCTGGGTTATTCATGGGGGAGTTAAGTAGTTTTGCCTTAATATTAGTAGTTTCAATTCAGCATTCCTTGCATAATTGGGGTATTAGAAAGAGGTTGCTTATCGCCAGCCTTTACTATTACTACTTCTACTACTTCTACTATCACTTTTGCTTTTGCAGGCCATTTGGGTAGGAGTTTGTCACTTGTACGGGGTGCCAATGATAATTCGTCACTCTTCACGAAAGATATTGTGCATCTATGATCTAGCAATGCTCAGTTATTGAAATTTGAACAGTTACACAAAAATACTTTTTCCTCAAAACCACAAACCTTGTCTGGTATACACTGCCCAGGTCATCATTCATTGAATTTTATGTGCATTACCTGGCTGCTGGTTTGCATCATTGCTGTGGGGTACGGATGTACTGATGATGCAGTGCCCCCTGTAGGTTAGAGCAGGTGCTTGGAATTCATTCCGGGTGCTGGAGATAGCTTGCCTACCTTTCACTGACGCACGGTCGGATCTTTAACGTCCACCAACTAATGCTAGCAGAAGGGACACCACCCATTTAAAACGTACAGATAATCTGTTGCATTGCCCATCACCTCAAAGATAATCTGTTTTACTCCCACACCCCACCTCCCCCCAACCCCCTCAGGAATTGTGAACATTTCCGAATATCATGCACAGGTGTTCATGCACATTGGTAACTTTGCCAATATCACATATACTTTCAATGATGTCAAAGTCCAGCTTCTGCCGACAGAGTTTTCTGGGAATACGGAAGGTCTTTGTGGTAAGTCAACTCAAATTTGTACCACTTTTCAGCACCTTGACTTAACAGCATGTTGATAAACTATCACTGTAGATTTCCTCGTGGAAGTTAAAATAATGTGAAACTGCTGAACTGCAGGTGTTTGCAACAATAATAAAAGTGATGAATGCCGCTTGCCAAATGGAACTGTGATTTCCTCCTGCACTGAAATGGCAAAGAGTTGGAACACCAGTGATTGCCTTCCACCCGGTCCAACTCCAACCTGTCCACCCCAACCGTCAGGCATTTGCTCCGTGCTTGTCAGCAAGTATGTGTCTCTATCTTCATCTGTCTGTCTGCCTGTCTTTCTGTCGGTCGACATAGTCACATGATTCCTGTGAAGCGATTGCAGTTCGGAAATTTAGACACCTCCAAGTTTAGACAAGAACTCTTTGAAGTTATGAAGGGAAAAAGTATAAAATAGCAAAGACATAATAATTGTTTTCCTTTAAAGACCTTTGAGTTATTCACCCAAAGTTAAAAAACGAATTTCCATGTTGCTCTCTAAAGACAGAGGCTAGCAGCTGACATTTTCACCTTCACATCAGTACAACATGAGATGCATATGCTGTGTACTTTCTATATCCCTCATTTGGGTCAAGGATACACGAATATTAACAATATAGACCCAAAACCCTGGCCCAGCAAGAAAGTCTCGAGGTATGTCGACTCGCTCGCCTATGAGCTACCAACCCTGGGTTCGAATCTCGACCCCGCCCTGAACTGTCATCCTGATGTTTTGCAGCATCAATGCGTGTGCTGTCCCTCAGATTGATGTTAAACTGGGCGTCCTGTCTGCGAGCATTAGTTGGTGGACGATGGAGATCCCACGGTGTCATTCGCAGAGACTATCACTGGCATCCTGAACAAATAATTAATTCATGCCCTAACCTACAGAGGACATTGCATCAATGGTGCAGCTGTGCCACAAGCAAATGATGCTACCCACAGTCATGTGCTGCTTATGAAAGAAGAACAAAATAAAAGCAAGAGCAAAAAGAAGAACCACATACCCTAATTTGGCCTGGCCTTTTACACCAAGTTGTTACTGTTTGGACATCTCAAGTGTCACTCATTCCCCCATCAAACACATTAATTCTGCACAGCCATATTCCAATAGGATGAATCGGTTTAATAGTTTCATGTTAAAAAATAAAAAAATCGAGAAAGTAGTGAAATGTAATTTCATTGGACAGTATTCGAAAATTTATGAAATATCGAGGAACCGAGAAGATGATTAAATGATACCATACCTGATTTATTAAATACAAGCCAGGTAATTCTCGAGCATTTGATTTATTTCTCATAAATATAATTGATGACACTGTTTTGACGGCCATTTGGAAGAATATGATTACTTTAGAATTGGTTCTTTGAAAAACAAATAAATTAAGGAAAAGTTTTGAGGCTTCAAACATGTTCATATCCTGTAATTGAAGACTGAAAGCACGAAGTTAAGTTGCAATACAAAATCATCAAGGCTGTTTGAAATAATACACAAATTGACAACCACTCCAGTCTACAAATGATAACAGACAAGTGTACATGTTGAGATTAAAGCTTGAACAACGTGTGTGACAGCCATTGACCTCAATACAAGCTTGTACATGTGTCATTGAGCAAATCACATGATCCAGCTCTCACTGGAGGCCTGTTGCACTATTCTTTGACCAGAGTTGCTTCCACGAAATCGAGAGACTGCAGACAGACGTGGCGACTTCAAATATACCTCCAGCAGATGGCGCAAGCATGTTCAATCGGATTTAAGTCCGAAGATTGTGCTGGCCAGTCTGTGCGAGTGATATTGTCCTGAAGTGCAGCATTGACTACACGCGCTTGGTGTGTACGCACATTGTCTTCCATGAAGGTGAAGGTGGGACCCTGCTGTTGGGTCAGAGAGACGACTCCAAGTATAATTATCTCATCATTGTATACAAGACAAGGCATCCCTCCGAATGATGGCAATATCAGTTCTTCGGCCTATCCCTAATTTGACTCCAAATTCTGCCTCTTCCATCGTTTAAGTCTTGGCAGAATATATAGAATCTATATATGCATTGGTGAAACCAATGTGGTGCAAACAGTTCATCCCTCAATTGTGATGTTATGTCACCCATTGCATGTGCTGCTGTCAATAGCACTGTATTACGAGTGATGTGGAGCAGTGTCTGTCTGGGTCTCACATCAGTGGCCTGAAGTTCTGAACTACTTGGGTCAAAATTCAGTGGTTGAGTGTTCTTTGCAGGTCATTGTTTCGAGAGCATGCTGTTGAAAAGCACTTCCTTCTTGCAATGGTGACAAGATCATGATCCTCACAAGGGATGATACCTCAGGGTCGACATGAAGGAGGTCTCTCCATGAACTGTCCGGTCTCACCGTTTCTTGTCGTGACCCTATATATTACAATGTGATGAACATTGTACTAGGAAGCAACACCAGTCTTGGGTCATACCCACCTTTGGGCTGTCTCGGTGGTGTGAGCGAACTCTCTTGCTATTCATTTACACCTCATCATACCTAAACTGACAGACCACATGGATGGCCAATTTCTAGGAGGTATTGATGGGGGTTGTATGCAGACATGTATGCAGATTCTGTGGGAGACGTGATTTTTCAGGTGAATTTCCACGATTGCTAGGTTCCTTTGACAATGATTGTCATGTTACATAGTACACGTCCAGTTTCCTGATGGAGTTTCTTTTCTCAATATCCATGGATCGCATACACGTGACTAAGAAATTTCTGAACTGTCAATCCATTGCTTATTTCACACTTTAAAAGTTGTTGCTGAATTTTTATTAATTTTTTTGGTGAAGAATATACAGACCTCACCAGACTCGGTGGTGTAGTGGTCAGTGTCTACTCTGAGTCTGGGAGGTCAGTGGTTCAAACCTCGTCTGCGTCACACCAAAGACTTCACAAATGGTATGTGCTGCTTCCCTGCTAGACGCTCAGCATTTAGAAGGATAAAGCATGGATCAGCAATGCTGGGAAGGCAATGGCAAACCACCCAGTATAACCCTTGCCAAAAAAATGCTTTGGCCTGGGTCATCAAAACACACACACACTGGCCCATAACTTAATGAGGCAGCAGGGCACAGATCGAGTCCCATCACAGCACTCGCTGCACGACTTGTTCGCAACAAGTGTCTGCCACATGAACACATAGTCACTACCCTGCTAACACGAGTGAGGAGGTTTGTAGTCAGGAATCATGAATTAAACGAAGGGAGCACACTGACCCGAGATGTGACATTACATTAACACCATGCACGTAAATTATGCTGACATCTCTTACAAAGTCGGATGGTGTTCGTATGGCACTTATAGTGCAGGAGATCTTTCAAGACTGAGATTTATGCCTTTATGGTTATATATGCAATATATATCTATATGTATATATCAAGAATAATGGTAATTATGTTGACAATTTTAATAGAACAAGTTTGACTGTTTTTGCCCTTATAGCCCTTTATAGTCTCTTGTACTTATTCAAGACATCTGATGAAACGTTTTTCAGGTCTCATTGCGAATTTACTTCATGTTTGGTGTTTTATTTTGCTGGTGAGTAGTTTGTTGTCTGTACCCGAATTCTCATCAACTGTTGTTTATTCCTTCCAACACCAGAGTTTTCGAAGCCTGCGGCCAAGTAATCAACCTGAAGCCATACGTGGAGGGCTGTCAATATGATCAGTGTTTTGTGAACGACAGTGTCCTGTGCGCGACAGTGAAGATGGTAGCAGATCTTTGCACTGCAAAAAATATCTGTGTGGATTGGAGAGATCACATGCATGGCCAATGCCGTGAGTTGGCCACTTGCACTTTGTGTGTGTGTATATATATATATATATATATATATATATATATATATATATATATATATATATATATATATATATATATATATATATATATATATATAGTTATTTTGGTTTTCATTTTCAAAAGCATTCATATTGAGTTCAGGAAGAGTTAGTCTATGCTTTTTCTAAAGCTATTGTTTTATTGAATTATTAATTATTATTAATGTTGGAGCAACAGTTCATGACCTGGATCTCATATCAGCTGAAAATTTCAGGTGCTCCTTCGGTCCTGATCAATCTTAAGGGTTGGCCTAAATATACGAGAATATAATGGTTGAAGTTATCTGCCACAAAGACAGAAGTCACTCTTTTGCTCTGATAAAGGGTAAAACCCAAAACGTTGGCATTTTGTGATCCTTTGTGATTTTATATTTGTGTTTTTTTAAATTATTATTATTTCTCAAGATGTGCTGCCATTCCAGGCCACAAGTTATTTGCTGGAATTAGCAACTGTGTGTGGTGTGCTATGGGTTGGCCTGTTTGGCATTCCCATCTCACAATACTGAAAATTATCTTTTGATCCCATAATCTGTACCGTGGTGATTGCGTCCACCATCTACTAATTGTCCTTGCAATTATTGTTCAAATACACTGAAGTCTCTGTTAAAAAAATCCCACAGTGTTCTTCGCAAAGAGAAGGCGAGCTCTCGCCGGCACCCAGAATATAATCCAAACTCCTGCTCTTACCTCCAGGGCACAGATGCGCTCCACTCCGAGGAGATAGTGCAACCCACGGCCATGTGTTGATAATAATTATAAGACTGAAGTCTCTCGTTGGCCTTGTCCTGTAAATTGTGTTTGTACATGCTTGTCTGTGAAATTCGGTGACTGTAGAAAACATAGGTCAGGGTCAGGTATGGGAGCATGTGCCAGAACAGCGCGTCGCTGCGTCCACTTTCCGCCGGTACTCCAGGGGCCTCCGTCTGGCCATCCCCCAGGCAGATGCCAGGCCCATCCCCATCTCCTTGAGATGATGGTCAACCTGCTGCAACCATGAGGCACGTGGTCGGCCCACTGGCCTCCTCCACTCATGAGACTCCCTCGCTGAGAGAATCTGGTGAGCAGGATCAGCGCCAGGAAAACGAGCCACATGTCCATACAGCCGCAGCTGACGCTCACGGACTATGCAGGTAACAAATCTCATCCGAGTCTCTCTCAGCAACCGCTCGTTGGACACAAAATCCGACCAGCGATAGCCAAGGATTCTCCGAAGAGACCTGGTACCAAAGGAATTAAGTCTCCGTCTCAGATCCTTGGTCAAAGTCCAAGTCTCGCACCCATAGAGCAAGACTGGAAGTACCAAGGACCTGAAGACTCGGACTTTCGTCCTCCCGCACAGGTACCGGCAGCGCCACACCCCATGATCCAGTGAATCCATGACTCCCAGGCCCGACCCAGACGTCTATTGACCTCCGGCTCACAACCTGCGGAGACATGAATATCACTGCCAAGGTAAGTGAATCTATCCACGACCTCAACATCCTCACCACAAACAGACACAGACAGGACAGCAGCATCCAAGATGTCACCGAAAGCCTGGATCTTTGTTTTGACCCAAGAAATCCGTAATCCCAACGGCTCCGACTCCTCATTCAGCACCTCGAGGGCCCCCAAGAGGATGTCTAAAGTCTCCGCAAAGATGACTGCATCATCTGCAAAATCAAGGTCCGAGATCTTGACATTGCCAAACGATGCACCGCAACTTGATCTCTCCGACATCCTCCCAAAAATCCAGTCCATACAAGTGCTGAAAAGTGTGGGGGCAAGTACACATCCCTGACGAACTCCAGTAACAACTGGAAATAAGTCAGAGGCGGTACCACCACACTTCACAGCACTCTCAGTACCAGAGTAGAGTTCAGACATCAGATCGATCAGTTTCGGTGGCACCCCACGAAGACCAAGAATCCTCCAGAGGACATCCCGATTCACTGAATCGAACGCTTTACAGAGATCAACATAGGCTGCAAGCAGCCCCTGCCGAAACTCTCGTCTGCGTTCAGTGAGGACACGAAGAGCAAGGATACGGTCAATCGTTGACCTCTTTGGCGTAAAGCCTGACTGCTCTGGACGCTGGTGCTCAAGCAGATGGTGGCGAACCCTATCAAGAATTATCCGAGCAAAGACCTTGCCCGGCACTGAGAGCAGCGTCACCCCTCGGTAGTTGTTGCAGTCTTGGCGATCACCCTTCCCTTTCCAGAGAGGGACAACAAGGCCCCTCTTCCAGTCAGTTGGGATGATGCCTGTGTTCCAGGCAGAGCACAAAACTGCATGCAACGTACGCGAGTGCAGCATTTCCACCAGCCTTGAGAAGTTCAGCATGGATGCCACAGATCCCTGGAGCTTTGCCCCGTTTCAACTGGTTCACCGCAGCTCGTGTTTCCACAAGCGATGGTGGACCACAGCTGATCTGAGGGTCAGCAACAGGGATTGTAAAACCCTTGACGTCCAACTCGACAGCTGGGGGATCAGCCTGGTACAACCGCTCAAAGTAACCGGCCCAGCGGGCCTTCACTTCAGACTCCTCTGCCACGAGTCTACCACTCTCTGCCTCGAACTGCAGTGCTCCGAGGGATGGGCTTGGATGAACGTAATGCGCGACCTCTGTAAGCGGGACGAGAATCACCTGTCCACAGGTGATGCTCTACCCCCTCACAGATTCCTCGCACATAGGCCTCCTTGTCCACCCTCAGTGCACGTACAGTTTTACGCCTCAGCTCCCTGAACAGCTCAGCTCTGCCATTCAGCCTGGCCCTGCGACTCTGGTCAATGGTATCCAGTGTCCCTTGAGAGACAAAATTCTTCTTTGCCCTGCGGTGAACTCCAAGGCATCCACCGGCAACATCAAGGACGGTGGTCTTGAAGGCGCTCCAGAATCCTTCAGGACCCCCCAAACCACCCAGACCCCTCAAGTGTCCACTCAGCCTGTTCGCAAACTCCTCAGCTACTCTCTCATCCCTGAGCTTGGCAACATCCAGCCTAGGCTGGGATGGTACCATTCTCCAGGATTTAAGGTGCAGCTTTAGAGTTGCTACAACAAGCCTGTGGTCAGTATTGAGGAACTGAGCACTCCGGTAGACCCTGCAGTTCTGGATCATCCTCCAACGACCGTCAATGAGGACATGGTCAATCTCCTTTGCCACACCGCCAGCGTTGGAATACCAAGTCCAGCGATGAGCTTGCGGGCGCTGAAACCATGAACCAGCCACCCTAAGTCCATGACTTCTGCAAAGTCAAGGAACTTAGTGCTATTCTGGTTCATAGTTCCTGACCCATGGGGACCACCACACACCTCATAACCATCCCTATCAGTTCCAGTCGATGCATTGAAATCCCCCAAGACTAGAAGTGTATCTCGTCTGGGGCACTGATCAACCACAGACTCGAGTGTGGCGTAGAATGCATCCTTCACAGTAAGATCACTCGCCTCAGTCGGAGCATAAATAGAGACCAGGGAAATGACACCTAAGGAGTGACGAATCCTTAATCTCATAATACGCTCGTTGACCGGTGTTACCTCAATTATCATTGGGGTCAGCTTATTGGACACAGCTACAGCAACTCCTTGGGTATGGTAACCATCAGAGCGACCAGACCAATAGTAGGTGTAACCACCCACCATTATCTCGCCGCAATCCGGTCTCCGAACCTCAGAGAGAGCTGCAATCCCGATGTCCAAACGCTTGAGCTCAGATGATAACAGAGACAGGTGATCATCCTCTCTTAGGGATAGGACATTCCAGGCACCCACCCGAAGGGACCGCCTCAGGTTAACCCAAGGAGACCGCCGTCTGGTGGACGACACCTCAGCACCACTCCGACACACTCTCCCGCAATCTGACCCAGGGATGTTACCCCGTGGTTTCCCTCCTATCAAAGATTGGGGGTCCCGAAGGCTTTGCCCCAATCCCATCATCCGGTGAGCTGCCCTGCGAAGGGAAGCTGCACAGGAGGTACTCCCACGGAGTAGAAAACATAAAAATAACTGTTTGTGAGTATATCCATCAGACACGCTTGATGATTATAAACGGTATTGCCATTCCAACTAAAAGTGGACCTGTTTGCTTGTTTTCTCGACAGCAATGGAATGTGCAAGCCACAAGTCCTACTTACCTTGTGGTCCAATGGTGGAATCCACCTGCGATGATCCGTACGTTATTTTGAGGATTTCATTCGTCTGTTTATTGTTTCAAAGTTCATCAACTGTTTTTTTTTTTTTAACATATTTTTCATTTCACAGTTTCCTCTGTTGACCAATGACCCATCTTCCTTTTCCTAACAATTGAATACATGTTTTCTGTTCCAATTGGAGCAATGGTTCATGACCCTGGGGCTTTGCAGATTCAAATCGCTACACCGTACTAAGTTTATTTGTTCATGGTCTTCAACTGTTGTAATTTAAGTAAAAGTACATTGAAGTCAACTTTTCTGGACTGGGAGGATAGCCTAGAGGTATGCACACTTGCCAATGAGGTGACCCACCTATAAACTGTCAACCTTGTTGTTCGGGAGCTGGGTGATTTATAATTGTGTGCGCGCCATCCCTCGGATGGATGTTAAACTGCGTGTCCCATCTCCCGACATTATTCTGTGCACGTTAAAGATTGCACGGTGTCGTTGGCAAAGAGTCGATGAGTTATCACCAGAACTGTGAACAGATTACAAATTATTGCTCTCAGCCGAGTATCCTATCAGACTGTAACCCCAAGCCAATGAAACTGCCTCGACAGCCTTATGCACCTGACAATAATAAACATAAACATGCAAAACAATCTCCTCGTGCTGCATACGATACTTGTCCAAGCTCCACGAGTCTTATAGTGGGGCAACTTAGCTAAATATAGCATAACAATTGTGCATTTTGTTAGGAAAGCATCAAATTTGGCACACTGGTAGCCCATCATATTATGAACAGATTTGGATATTGGGCCATCTCAAAATTTTTGATGGCAGTGGAAAATGGCTGCCACAGCCATCAGCGGCTGAATTTGAAATGGCCCAATATCCAAATCTGTTCATAATATGATAGGCTACTAGTGTGCCAAATTTGGTGCTTTCCTCACAAAATGCACAATTGTTATGCAAAGTTGCCCCACTCGTGGGGTTGGGCCATCTCAAATCATCTCGTTCATTGGGCCATCTCAAATTCAGCCGCTGATGGCTGTGGCAGCCATTTTCCACTGCCATCAAAAATTTTGAGATGGCCCAATATCCAAATCTGTTCATGATATGATATGCTACTAGTGTGCCAAATTTGGTGCTTTCCTCACAAAATGCACAATTGTTATGCGAAGTTGCCCCACTATTAGTCAATATATAAAACTACAACTTTCCCCATATATTTCGAAGTTCCATGTTTATTCATTGCCGCAACTCCACCACCTTCACAAAAGTTTCTCATGAGATCCTCAAAAGATTGCCATCACATCTCCTGAGAAATCATGCGAGTTCATTTTAAGGCATATTTTGAATACTGATGCAATAACGTATTAATATTATTTGAAATAGAAATTTGTTTAGCAAATTATTATTTTTGTAATTTTAAAGCTTTTTTTTTTTTTTTTTTTTTTTTTTTTTTTGTATACCTTGGTCGAGGCTCGTATGAGAGCTAACACACAACTCACAGCAAGGAGGCATGAGACAAGAGGGGCGGGAGTGGAAGGGACAAAACATTGGGGAACAGACACAGGTGAACTGTGGAAGGGAGAGGGATGGGGATGGGACGGGGAACATGGCGAGGGGAAGATGGACATTAAAGGGACTTTCAGGAAGGAAAGCAGGAGAATTGAAGGAAGTGGGCGTGGGGGGATTATCGGGGGTAGAAAAGACAGAGGATTTGGATGGGGGAAGATAAGAGGTGGTGGTGAACAGCTGTTTTGAAAGCCTGAAGGGAAGAATGGGAAAGAATAGAGGAGGAAGTTTATTCCAAAGGCGGGAAAAAGAGGAATGAAAGAGTGAAGATGAGCAGTGATTCGTGATTTTGGTAGTTTTACCAGAAGGGGTTGTTGGCGGACCTTGAGCGCCCTGTGGAAATGTGGTTGGGACAAATCGCAGAGAGAGCAGGGGGGCAAGGCTGGAGAGGAGTCGGTAGAAGACAGAAAGACCACCGACCAACCTGCGGTGATTGAGTGAGAGGCCCAAAGACTCAGCTTCATTGCGGGAGATGCCAATGATCTTAAAAGCCCTGGTTTCGACAGCGTGAAGTCGAGAAAGGTGGGAGGCAGGAGCACCAGCCCAGAGGGGAGAGCAGTACTCCATCAGGCTACGGACAAAAGCTTTGTAAGTGGTCAGGAGCTCAAGAGGGCCGAGGAAGGACTTTGCACGACGGAGGATTCCCAGTCGGCGACTGGCTTTTGAGGCAAGGTTGGAAATGTGACTTTCCCAAGGAAAGGTCATGGCAGATAGTGAGACCCAGAAGCTTGAAAGAAAAGACTTCTTCCAGAGGATTGTTGAGAAAGTGGATGGGGGGTTTTGTAAACGGTCCTTTCAAGAGACATAGTGAGAGTGTGAGATTTGTCTGGATTGAAAGACATGTTCCACGTGTTGGACCAGTTTGTGATTTTATCCAGATCTGCAGTGAGCGAAGAAGCTGCTGCTTGCCGGGCTGAGGGATGACAGATGGTACGGCAGAGGGTTGAGTCATCGGCAAAGAGAAATAGAGTGATTTTCCAGAGAGTCCGAGAGATCATTGATGAAAACCAGAAAAGAACAGGGCCCAGAACGCTACCTTGAGGAACTCCAGCCTGCACAGGAAGAGGGGATGAAAGAACTCCATTTAGGGCCACACGTTGACTGCGACAGGAGAGGAAGTCTGCGAGCCATGAGTGGAGATGACCTTGAATACCATGGGCAGAGAGTTTGGTGAGTAGGGCAGGGTGCCAGACTGTGTCAAAAGCACGTGATATGTCCAGGGATACGGCTCGGATTTCCTGTCTGGCATTGAGGACCTCCATCCATTGATGGGAGAGCAGTAGCAGCATATCTAGGGTAGAGTGACCTGGTCTGAAACCAAATTGATGATTGGAAATCAAGCCATTGGAGAAGAGGAAGGATTTCATGTCTGAAGCGATGATGGATTCCATAACCTTGCTGATGATTGGGAGAAGGCTGATTGGTCTATAGTTACAGGGATCTGTTTTTGCACCTTTTTTATGCAGGGCAGTGATGTTAGCAGATTTCCAAGCAGATGGCAGATGACCTTGGGAAAATGAGAGGGTGAATAGAACAGAGAGAGGGTGAGCAAGAGCAGAAGAGCAGGCTTTGAGGACACGTGGGCTGATGCCGTCTGGACCGGTTGCAGAATCTGACTCGAGGTTTGAAAGCAAGCTCTCCACCTTGTCAGGAGAAAAGGATACAGAGTCCAGGGACAGTTGGGTGCGACTGGGTAAAGTGGGTAGAGATAGTGATGGGTTTGGGACACAAGATTTAGCTGCAAACACCGAGTTTAGACATTCAGCTTTATCACGTGTGGAATCAGCAGTGCGGCCATTTGAGGTAAGGGAGGGGATGGAGGGGGAACACACACCAGAAACAGATTTGATTAAACGCCACCAGGATTTTGAGGAGGGAGAGAGGTTAGAGAGTTCAGACTTGAGATGAGAAAGATGTTGTTTTCTGGCTCTCCTGAGGGTAGCTACACACTTGTTCCGAGCTTTGTGGAAAGAACTGAGATTGCCCTCAGTTGGGTTTGCTTTCCATGAGGCAAAGGCAAAGTTGTTTCAGGACAACTGCCTCGCCACAAGCTTCAGTAAACCAAGGGCGGGAGGAAGGGTAAGACAACTGAACACGAGAGGGGATAAATCTGTGCATGAGGGAGAGCAAGTTTCTTTGAAAGAATTCCCAGGATGAGTTGATGTTTGAGAAAGTAGTGATAGGAGACCAGTCTGTAAGTTTGATGGCTGCTCGGAGACCCTGCCAGTCGGCTTGAGTGAAATGCCAGACTCGACGGCGGTGAGGTGGTTCTCTGATAACAGCCAGAGAGATGTCCACTTTAATAAGGACGTGGTCAGAAGAACCAATTGGAGCGAAGGAAGAGCAGCAGATATTGTCAGGGAAATTTGTCAAAATCAGATCCAGAAGAGATGGAGTACCATTGGTTGAGATCCGGGTCGGGAAGTTGACCGATTGAGTCAGTCCCAATGAGTCACAGAAAGCTTTTGCTGATGTCCCATGGCAGGTGAGAGAGGTACCCACACCTAGCCAACTGGCGTGATGACAATTGAAGTCGCCACATAAGAGGAAGAGAGAGTTTGGATGAGAAGATAGAAGATGGTCCATGTTTTCGGAGAGTGAGGTGTAGATGGAGTCATCACTGTTCGGTGGACGGTACAGTACACATATAAACATGAGGTGGGAGTGGAGGGGAAGCCGAAGCCAGAGGTATTCCTGGGGGTGTGGGGGAGTGAGAGCAGTGCAGGGAGAGTGAGGAATAGAGTCTTTGATGAAGAGAGCAACACCTCCACCAGGACGAGGCTCAGGTCTGTCATACCGTAAGAGGGAGTAACCAGGGAGAGATACTTGGGAGTCAGACACGTCTTGGGAGAGGAAAGTTTCTGTTAGGCAGATAATGTCTGGTTTGTCAGTGGCAACCTGCATGGAAAGATCTGAAAGGTTTGAGCGAAGGCCCCGGATATTTGAGGTCCACACTTTTAATGAAGAGGTAGGGGAGGAGGCTTTTGGTGCAGGAGGTGGAGGGGGGGGGGGAGGGTGGGACGAGGGACGAGGGGGGGAGGTAAGGAGGGTTGCTGAAGGAGTGTGGGGTATTGCAGAATAGCGAGGGGAGGGGGCCGAATGAGGAGGAGAAAAGGCTCTGTGGTGCTGTGAGAGAGGGGGGACAAGAGACAAGGAAGATGGCAGTTGAGGATTTGAGAAGGTGGAGTGAAGAGATGGAGGTGAGAGGGCAGTGGAGGGAGGCAGGTTGGTGGATGAGAGGGGGGCAACTTAGAGAAGGAAGAGTGAGGGGGATGAAAGGTGGGAGAAAGGTGAGGGGGAATTTTTGAAAGAGGTGAGAGGGAGGCTTGGAGGGAGAAGAGTGGATGGTTGCTTTGAGAGTGAGAGTGAGGGGTGAGGGGGTGAGTTGGCACTGAAGTTGGAAAAAAAGAATGGTTGATGGAAAGCGAGCATCCATGGCAAACTGTGGTTTTTAAAAGTTTTAGGTCAGAGATGCGATTTAACACAATTCTTGATGGATGCAATGAAGGCGAATTCAGAGCATGGAGAGAAGAAGCGCTGTAATAGTTGGATTTTTAGGCAAGGAATGAAGGAGAGAGGTCGAAATGAGAGCAGTCTGTTAAAATAGCAGAAGAGTAGTGCATTGTGAAACAGTAAAGAGTACCACATGTGTGAGAGAGGAAGATGAAGCATTATAAGATCGTTTTTGTTGTTAATATTAATGTATGAGAGAGTTCAACAGATTAGGTCATGGAAGTGTAAAAAAAAAAAAAAGAAATCGAGGAAGACGAGGAGGAAGTTAAGAGGAAGAAGAAGTAGCAGAATCGGGAGAAGGTTGTTGTTGTTGGGTTTTTTTTTTTTTTTTTTTTTTTTGACATAAGAAAGAGATTAGTTGGGAGAATGGGGGATGTTTGGAAAGTGGGGGAGGATGAAAAATTGAAGGTAATGGGGAGGATAGAAATTGAAGGTAATGGGGAGAAAAAGCAAGCAAACAAAAAAAAAAAACGATCGAACACCAAGTGGAACCGGTAGGCCTCAAGCCTAGGACTAGGCCTCAAACACCAGGTGAGAACGTCGACATAAATACTCACAAAATAGCACGATTTTTGAAACAAAACCGAACTAGGAACACACATTAACATGTAGGTGAGAAAATTAAACAGTTAAAACGGGACAAATAACAACCGGAACTTAACTTTGAGAATGTCAGCAGGGAGCCCCGAAGGAGACCTCTTGCCGCTCAAAACCGGAACCGGAAGTCGGACTATAAAAGCTTTTTTTATAGTCCACAACTATGGGGTGCTGGACAATTTGTGTATTTCAATGATTATCAAATTTAAAACATTTTGTGGAATAGGAAAGTTTTCAGTTTACATTTTGATGTCGGCCAGTATTCCAATACGGTATGTTCGAAGGTAAACGGCTCCAACGTTTTGGGGCCAAATCACAAACTGATTTTGGCTTGTTCTTGGTGTCATGCATTTGTCCGAGTTTTCTGAAATGAAACAATCCCGTGAGATATTATTGGTGTACAATGGTGAGTCGGTAAAAGTGCTAGAAGCATTATTTAAATCATTTTCGATCTCATCCACCTCCTCATAAGTAACTTGAATTACAGTCTGATGCAGCTGACATCAAAGGATGAACATGATGATTGGGCTTGAACAACTTGTTCAGTACTGTAAACAAAAAGCTTAATGTGAGTGGATAAAACAGATTTGGCTTTGACTGGAGCAAGTGTTAACAAGGGTAAATGACTTGATATTGCATATGTTATTGGTAAGCTGAGACTCTCCAGCCAATGGGATTGCAGTTTCGTTAGGCTAGGTGTCGCTTCACTGACAGGTTTATTAAAAGACGGCATGTCGTACTTCACAAACATATTGCATGTCCATCTGTGAATCTCAACGTCGATGTAAAGTGAAGTGAAATAGACGAAAAACAGATTTGTTGGTGTGGTTTTTGCTGTTGTCATCGTAGCTGCGGTTGTTGTTCTGTGTGCTCCTTCCATGTCCTATTCTATCTTTTTTGATTGTTTCGAGAAGTATTACTACATATACTTTTATGTGCTCCTTCCATGTCTGTCACGCTTTATTCTAAAGGGTTCCTTCTGCCATACCATTGAAACTGCTTCAATGAAGTTCTAAGTCCTGCTTCTTCCTTTTCCCTCCAGAAAGGAGTGCTTTCAAAACAGGCATTTTAAAAATTAAACAGACACCAATTTTTGTTCCCACTTCCAAGTAAATCAGTTATTAGTTTTCCAACCCAGTGAATTGATTACTCGCTTTCCAATGGTTCCATTTTTAGTATTCTACGACAGCCAGAACCCTTTATAATAAAGCGGGACAGACACATGGACGGTCACTTCTCCTTTTAATAATAAATAAACCACATGAGTGAACTGAGGACACTTTCATTTCGAGTTCCACTTGCAGCTCATCCCTGGAGCAAACATGTCTATGTCCAATTCTACGTCGTCGCACACTTTCGCCCCTCACATGTACAGCACTTCTCTCATCTAACCACGAACCACACAATTACTTGTACATCAATCTTATGTTCCAAACCTTGTAGACTGAGAAGCATAACCATCTTTCCATTTAATCATTGACAGGCGTGAGAGTGAAGGGATGACTGAAGGTTGTTTCTGCCCGGCGGGATCCATGGCTCCATATGAAGGCTCAGATACGTGCGTCACTTCCTGCCGTGAGTTGCTCACTCCACAACATGACGGACATTATTACTGAGTGAAAACTCACAATGGGCTCGAATATCAAGTAAAATTCAAGCAAAATAATTTTGGGAATTGCTTCACCGTTCCTGTTCACTACCTTGTTATTTGAAAGGGCGCAATGGGGTCATATACAGCGTTACATTTTTGAAGGTAAACCCATTCGTATGTTCAATCAATTTTTAGAATCCACTTGTCATATTGGGCTAGTAGGAGAGCTTAGAGGATATTTGCTTCCTTTTGAGCTCTCATCTCTGTTTGATTTCCAACCCAAATATAAACCGTTTTTTTACAAAATTGAGGCTCATGGAAGATAAAGTTGACAAATGCTGGAAGGTAACATAGTGGAGCTGCAGTTGAGTACAACAAACTAATAGCAAAAGAGGAGAGATTGGGAAGGGGAGGGAACACAATGTCCTGCAATTGAGAAGATTGCATGAGGATGGGTTGATGAGGGTAGAAAATCTTGTGTGTGACCTGAGATGTGGTGCACCCTCTGCTTGAAGCCCTGAAAGGAAGACAGTTCCACAAATGGGAGGAAAGAGGAACAAATGAGTTGAGATTGATGGGGGGGTGGGGAAGCCTGGATTTTGGAAATTTAACCATGAGCCGGGTTACTGGAAGAATGTAGACGTCTTGGAGAACTGCAGAGAGGAGGGGGTCGGTGGGGGTGGGTCGAAGTCTCGAGGAAGCCGAGACTGGAGGAGAGGCAATAAAAAACAGATACTACTGACTTGCCTGTGAGGTGAGAGCAACAGGCCTTGATCGTAGGCCTCAGTGAGGTAGTTGCCAAGAATGTTGAGAGCTTTAGATTCCATAGAATACTTTGAGAGTTGTTGGGTTAGTATTAGTTGACATGAAAGATCCTACAGTAATTCCGAAAAGAGAAAGCCATTTTGTCCTCGACCCCATCCAAACTTTCTATTCCTGACCTCACTACAACTGGGGAGAGCAATGGTAAAGCACTCAGTGTATTATCTACCTGTTGACTGCATCGGCATCGTCTTTGCTTTGAACATGGCCCTGAACATAACGTAATGTATTATCTTTTTGATATCTTTTGAAATTCCCGAGGCATTAACAAGTAATATTTTGAAGAAGCCTGTTCCGACCTCAAATGGAGTGACCTCAGAGACCGAGGCCTATAAACCGCGTTACATACCCCTTATGTCTGCACCTCCAGAGTCGACATCGCCACACATCTTTTATCGTTCCTTATTTTTCACTTGATTATTACTACAAGTCTCTGATCACATTTAACCTTCATAGATATTCAAAAATATTCAAAAAAAAATAGCCTGTCATCCTTCCGAGGTCGGCGAAATGAGTGCCAGTGTACTGGGCCGGTGTATACCCCGGCTAAAATAGGAGTACCATGTCCCTGTGTCGTAAGAGGCGACCAGAGTTGCGTCAGGAAGGGCATCCAGCGTAAAAAAAAAAACGTGTGCCAAATCACTATGTGGATCATAACGGATGATCCGCTGTGGCGACCCCTAAAGGGAGCAGCCAAAAGAAGAAGATATTCAAAAATGTAACCCCCGGTATCCTGTTTTAGTTTGCGAATGTATGTGTGCAATCATACCACACTTGTTTATTCCTATTCACCACGAGTTGTGATCACGTGGTTTCATCAGATATTGTTTGATTAAATCTCCACATCTGGGCTTCATCGACTCGTCATTGGAACCGATTTGTTTTTATTTATCGTGTATTACTGCTACCTGATGTTGCTTGTTCCAAATCCTTATCCTCTTTATCCACTACCTCTTTTTCAGATTGTATAAAGGATGGAAAAGAATATCAGGTAAATTTGTTTGTTTATCGTTTTTGCTTCACTTATCATTCAGCAACATCAGTTATGTTTGTTTTTTCAAAATATTTTCAAACAAGAGACCAGACCTTCTTGGACCATTGATTTACGGTTTGCCAACAACACATTATTTAATTTCACAGATTACTGGATACAAAATGTTGGATCTGCAGTTACTTCATAATCTGAGCCACTGAATCTTACAATAGAACTGGAGTGAGAATTGCAATGCAATACATGTCCCCTTCCGATGTGATATTTCTTTAAATCCAAAAAGGGTATAACTCTGTGAAAAATTGACTGAAACGCCCTGAAACTCGAACTTGTTCTGTAACTTATCATAATAAATCCGTGTACCAAGTTTCAGTAGAATATGTTAAAGAGTATGGGAAGAAAGTCTCAAAAACCACAGGTGGGACGGATGGACAGAGAGCAAACCTATAGTCCCCTCCGGTGAAATCAGTAGGGGATGAATAACGGACACATCTTTGTCCACCTTTTCTCATATCTTTGGAATCACCTTCATGTGTCTATTCAGTTTCTGTTCTTCTGTCGAGTACTTCGATAGGGCAGCTGTCTTTTATTACTTTGGTCTTCTTCCATTGCCACTCATGAATTTTGGCTATCACCACTAACTAACCAGCACAACTCCCTCCCCTTGACCCACCTTTCTTTCAATCCAGAGACTGGCAGGATAGCCGAGAGATACGCACTCAACTCTGAGTTGTCGAGCCTGGGGTTTGAGCTGAATACCGACCCAGTGATAAATTGTCATCCCGGTATTTCGCAGACGGGACAAATCATCAATGTGTGTGGCATCCCTCAAAGGGATGTAAAACTGGGGCTCCCATCTACTGGCAACAGTTGGTAGATGTTAAAAATCTCATAGTGTCCTTTGTGAAGTGGAGGCGAATTATTATCAGCATCCTGAACAAATTACAAATTGCTGCTGAAACCTACATGGGGCACTGCATCAGCAGCACAGCTACGCTCCAGGTAATGATGCAACCAGAAGCCATCAGCTGCAAACGAAACGAAATTTACTCCATCTGTCCATGTCGTGTCCAATTCCTGGTTGCACATACTGCTATATGTTTGGTGTTTAAACACCCACAAACATTTTGCCTTGTGTCGCATTAAACATGACTCCTACAAACTCATGGCATTTCACTTTAAAATGCCAGAAACAATGATGTGATGACTTAACTCACAACTGCAAACAAAATAATGTGTTATATGCCGTGTACGTCTGTGTTCGCAGCCCGGCCATCTTGTACCAGGCTCTGAATGTGAACACTGCCGTTGTGAACAGAACGGAACAACATTTATTGTGATTTGTATGCCCATTCCATGTCCACCATGCCCTGAGGTACCAACCTTGCACCTCAAGTATCATTATTGATATTAAACTATCATCTTGAATGTTCTAACAATGCTTTCAGTAAGATAGAATTTCAATACATTGACACACACACATGGATCAATACAAATTTGAATTATGTATCGTTTTATATATGGTTGTCTAGGCTCAGAGAAGAACTTAGACAGATACCAGGGGAACGAGTACAAGCGCTGGCAGTGGAAATGGAAGGTCAAGGAAGAGGGAATAATTGATATAGGAAAAGTATATGACATCAAAAGTAAACATAGGATTTGACATAATTAAGATTATGATGAGCACCTGAATAAATTAAAAACTCGAGGGAGGATCAGTGCTGGACAGAAGTTTCACAACAGTTCCACATAGACAAAATGGGGATGAAAGATTGGATGTGAGTTGTTAACCTGGATGCACACAGACAAACGAGGAGTGAGTTGGACAATGAGCTCATTCCATCAAGCTGGGGCTTATAATGGCAAAGATGATTGAAAAAGCTGATCAGTGATGGTGCAAGACCAGAAAAAAACAGGTGGGAGGTGGGGTTGAGGTGTTGGTGGTGTAGGGGATAGGGGGCAGAGGGAAACAGATAGATCTGCCATAAGTGCGAGACAAACATTAACAAGGAAACGAGATGCAGGAGGAGGCCATTTGGCCCATCATATCTACACCACACCAATATATCTCTCTTCTCTTCTTCTTTCGGCTGCTCCCATTAGGGGTCGCCACAGCGATCATCCGTATGATCCGCATGGTGATTTGGCACATATTTTATGCCGGATGCCCTTCCTGACGCAACCCTGGTCGCCTCTTACGACACAGGGATATGGTACACCTATTTTAACTGGGGTATACACCGGCCCAGTACAATGGTAGTCATTTCGCCGACCTCGGAAGGATGACAGGCTGAGTCAACCCCCTGGTGTATTAATTCAGTGGCCCAACGGGGCTTGAACTCAGGACCTTTTGGATCCCAAGCCGCTGCCCTAACCACTGCGCCAACACCAGGCTTACACCAAAATATATATATATATATATATATATATATATATATATATATATATATATATATATATATATATATATATATATATATATATATATATATATATATATATATATATATATATATATATATATATATATATATATATATATATATATATATATATATATATATATATATAGTCACAATGACATCATTTCAATGGCGGAATGATGCTTTCAGTCAGATGGAATTTTGATAAACTCATGTGCTATGTATTTTATACATAAATATGATGTTTCAGTTCGCATGATTTGAGTTATTTATGCATTTATCTATTAAATAAAAATAATCATGTGGGGCGGTTGTTTCATCCAGGGCCACACAATTTCCAACGTGAACGGCTGTTGTCAATGCATACATACTCACTGCATTGTCCCAAAATACAACATCAGCCTTTGGGTGAGAAAACCATCAGTCTCTCTTGGTTCTGTAGTCAAAAGCTACCTGGGTTGTAGACTGGGCAGGTTTTTCTCGGTTGGTAAGACGAGAAACATGTTAATACAGAGTATTAGCCCATTCATTGTTATACAATGATAACGTTTGTTATATGACCATAATGTCTGCATCCCACAGCCTGGAGACTCGTGGAAGCTTGACAATTGCACCACGTTTACATGCAAAGATAATGGAGGGCATGATCTTGTGCTGATGGAAACGAACATCAGCTGTCCTGAATTACATTGCCCCGTTGTAAGTTCCTACATAACAGCCACTGATAACAGACAAAGATCGATATTCAGTTCTAATATCCTTGTAAGAAGGTACAGTGTATGCTCTCGTATGGGAAAACATCACTCTCAGCAAAAGTGACCCCATTGGTCAGGTGGATGCATTAACACACATCCTTGTTTATTATCTATACAGTCATGCGCCACTTAACGACGGGGTTACATTCTGAGAAACGCGTCGTTAACCGACGTCGTCGTTGTGCGAACATCATTTTTTTTTCATTTTTGTTTTCGAACATCGTACTTA
The DNA here is from genome assembly GCF_056783735.1 of Eptatretus burgeri. NCBI lineage: Eukaryota > Metazoa > Chordata > Myxini > Myxiniformes > Myxinidae > Eptatretus > Eptatretus burgeri. Next base: position 111,432,048 of record NC_140963.1, on the reverse strand, counting down.
CACAAACCTAGACACCTAGGCTATATGGTGTAGCCCATTGCTCCTCGGATACAAACCTGTACAGCATGTTACTGTACTGAATACTGTCGGCGATTGTAACACACATCCAAGAGACAGAAGACACGTTACATTTACCTTTGTGTAGTTCATGACGGCCATCAGTGTTGTTAGCAGCAGCTTACAACCTCCTCTCACATCGGTTATAAAAAGGTGAATAAATAGCGTTGGGATTTTATAAATACGTAATCATTGCATCGATGTTATAATTTACAAATGAATAAACGAGCACCTGTCAATTGTGATATATTTTCGGAACAGTGCGATTGTTTTAACAACATAAAAAGCTTCACTAAAAATAAATTTGTGTTTTAATTTATGAACAACAACGATTTATTCGTGGAATTCTTCAATTCAAAGGTAATTTACTTGATAGAAGGTAAACGTGGATACATTGGTTCAGTTTGAAAGCCGATTTCCTTGAATCCCGATTTAGCACGACCCTGTTTTTTTAGCGATGACATTTTATGGACCTCAATGATCGCATTATAACGGGGCCACACTGTTGTTTATCATTATGAGGTATTATGTTCTGTACAGTGTACATAATTGTATGTGCTATTTTTATACGAGGCGACATCACTCGGCGATAGGAATTTTTCAGCTACATATTTTTTTTCATTTTTTTTTTTTCAGAGCTGGCAGACCCGTCGTATATACGATCCTTCGTTGCCCGCAATGTCGTTAAGCAGCGCATGACTGTATATTAATACTGAAGGACCAATTTTGTGCTCCTCCTCGCGGTCGCGTCACCTTTTTCTCGGTACTGTGACCTCGACTGAAAGAAACTTCGTACCTGTAAGAGTGCATTGCACATAGTGGCAATAGTCAACTTTCAACTCTGAAGCAGAATAAACACTTTTCGTTGAGACGGGGGCAAGAAGTGAAGAGACGGGGGCGGGGGATGAAGAGACGGGGCAGGGAGTGAAGAGGCGGGGGGCAAGGTAAGCAAATTTTTGGGCGGGGGTAAGCAAATTGAAAGCGGGAGATGGGGGAAAATGGGGTGGGGGATGAGTGGGCAGGGGCTGGGTGAATTAGGCGATGTTGAGTGTGAGGGGGTGGACAGGGGGCGGGGGCCCAGGGACAAGTGGGGCGGGGAATCAAGGGACGGGGGTGAGGAGTGAAGAGGCGAAGGCGGGGGGCAAGGTAAGCAAATTTTTGGGCGGGGGAAAGCACATTGAAAGCGGGACACGGGGGGAAATGGGGTGGGGGCTGGGGTGAATTAGGCGGGGTTGAGTGTGAGGGGTGGACAGGGGGGCGGGTGCAATTTGGGCGGGGAATCAAGAGACGGTGGCGGGGAGTGAAGAGGCGGGGGCGGGGTAATTAAATTTTTGGGCGGGGGTAAGCAAATTGAAGGCAGGGGGTGGGAGGCGGGGGGAATGGGGCAGGGGCGGGGGATGAGTAGGCAGAGGCAAGCATGCCCTGTCCAGTCCATGTCCCTCGAGTGTGGGTGAGCTGGTGAGGGTGGTTGAATGAACGGAATCCGTCTGTGATGGGGTTTCTGCTAGTTATTATTTTTCAACATTTTATGTTGATTCATTTATTCTAAGAACCTTTATAGTTACTGATGATGGCGGAATCAGTATCTGAATCTGAGCTCAATACACACCGTTTCTCTATGTAAACCGCTGATCGGATCAAGATGACTTCCAGATGTGACGTAACTGTTGAAATTAAAAGTCGACCCTCCAGGGCTTTTTTCAACACTTTATAATTGGCAAAAAAATTCAATTTTTTACCCCCTTCAAATTAGACCCTGATTGATGATTCTCAATGCTTTCAGAAAAAGAAAAAAGAATGGCATGTGGATTCCCTTTTTACGTCACCGATTTTTTTTTTTTTTTTTTTTTAATTCCAGTATTTACCACATTATTCGATTTGAGGCAAATAATTTGACCTAAAATTATCATCTCTCCTCTAAACCGAAAGAGTAATTAGGTCACTGCCATTGTCCGTTATCCTTCAAATTTAAGAAATAGCCTCGCCGACAAGGGGGGGGGGGACGGCGAGGGGCCCATTGTAATTGGCCTGTCAGTTTGTGTGTGAGTCCGCATGCAAAATAGCTTCAAAATAGCACCCTGACCAACTTTCGGTACAAATCTAGTTGTTTAATTTAACCGTCAGTTGCTTCTATACTTTGAATGCAGGTTATGTCCAAGTGAGCATCTTTGTCCGCAGCTCAATTGAGTTGCATAAAAAGGGGATATCTGGACAAATACTTTGGCAAGGCTCTTCATTGTTAAATGTTCTGCCTGCCTTGTTCATAATTGACCAGCCCGTGCCGAGCCGTCACTTCGCTGACTGGTTTAATCAAAAGACAGCACATGTTGCACTTCACAAACTTATGTCCCATCTGAGAATGAAGTGTGGTGCATGTGCATGCACACACTTATGCACTTCTCCTTTTAGTAATGTATTTGTTGTGCAGTTAAGTACTTTGAGTCTCACAGGATCGCTTCCCAAGAGCAGACACACGTTTATTGTGCAATTAAATGTATTTGCCAAAGCCAGGTTCTTCTTTTGTTCTTTTTCTTCTTTATTCTCACTTCCTTTTGGAATTGGTCAGAGGGAAACATTGGAGCCAATTTTTTTTCTTGAACTATCTTTCGCGGTCTGACGTTCAACTGAAAGTGCCAGGAAATTATAATTTGTTTTGGGTGGTGGCGATACTTACCTACTCTTCCTGGAAGATACCGTGGGATCTTTAATGTCCTCCATCAATAACTGCTGGCAGATGGGTCCTCTGGCTTAACGTCCATCCAAGGGACGGTGCACACATTGATGCCCCACCCTACAAGTGAAGCACTAGGATGACAGTATATAACTGGATAACAGAGTCGAGATTCAAACCCAGTTTAGGGCCCTGTCACACCTTGCCGTTTTAGCCAGCGTATAGCAACGTATCAAAATGTATGTAAAACGCTGGCGTTCGCTGAACTATTGATGTTTTTTTTCAGTTTTGGGCGTATTCATAACGAGTTGGACGTATGCATAACGTATTAGTAACGTATACAGAACATTTCGATAATTTATACCAACGAATGCTTAGCTTGTTGTCGGCGTTCACAACCTATGCCCAACGATAGTCTAACTTATACATAGCACGTGGCAGCGTATCGCGACGATCACGTGGCGTAGCCTATAAAAAGGCTGCCGCTCGATGATTCAAATCATAACCGCACTGGACATCGAAGTGTCAACATCACCGTCATTTCGAAGAATGCTGCAAAGAAGTCTCCTGGCCGTGGCCGTGACGCGGACGCAAGGAGGATCCATCATCACCCACATCCTCCCCATTACGCTCACCTACTACTACTGACATGGACCTACTACTACTACTACTACCACTACTACCTACTACTGCTAATACTACTACTGAAACTACTGACATGGACATCTACTCACCATGGAGTCTGAAACACTGATGGGTTCCTCCTGTGTGAACCCCATTTTTATATACCAATTCCCCTAAACGCTGCCAATACGCCATTACACGGTAGCTGTAAGTTAGAAACACGTTCAGTAAGTTCTGTAGTCGTCCGGAAGACGTCAAATACGTTTACATACGTCAATATGCGTTTGAGATACATTACACATAGGTTCAAAGCACGTTACTCATAGGTTAAAAATAAGTTTCGGGTACGCTAAACATTACCTCGACTTATGAGTAACTTACAAGTAACGTGTGTCGGCGTGTCAACGATCGCATAACTTGCTTACAACTTATGGCCAGCATATGCGGAACGTGTGAGTCATACGCCGAGCACGTCGAAAAATTTTGAGCATTCTTAAAATTTGGCAACGAGCTCGGCGTACTACGACGTATGCCAGCGTGCTTCAGCGTGCTCTTAACGTATACAAAACTTTCCCATAGCGTATTCGACGTGTGCCAGCGTATTCGCCAAATTTTTCATACGTTGGCATATGCTGGCTAAAACGTCAAGGTGTGACAGGGCCTTGAGACAGCTCAGAGCTCATTGTGAATGCATATTGACTACCCTACTAGCCCATAAGCCAGGTTCCGTTTTTGACAAAATAGGATCCGACTACACACTCTCATCCACTTCCACATGGATGCTGTTGTTTTTGTTTTTTTTCCAAGGAGATGTTAAGCTACCTTTGCTGTCTCATAGAATTTACTTGTTGACAAACCGATCTGCGAACACCTTTCAAAAAGAGCAACCTATCGTGTGTGTGTGTGTGTGTGTGTGTGTGTGTGTGTGTGTGTGTGTGTGTGTGTGTGTGTGTGTGTGTGTGTGTGTGTGTGTGTGTGTGTGTGTGTGCCCGTGTCCTCGCAAATTCCAATTTCCACACTCCTCCAGCCATGAACCTTTGGTATGAAGGTCGTGGCAAATTGTCTCACAAAAAATTCCCAAGAAGCTGCCTGTTGGAAAATGGTACAGAAATAAGAATACAAACTTAAGAGTCAAAACCGCAAAATTGTTGCATTATGTGTGTGTATTCTTTCGGTTGTATTCAATGTGATCTTTATGTTTAATTAAACCTGTTTTAATTACACTCAAACCATGCTTGTTTGTTGTTTTTTTCACAGAATCAACAAATATTAGATGAAAACGGATGCTGCAAAAAGTGTCTTCCCTTCAGTGGTGAATACATAGACTTCTTTACATTTACACTGCATAACTTAATTGCCCGTACCCGAAGACCCCTATTTATACAAAATATTATAAATTGCTCTCACATCCCATTGTCTCCTAATATTATAAATCAAAAGTATAAGAAAATGACAAAGTAGCATTGCACCATTGGGTGCCATTTAATTTTAGACATGGACATGCTGAACTGATTTTTTTAAGCCTCTTCTTGTGTCTGATTTTCCTGATATTATTGCAAAATTTATTTATGGTTGTAGGAAAATGTGAAGTAATTGAAGAGGAGGAAGAGATCAAACATGGAGACTGTTCTGTCATTGTGTCACGGGGAAGATGTGAAGGAACATGCGCAAGCTATTCCACGTAAGTTTAAATGTTTCCACATTGGTTGTACTTGGGGGCAGTAGATATGGCAGCATATAATATCAGGGGCAGTAAATATTGGAGACCAGTCCTGAAGAGAGAAAGCTACTTGCAGTCCCTGCCAATCTGCTTGAGTGAATTGCCAGATTTGCCGGCATTGAAACAGGTCTCTGAGAATGGCCAGAGAGATGTTGCCTTTAAACATTTAGACTTATTAGACCCTCTTTTGACACTTTATATTTCTTAGACCCTACAGACCCCTTATACCCTTTCATGTAACTACTGTTGGGACATAATACCCTTTAGACATTTACACCTTGACATCCCTGATGCCTTTCAGACCCCTTTAGACACTTTGGACCTTTTAAGACCCTTTAGACCATCTTAGAGCCTTTAGACTGCTTAGCCCCCATTGACCATTAAGATCCCTTTAAACCGCGTCGTCTCCGTAAGAACCCTTTAGACCTTTCAGTCCCCATAGACTCCTGACGACCTTTAGACCCCTTGACCCTTACACCTTTACTCTCATTAGACGAGCCTTAGACATTTTACACTCCTTAGACCCTTTAGACCCCAACTACTATAGGAAATTACCGTACATATCTTTAGACCACTTAGACCTTTAGACCCTTTATATACCCCTGCAGACCCATTGGACCATTAAGATTCTTTCGACACCTTGGATATCTTAGGCCCTTTAGACCTCTTTAGATGCACAACACACAAACATCCATAGAGTTCTCTTTTCAGTAAGTAATGCGCAATCTCCACTCACCCGGAGGCTGCGTACTTGGCTTGGTTGAACAGAATTTGCATATTGAATCAATTAATTGATTTACCAATCAAAACCGAGAAGCATATTGTTTTTGAGGTCAAAAGCTCAAAGGGTTAGGTCAAGGTCTCGTAAGTCGATTTTCATCCGATTTATCTGAAATGTGACCAGGATATTCACTGGCCCACCGAAGCCTATTTTTGAGGTCAAAAGGTCAACGCTCGAGGTCATATAAAATCATCAATTTTGATCCTATTGACTTGAAATTTCAATATAATTTGCATACTGGGTCAGACCTGGTTCATGAAAAATCAGAAAGATCAATTTAGCCATTTTGTCATGTAAATGGTTTCCATGACAACAATTTCACCCTATTATAATCAAATGGGACTTTTGTGGATTTATTATCATACCTCAATAATTTTTCTCGATATCAAATTGAAACTTCATCAGCATATTTGTATGTATGTATGTGTAGTATATATATATATATATACATATATACATATATATATATACATATATATATATTTATATATATATATATATATATATATATATATATATATATGTATATATGTATATGTATATGTATATATGTATATGTATATATATATATATATATATATATATGTATATGTATATATATATATGTATATATATATATGTATATATGTATATATATATATATATGTATATATATATATATGTATATGTATATATATATATATGTATGTATATATATATGTATATATATATGTATATATATATGTATATATATATATTGTTGCGGTCTTCGCGCCCGCCGGCGTGCGAACGGCCACGTAACTCGAATCGCGGCACGTCGCCCACCGGACGGACAATCCAGTCGTGACCCTCTCGGACTAACGCCGGGAACCAGTCACGGGTGGACCTTTCGGTCTCACCGCGATCGAGCCAATCAGCCCCCGCGTGGGATAGGGTTGCTCGCCAAATTCGAACTACCTAAGTACCCACGCGGAGGGTAGACCGGGCGATCGCACCTCGCCGCAGGTCGACTTCGGGCACGGGCCACTTAAGCGACCCGTTCCGACTATCAGAATAACCGAGCGGTGTTATCGTCGACCTCGACGGTTCGATTAATTATCGGGCGTACTCAGCCCACTACCAACCCTTTACGTGAAGCAAGATGGGGGTTCAATGGGGAAAAGACGAAGCGAAGCGGGAGAACAGTTCAACAATAAAGCACATTTATTCTCGGCACACGGGAAGCACACAAATACAATTCCACCAAATGCACACAAAAAAAAGAAAACACAATTCCATTTACACCAAAAAGCAAACATAAAAGTGAAAACACAGTGCAGAGCTAATACCGACTACCGAGCACACGGCAACACTTATACAATTCTACTTCACAGACGGCGCCGACACATACCCAAAACCAAGGAAAAGAAATCCCCCAAGAATGGGGTAGGCCTGAGGCCGACACCGGGTCGGGCCTACCCGTCTGGTGATGAGACGCGGAGCGGCGATGGCCCCGCAACCCGCGGGCCTCGTGGACAGTGCCTGGCAGGGGGTGGGAACGGGGCCCCCTTGGTCGCACTATCTCAGCGCGGGGGGGAAACAGGAGGGGGTTGCTGATGCTCGGGGTATAGAGGATCTTTATTATATGTGACGAGCGTCTCCACCTCGGCCAGGTCGCGCTGTCGGCCTCCCTCGGGCGCGCAGCTCCTTGCACGACGCGAGCACCCCCTCGTCCGCCCTCGTCGCCTCTCCACAGCTCGTCCCCTCCGTTCCGACTTCAACGCACACGACGAGCAGCTCCACCGCCCGCGAAGTCTTGACTCTCTGTTCGTTCTTGTTTGCGACTCCTCGTTCTCGTTCTGCTGACTCTCTCCTTACTGACTCTCTCGTTCCGACTTTTACGACTCCTTTGACTGACGAACACCGTCCTTTTATCCCCCCCGTAACTTCGCCTTTGACCCCCTCCCTTTGACCTTTCACCTCGCTCCCCATTGGCCCGACAAAAAGTGGGCGTGAAGGCTTTGATCCACAAATTTGCATATATCGATCGCCCTGGGGCGGGCCAATTCGCCTCGCTCACCGATTGGACGGCAAAAAGTGGGCGTGTGTCGTTTTCGATCCGTTTTTGAAGCAGAAAATCCGTGATTTTGTACACGCTGTTCAACGTGCGCCCCACACGAGTCCAGCATCGGTGCCCATGAGTGGCGCGAGATGACGGTGATGCGATGGTGGCGAGTTGTGACGGTAAAGGTCGTGGCGGTTGTGGTGAAGCGGTGGTTGTGGTCGGTGGTTGATGTTGTGGTTGTGATGGTGGCGATTGGTCCAAAATAAAGATAGTAAAAGAAAAACGGCTATCCTGAAGAGTCGCAGCACGTATAAATGACATGTATTCCCACTAGACAACGGGTTTGGGCCTAACTACACATGCACTTACCGAGATACCTCACCTAAGGGACCTGAATGGTGGTTTGCGAATCTGGTAACCACAACACTACCCCCTTCCCTTTTTACAGACTCGTCCCGAGTCGTCAAATTTTCGTGTGCCATCATGTGTAGTTTTCCCTCGTACATTTTACCTACGGATCCCTGAGTGCGACATTCATGGTATTCGTGTCCCCAAAATAAATAACCTGAGGGCTGCGTAACTATCTAAACAAACTCACTCACACGGACGACTTAAATAAAATTGCCGGCGCTAAGACATACATGCCGGGGGCGCACTCATATGTACAGTACATCTTAACCTTAACTTACAAATTTTACACTAAACCATGGCCCAGGATCACTGAACTCTGCAAAGAAAAGCAGTTAGCAGGGAGCCAGGCTGCCCACATGCAGTCTCTGGCTCAAAACAATGCAGGTGACAGGGAACGTGGCTGGCTGCTCACACGCAGTCCAAGGCCTTCCCTTTTGAACTGAACGCAGTGAACCACAACGGTGCATGGGCTGCACAAACGCAGTCTCCGTGCCAGCTCAAGTGGCACACGCAATGAACACAACGAATGGACGCATGGACACAAACACGGTGCACGGGCCGCCACTGCAGGCCCGTGTTGTAGCTGCCAACAGGGCAGTTCTCGCAGCTTGCAAACTGTTGCCTTGATCCTGGCGCACATGGAAATGAACAGGGGGGGCAAAGCAAAAATTGAACGGGGGCTGGTGAACAGGGGCAGTGGGCATGGCATGGCAAAGGCAGCAGGCAAACACAGCCCGCAGAAGAAGGCCGCTGCAGGCAAACACAGCCGGCAGATGAACTGGCCGGCACAGGCCTTGAAGAAAAACAGCCAGCAGATGAACTGGCCGGCACAGGCCTTGCAGAACACAGCTGCCGATGAAGTTGGCCGGCCTCCGCCTTGAAGCAAAACACGGCCAGCCGATGAAGTTGGCCAGCCTTTGCCGTTCAATGGAGGTTGGTGGAGGGAGTGCGGTGGTGCTGGCCACTTGGAAGGCGGGCTCGGACCTACCTACCTGTCTCCCTCCCAACCTATCGCCTTTGCCTGTCACTGTACATACCCACTCCCTTAATTTGTCAAACCCCAATTTAGCCCCAACTTATTTTTTTTGTTGTTTTTATTTTTACTTCCCCACTATAAATCGTCCCCTAACCCCCTTTACTGTCCTTGTTCGGCTAACCTATCCTGTCACCTAGCCTACTCCCAACCCCTACGTTCCCTTCCCGGAGGGGAATAAGGGAGAGCTAACGTCCTGCGTCGAGGCCCAACGAAGCCTCAGAATGGCCTCCCCAGAGTTCGGCGATCTATAACCCAAAGTGGGTCCAGCGGCCCACAACGACAGCGAGGGGATGGATGGTGCGGAGGGGTACATCACCTAATCTACCCTAACCATTTAACTGTTAAACTACCCCGGGGCTTTCAACAAGCGCCTCTCGCTTAAACTATTGGTTCCAACAACCCAGATTCCCGTCGCCTGTGTTGGTGTCCTCACAATTTCGGGCCTCGCCCCCCAATTTTCTCTCCGTGCCCTCACACGGTCTCCTGGCTGGGACACGTGGCTCCCTTTGGCAGGCACGACCCTCTGCCGAATCTCCCGCTATGGCACCCCCGGGCACTACACTGCCTCCGAGCCTACCAGCTCCCTAACACCGGGGAGTTCCCCCCCATGGCACCTCCCCTGAAACGCACACGTGGCAGGCCGGCCTCCCGGGCCCCTTTCCGAGGGTCACCCGTGCCCACAACACTGCCCACGCGGCTAATGGCGCCCCGGGCCCCCGCACCAAGCAGGCGCACCCGTGCCCACTACTCTATCCCGGCCCCCCATGGGCCCATGGCCTACCGCGGCCGACTAGCCTGGTGCCCGGGGTACCCACTCAGCGATACTCACCTTTCGCAGCCACGCTCCCAAGCCCGTCAACAGGGCTCCTGCACCCCTCCAAATGGGTCTCGAGCCTACTTTCCCACCAACAACAAAACGACCTCCATTTTTCAATTTGACTAACCCAGCTAACTCACTTTACTCTGAAGCCCGGGTCCCTTGGGCGGGAGTCACTCCTCCCCCAATCACTCATCGCACCATGCATTCCCCATTCACTCCACTCACACAGACCCGCTGGCCTCACTCACTCAACAAGTACTCACCTCACAACTCACCAACTCTTCAACACACACACCACTGAACTCTGCCATCCTTCTAACTACCTCCCCTAACTAACTCGTGCTCCCACGTCGTCCCTTAAACTATAGCACGTTCCTTTTAACACTACGTAGCTAAACTACGTCCCCTCTACACACTCACTGTCAGTCACTGTCTCCAAACTCAAAAATTCATTTTATTTCCCAACCTAAATCTCGCTACAATCCCTCTATCTAATCCATTCCACGGACTCCATGAGGACTTACCCCTGCCCCATGAAGTCGGTCTAACTAAGCTAACCCTTCCCCCTAACTAGTTTTCCATCCTGTGCCCAGGTCAAGGGGGTCTTTCACCCCTTGCCCAGGAATCCTTTGCACCCGAAAGTGAGGCTTGTTCTTTTTTTTTTTTTTTTTTTTTTCTACATGCGCAGCGCCAGCGCGGCAACTCAGAGCTCGCGCACTTTGCACCTGCCCGTGACGTCATGCAGCTGCACGTGTTCCTCGTCCCTCCTTGGACGGGACCATCCGGCAGAGATACCCCTCCTGCCGGATTCCAACCCCACGTGCAGCCATGACGTCACCGTGCGCATAAAAAAAACAAGCCCCATGTCTCGAGGGGTTCCCCACGCGAACACATGTGCTTTGCCCGTTGGAGCTTAACACACACGATCGCGTGGAGAACCCGTCCGGTCCAAATCCATTTACCTGCCTAAACTTTGCCCGTCCGCGGGATCGGCAAATCCACCGCGTGCGTTTCCGGACCGGGACTTCACTCCCGCAAGCGAGCACGTGGCGGTCTCGTGCGTTGCACAGCACGAACCGCGTGCTCACTGCTGGGTGAACCCGGCACGGTGCTCGAAACAACCACAGCCGCTACTCGGCTTTCTTTCCTCTGTCGCATTCGTCGTCGCCATTCAACCCACGCACACCTGCGTGTTACGACGCACACAGTCCACTCCATCACATTCACACCGGGAGACGCGGCTGCGTGCTCCCGCATGCCAACCGACATCTCCCTCTCATACCGCTCTCTCACACACACGGTCTCCCTGGCACACAGCGACCTTGCACACGGCCGTTCACTCACGCGTGCGGGGGCACTCACCCGCGGTGCCTCACTCGCACTCCGTGCCTCACTCACACACGCGGGGGCACTAACCCGCGGTTCCTCACTCACACTCCGTGCCTCATCCACACACGGCGTGCTGGGAAGCACGCACTCTGGCACCATCGCCACCACACCACTCACACACGGGGTCGCTTCCACACACGGGGACGCACTCACACCTTGCACCACACACACAGGGACAACCATACTGGGGATTTGTGTCCCCACAAGGGTCTCCGGGGCCTCTATACCCCCCAAGCTCTCCGTGCACCCGTCCACAGCACTCGTCCCCTCAACCTCGCAAAGCACGACCGAACTCACCTGGTCGTGACTCGCCTCAAGGGGGCATACTCCCTCCCCTCGTTCCTGGAGGAGGCCATCCCGCTGCTCGCACCGGGTCCCTACACGCTCCGCGAGCTCACCCCCATTATCCTCCACTACCTCCGTGTGTGTGTGTGCGTCACTTACCCCGTCCTCACCGTGCAGTCTCTCCTCTGTCGTTCCCTTCCCGGCTACCGTCACTGCCAACTCTTCACCCTTTACCTCCCTTGTCTCAACTATTATTATTTCCTTTGTCGTCACCTCGTGTCTCGTCTCACACGTTTTGGTCTCCCCATTTAATTTTTCCCTTTCGGTCATCGTCACGACCCTCGCCCAACACGTTCCACGAATTATTTTTTCACCCGCCTCCACCGCGGGCCTGTCAGCCGTTGCACCCCCACCCAGCTCGTTTGCTCCCACACGTGAAGTCGCCATTCCCAGCTCCCTGGTCACGGCCTTCATGCCCGCCTGCAGGCATCGGCCCATGTTCTGCGTCTCACCCCGCAGCTCTTTCATTTCTTCTTTCATGTTTGCTTCCATTCCGTTTATTTGCTGTGTATTCGCATCCATCGTCGTTTTCACTTCATTCATTTGCTTGTTCATCTTTTCATCCATTTTTTGTGTATTCGCATCCATCTTTTCGTTCATGCCTTTCATTTCGTTTTTCATATTCGCATCCATTTTTTATCATTTTCGCATTCATCTTTTCGTTCATTGCCGCCAGCATGGCGCATAGCTGGGCCATGTTGGATGCACTCAGCTGAACCGTTTTAGCAAGGGTTTTGGTGGAGAGGGGGGGGGAGGTGTCATACACTGCGGCCGCTGCCGCACCCATTTCAGGTTCTGGGTTTAGTTGGGCGAGTCCGTGTTCCTGCACAATCAACATTTCCTGCACGGGGATTTCATCCTGGACCATGGATCCTACACATTCTACATCCATTTCTTATACCCCCGGCTCCCGCTCGCCTTGAGACGCCATCTTGCTTCTCGTGAAGGGTTAATTTGCTCGCTCGTAATTTGGAGGGAATCGGGGGTCGCTTCTCTCACCCCTGGACCGATTCCCGTGAATTTAGCCGGAGACAGGAGAGCCTGTTGTCCCGCTCTCCAATACCAGTGCCGCGAGGAGGGCGATGAATTTGTATCCCACTCCTGACACCAGTGTTGCGGTCTTCGCGCCCGCCGGCGTGCGAACGGCCACGTAACTCGAATCGCGGCACGTCGCCCACCGGACGGACAATCCAGTCGTGACCCTCTCGGACTAACGCCGGGAACCAGTCACGGGTGGACCTTTCGGTCTCACCGCGATCGAGCCAATCAGCCCCGCGTGGGATAGGGTTGCTCGCCAAATTCGAACTACCTGGTACCCACGCGGAGGGTAGACCGGGCGATCGCACCTCGCCGCAGGTCGACCGGGCACGGGCCACTTAAGCGACCCGTTCCGACTATCAGAATAACCGAGCGGTGTTATCGTCGACCTCGACGGTTCGATTAATTATCGGGCGTACTCAGCCCACTACCAACCCTTTACGTGAAGCAAGATGGGGGTTCAATGGGGAAAAGACGAAGCGAAGCGGGAGAACAGTTCAACAATAAAGCACATTTATTCTCGGCACACGGGAAGCACACAAATACAATTCCACCAAATGCACACAAAAAAAAGAAAACACAATTCCATTTACACCAAAAAGCAAACATAAAAGTGAAAACACAGTGCAGAGCTAATACCGACTACCGAGCACACGGCAACACTTATACAATTCTACTTCACAGACGGCGCCGACACATACCCAAAACCAAGGAAAAGAAATCCCCCAAGAATGGGGTAGGCCTGAGGCCGACACCGGGTCGGGCCTACCCGTCTGGTGATGAGACGCGGAGCGGCGATGGCCCCGCAACCCGCGGGCCTCGTGGACAGTGCCTGGCAGGGGGTGGGAACGGGGCCCCCTTGGTCGCACTATCTCAGCGCGGGGGGGGAAACAGGAGGGGGTTGCTGATG
>NC_140963.1:111350723-111415723 GCF_056783735.1 Eptatretus burgeri | reverse complement strand
TATTAGTAATGGACACAGAACGTTTCGTTGTGTTATTAGATAACTTATACCAACCAATGCTGAACCTGTTGTCGGCCTTCATAACCTATGCCCAACGATAGTCCAACGTATGCATAGCGCGCTGCACGCATCGCCGACAATGACGTGGCGTAGGTTATGAAAAGGCTGCCACACAACGATTCAAATCATAACCGCCGCAGAAATGGAAGTGTCAACATCGCAGTCACACCTTGGCGATCTTGCCAGCGTATGCCGACCTCTGAAAAATGCGTCTAAAACGTTGGCGCACGTCAAATATTGTATGGGTAAGTTTGGTATGCGTGAATAGAACGCTAAAGTACGCTATCATACGTCGTAGTAAGTGGAGTACGTCTTGTAAGTTTAAACATGTTGAAAATTTTACGACGTACTCGCCGTATGACACACGTTCCGCATGCGATGGGAATAAGTTGTACGCACGATATGCGATCGTTGACACACATCGACACACATTACTTGAGAGGTACTCATAAGTTGAAACACGTCAAGGTAATGGTTAGCGTCAGTGTTCCAGACTCCCGGTTTTTTTTTTCTTCGGTATGACGGTGTTCAGTGTACAGTGCAGTTATGATTTAAATCATTGTGCGGCAGCCTATTATTAAATTATATTATATTATTACCGCACTAGAAATCGAAGTGTCAAAATTACCATCATACCGAAGGAAGGAAGAAAAAAAAAAATAAAACCAGGGAGTCTGGAACACTGACACCAACCATTACCTTGATGTGTTTCGACTTATGAGCACCTCACAAGTAACGTGTGTCACCGATCGCGTAACGTGAGTACAACACATTACTCATAGGTTAGAAATAACTTTCGGGTACACTAAACATTACCTCGACGTGTTTCGACTTATGAGTAACTTACAAGTAACGTCTGTCAACGATCGCCTGACGTGCCTACAACTTATGGCCAGCGTTATGCGGAACGTGTGAGTCATACGCTGGCATACGTCTTAAAATTTCAAGCATGGAAAATTTGAGGACAACCGGAAAGTACAATGTTTAAAGTCAGCGTACAACGACGTATGGCAGTGTTTTTCAGCGTGCTCTCAATGTTATCAAAACTTACCCAAAACGTATTCGACGTGTACCAGCGTTTGACAAATTTTCAAAAAAAATCGGCACAAGCTGGCTAAAACGTCAAGGTGTGACTGGGCCTTTAGCAGAGGTATGCACTCCACCAAATGCCCTTTTTGCCTGTTTTGTGAAATGGATCGGCTTCAACATGCAGGGTTTTTTTTCATTAACAAAATATTTCGTCGATATTTTGTTGAAAGGTTCAGGGTCATGAAAGGAATTAAAGACTCTTCTTGCGTATCAGCAAATAATAATCATTGATGATCATGAGAAAAGTTTGAATCTCAACTATAAATAAATAATCTACCAGGGGACAACAGCAGTGAGAGAGGGGGTTTAAAAGTGGAGAAGAAAATAATGCAGGTAAACTATCTGATATATGACTTGCAGTCTGAGATGTTAAGGTTTGTGCACATGTCAAATGCAGATGATTTGATTCCAGGGTCATGGAATCTCAAACGGTTAGGTCAAGGTCAAGGCCTCTTTATTTGATTCCAGTTCAACAGGAATGTAATCTAATCTGAAAATACTTCTTCCCATAAAACCCAACAGGTACTCAAACAACACAAACTCAATGAAGCATCACTGCAGTTGCTGCAGAGAGACAGCATTGCAACGCAAGGAGGTTGAAATGTCTTGCATAGATGGTACAAAGAAGACACTCACATACAGCAGTGTCTCAAACTGCACCTGCATCAAATCTCAATGTGAATCGAATTCCTGGAATCAGCAAAAGAAACACCTTCAGCACGTTTTTCAGGCACAATTATTGCATTAACCTGCTCTGCACAACACATTCGGGTTCATTTTCAATATAGTTGGGTAGACTAAGTTCACCAAGCACACCAAGCTAATTTCCTCAAATGGCAAGGTCAGCCATCGAGTTAACTCGGTATCTGTCCTTGAAATTTCTCTCCCTTTCTCAATCACATCTCTTAGGTGTGTCCATTTCCTGCATCTACACAATGAATTCCTACTTTCTGTTGACAATACTTTCACAAACTCCCAAGTAATTTGTGTTGCTTCATGGGTAAATATGTAAAACTTCATAATCTTTTTTCTAATCTTCTAGTAGCTATTCTAAAAAGTAGAGTTTGATTCTGGAAATCGGTGTCATTTTCCTTTCGTTCCCAATGCAGAATAAAATCATTGTTTATCAGCAATAGCTTCAAGATTATTGTGAATAATGAACATATTCACACATCATTTTGCTGTCATTTACAAATAAAGTATTGTATTCTGAATAAAGAAATTGAATCAAAAACAGCAATTTTATTTCTGTAATTTCCTTGATCCAATGATTTTTCTTTTCCACTTTATATATGCATACTTGTATATTATTTTTTATTACAAGATAAAGAGAGGATCGTGGAAGAGTGAGGATAAAAAAAAAATAAGGCAAAGAACTGAGTAGGGCAGTGGGACAGCAGTTGGACAAAGGCAAGCGAATGAGAGGAAAAGAGAGAGGGAAAGAAACAGTACCTTGCAAGAGTTCATGGAGTAGAAAATAGTGTTTAAGTATGGGGATGACACGAGAATATTCATGTTTCGTATTGAGCCTGTGGCTGCTGGGTGCATCATTGCTGGGAGCATGGTTGCGCCGCTGATGCAGTACCCCTGTTACCAGTAAGCTGGTACTCATTTTGCCAACCTTTGATGGATGACAGGCTGAGTAAATCTACCTGGTGTTATTGAACAGCACAACATGGGCTAAAACAATTTTTTTTTTTGTTGGTAGTTTTACCAGAAGGGAGTTGCTGGCGGACCTTGAGCGCCCTGCAGAAATAGAGGGGGGTGGGGACAGATCGCAGACGGAGTGGGGGAAGGGGGGCATGGCGATGCCGAGAGAAGATTGTAGGATGGTAGAAGACAGAAGGACCATTGACCTCCCCAAAGACTCGGCCTCATCGTGGGAGATACCAATGATCTTCAATGTCTTGGTTTCCACAGCATGAAGCCGAAAAAGGTGAGAGGCGGCAGCACCAACCCAAAGGGGAGAGCGGTACTCCATCAGGTGGCAGATGAAAGCTTTGTACGGGGTCAGGAGCTCAGGTGTGCCAAAGTACGACTTTGCACGATGTCCAGTCGGCGAATGGCTTTGGAGGCCAGCTTAGAAATGTTGCTTTCCCAGGAAAGATAATGGAAGATAGTGAGACCCAGAAGCTTGAATGAAAGGACTTTAAGAGGATTCTTGAGAAAATAGATGGGGGGAGGGGGGGTTCCAGATGATACTTTCGGAGAGACATAGTGAGAGTGTGAGATTTGTCAAGATTGAAAGACATGTTCCATGTGTTGGACCAGCTTGTGATTTTATCCAGATCAGCAGAGGGTGAAGAGGCTGCTGCTTGCTGAACTGAGGGATGGTAGATGGGACGGCAGAGGGTGGAGTCATCAGCAAAAATATAGAGAGGATTTTCCAGTCAGAGAGATCATTGATGAAAACCAGAAAAAGTACAGGGCTCAGAACACTGCCTTGAGAAACTCCAGCCTGGACAGGAAGAGAGGATGAGAGAACTCCATTAAGGGCCACATGTTAGCTAAGACAGGAGAGGAAGTCTGTGAGCCATGAGTGGAGATTGCCTTGGATACCAAAGGAAGAGAGGTTGGTGAGCAGGGCAAGGTGCAATACCGTATTGAATGCACGTGGTATGGCTCGGGAGATGGCTCTGATCTCATGTCTGGCATTGAGGATCTCAATCCAATGTTGGGAAAGCAGCAGCATATCCAGGATAGAGTGACCTGGTATGAATCCAAATTGATGATCGGATGTCAGGCCACTGGAGAAGAGGAAATATTTAATGTCAGAAGCGATGATGGATTCCATAACCTTGCTGGTGATTGGGAGAAGGCTGATATGGTCTATAGTTGCAGGGATCTGTTTTTGCACCTTTTTATGCAGAGCAGTGATGTTTGCTGATTTCCAAGCAGATGATCTTGATCAAATGAGAGGGTGAATATAATAGAGAGAGGGTGAGCAAGAGCAGCAGAGCAGGTTTTTTAGGATGCATGGGCTGATGCCATCTGGACCGGTTGCAGAATCTGAGTCGAGATTTGACAGCAAAATCTCCACCTTGTCAGGAGAAAAGGACACAAGAGTCCAGGAATTGCTGGGTCTGACTGTTTAAGGGAGGTACAGAAAGCAATCTGTTTGAGACACAAGATTTAGAAGCACACATGGACTTTAGGCATTCAGCCTTTTCGCGTGCAGTGTCAGCTGTGCGGCCATTTGAGGTGAGGAAGGGGATGGAGGGGGAACATACACCAGAAACAGACTTATCGAGATGCCACCAGGATTTGGAGGAGAGAGACTTGAGATTACAAAGATGTTGTTTCCTGGCTCTCCTCAGGGTAGACACACACTTGTTCCAAGCTTTGTGGAAGAAACTGAGATTGCCTTCAGTTGGATTTGCCTTCAACGAGGCGAAGGCAAGTTGTTTCAGGACAACTGCCTCGCCGCAACCTTCAGTGTCTCATGGATGGGAGGAAAGGTACAACAATTGAAGATGAGATGGGATGAGAGAGAGAGAGAGAGATATATATATATATATATATATGTATATATATCACACTTTGAAATAATTCCCAGAAGGAGTTGATGTCAGAGAAAGTAGAGATGGAAGACTAGAAGTTTGATGGCTACTTGAAGTCCCTGCCAGTCGGCCTGATTGAAATGGCAGACTCGACGCTGCTGAGGTGGTTCTCTAATAACAGACAGAGAGATGTCGACTTTGACAAGCATGTGCTCAGATGAACCGATTGGAGCAAAGGAGGAACATAAGATCAGATATTTTCAGGGAAAGACATCAAAATCAGATCCAGAAGAGATTGAGTACTGTTGGTTGAGATTTGGGTCAAGAAGTGGACAGATTGGTCAGTCCCAACGAGTCAGAGAAGTCGTTTGCTGAAGTGCCATGGCAGGTGAGGGAGGTACCCACACCCAGCCGACTGGCATTATGACAATTGAAGTCACCACATATGAGGAGAGTGAGTTGGGATGAGAGGATAGAAGTTGGTCCATGTTTTCGGCGAGTGAGGTGTAAATTGAGACATCACTGTTTGGTGGACGGTACAACACACATAAACATGAGGCGGGAGTGCTGTAGCCAGAGGTATTCCTGGGGGTGTGGGGGAGTGAGGACAGTGCATGAAGAGTGAGGAATAGAGTTTTTGATGAAGAGAGCAACACCGCCGCCAGGACGAGGCTCAGGTCTGTCATCCCGGAGGAGGGAGTAACCAGGGAGAGATACTTGGGAGTCAGAGACGTCTTGAGGGAGGAAAGTTTCTGTTAGGCAGATTATGTCTGGTCTGTCAGTGGCAACCTGCATGGAAAGATCTGTCAGGTTTGAGCGAAGGCCCCGGATGTTTGAGTACAAGACAGTTAAGGAAGAGGGAGGGGAGGAGGCTTTGGGTACAGAGGATGGGGAGAGTAGGATGAGGGAGGGAGGGAGTTTTTGACAGAGTGTAGGGATTGCAGAAGAGCTTGGGGTGAGGGCCGGATGAGGAAAAGAAAAGGGTCGGTGGTGATGGGATGAGGCACAGTGGGGAGTAATAAGAGAGGGGACAGAGGGCAGTTGAAAATTGGAGTAGGTAGAGGGATGAGATAGAAGAGAGGGGTCAGGCAGCTTTGTGGATGTGAGGGGGGGCAACTTTGAGAAGGGGGAGTGAGGGGGAGATTGGATGGAGAAGGGTGAGAGGGGAGAGTTGAGGAAGAAGAGTGAGGGGGGTCTTTTAAGAAAGGTGAGAGCGAAGCTTGGAAGGAGAAGTGTGTGAATGTTTCTTTGAGAGGGAGGGGTGAAAGGGAAGCTTTGAGAGGGAGGGGAGTCGATGAGAGCAGGCATGGCCAAGGGGCAGGAGGGTGATGGGAGAGGGGAGGGATGAGATTTGATAGTGGTATGGTGAAGAAGGCAGCGGGCAGGGGGAGGTACAAGATTTGAGGGGTTGGGAAGAGGGGGAGGTGTGATGAGAGGAATGAAAGAGCATGTTTGAGAAGTAGAGGAGTGCACCGATTGAGAGAGTGAGATATCTGTCAAGTTAGAATGGAGCCCGCAGATGTTAGAACACCACACGGTTTGAGACACCAGAGGAGGAGCTGATACTAAATCAGAATTCAATGAAGAGTTGCTAATCGCGGAGGTAGGATGAGGGGCAAGATGGGAGGGGTAAGCAGAGGGTATAACAGGTGAGGGGTTAGGAGGAGGTGGATTTAAGTCAGGGTGAATTGCCACTGAAGTTGGAAAAGAAAGACGATTGATGGAACGAGAACATGTATTGCAAACTGGGATTTTAAAATTTTTAAAGTCAGAGACGCGATTAAAGAAATGACGTGAGGGATGCAATGAAGGAGAATTAAGAGAATGGAGAAAAGAAACGTAACAGTGGGACGTTTTCGACACGGGATGAAGGAAAGGTCAAATTGAAGTATTTTGAAGAACAAGAAGAGGAACAAGAAGAGTCGTGAAATATGATAAAATACAGAAAACCACACGTGTGAAAGAGGAAGTTAAAACATTTTAAGAGACTGTTTCTTTTTATATATTATAAACATTAGGTAACATTAGGCAATGGAAAGGTTGAGGAAAAAAAAATAATGAAGGTGTATGGTAAATGTGGGTCGGCAAAAGTAAAAGGAAGATAGTAGATCGGATTTGATGAAGCAACTTCCATCCTCTTCCTGGAGAGCAAACCTGCCTGAAGGCAATATCAGCAACAAGTGTGTTTCAACTCTTGGGAGAGACAGACAACTACATCTGTCCAACCTCAAGAATGAAGTTTCAAATGTCTCCCTCTTTTAAAATCTGATGGCACCTGGTTATGTCTGTCTCCTATATCTACTGCTCCTGGTGGAGATATAGAACTTATGAGAGCACATGCTCCCTCCCCACCACCCCCAATCCCTCCCCGATACAGAATCCCTCCCTAACAAGCCAACCAGACCTCTCTTCAAATGGCACCACAGCCAACTCTGCTCATGAGAAAGCTGAATGCCTCAATTCTGTGTTTGCTTCCAAATATTGAATCCCCAATCCCTCATCGGTACACATCTCTCCCCGTCATACCCAACTGCTCCTGGACTGTCCTTTGCACCTGAGAAGGTGAAGGTCATTTCAACCCTTGACCCTGACTCTGCTACTGGACCGGACGGCATCAGCTCACCTGCTCTGCTGCTCTTGCACATCCTCTCTCTGCCATTTTCACCCTCAGTTGTGCTTGGTCATCTTCCATCCGCCAAGAAATCCGCCATCACTGCACGACATAAAAAGGTGCAAAAACCGATCCCCCTCAACTGCAGACCTATCAACTTTCTTCAAATTATCAGCAAGGTCATGGAATAATCAATCATTGCAGTTTACATTAAACCCTTCCTTTTTTACAACAACCTCATCTCAAATCACCAATTTGGTTTTGGACAAGGTCTCTCTATATTGGACATGCTAGTTCTACTCACCCAACAATGGATGGAAGCCCTCAATGTCAAACATGAGATCAGGGCCGTCTCTCTGGACATATCTCATGCATTTGATACAGTCTGACATCCTGTCTTGCTTTCCTAACTCTCTGCCTCTAGCATACAAGCCCAATTCCACTCTTGAAATACTGACTTCCTCCACTGTCATAGCCATGTGTCTCAGCAGAATCCTTTCATCTCCTCTCCCTAACAAGGCTGGAACATTATTTCAGCAGAGTGTTCTGAGCCCAGTCCTATTTATAATCTTCATCAACGATCTAACTGTGGAAAATTCCTTTTATGTATTTGCTGGCGACTCCACCCTCTATTACCACGATGGTATGTCAAAAAGTATTGTTACGATTGTGGAAAGAAGGTGGAGATGTCAACGGCTTAGGTGTACAACGGTGATAAGTGCTGTTTAAGTGTCCCACACATTGAATGCCGGTTCAGTTGTAGTTAAAACTTCAACTTTGTTGTGCACTGCTCCTTCCCAATTCCATATCCAGGCGATGCAGGATGTCATCGCCGGACGCCAAAGGAAGGGAGTGCTCAATTTTTACTGTTTTCTTTCTTTCTTTAGTATGTTTATTGGGGAAATATCTCAGCCATCCTTTGAGCTCGGAAGCTAAAAATTGGGAACAAAAGTGAAACATGGCAAAAACAAAAAAGTGGCAAAAACGGTATTTATATATTTTTTGATAAATAAATTGATGAATTACTTAATTATTACCAATTGATTAATTACTTATTTTTCTTTCTCATCTGGGCAATATCTCAGGCACCTTTTGAGCAAGGAAGCTCATATTTGGAGAACTGTGAACAAGTGATTTGTCTATGAGGGGTATTTTTGATTTAATGTTTAATCAATTAATCGATTAATTATTCATTTTTCGATTAATTACTTAATTTTCAAACAGTTACAGATTCAGATGAAAAAAAAAATGGTGGTTTAAGTATGCTATTAAATTTTTATGATTATTTATTTTAATTACTGAATTAATCAATTATTGTACACGGTTCCCTCCTAATTTTGTCTCGATGTTTTGCACGGTGGCATTGCCGAGAGTCAAAGGTACCCCAGCAACGTCGCGTGCTGGAGGATTATTTATTACTAGATGATCCATGAACCCGTTGACAGTGGTTGATGACAAAAATAATTTCAAGAAAAAAAAAAAAAAAGATAGCTCCAGCGGACTATACCATTGAGGTTGTTTGCATTGATCAAATTCTCCAGAAGAGGACTTGACTGAATCGGGAATTGAATTTTTAATAATTTTTTCGTTGCCAGATTTTAACAGAACTTTATACTACACACCGCAGGAGAATGGTAAGGTGGCCCTAAAAGTTTTGCGCTCTTGTGCACCGTTTTGGCTGTATTTCGGGAACATACATACAAGATGAGAGTTTTAGTAATATAATACATCGATTATTTGGCATGGGGTGGTGTACTTTGAATGTACCTCTACTTGTCTTGTTTTCTTTTATCTTTGAGTTATAGCATCATTTTTACACACCCTTCCCTGAAGCTGCATGGTGCCGGTCAGATGAACTGGATGTTGCCAATATTGGAGGGTCCGCCTTCACGGCTAAGTACTGAAGGCGGTCATTTATTTTATTTTATTTTCAAGAGGCTATACACGAACTATTTTGCAATGCAAGTTGTTGCTTTTGTAAACTCCTGATGAAAAGTAAATTTTTATCATGAACCACATCTGGTGCCCCACCTTTCTTGCTGGCTGAAAAAGAAGAGATGAACGGGGGAGTCATCAAGAGAGTTTTTGGCTCAAAGACGACACCACCATTTTTTTCCTCTTTCCCGTGTGAGGAGTCTGGCAATTGAGAGATCAGACAGGCATTGGTTATGGTTCCAGACATGCCTGGTGCTGGCGTGTCTGGAACGCTGAAGTATGGAATTGCCGACCATGCCTTACAGCCAAGAAGATACCACAACACTGCAAGCCAACCAGGCCTGAAACAAAATACTTTACTTCTCTTTCTTGAGAGAGGAGGGTTGAGGATTGCAACTTCTTACTACTATGCCCACTCAAA
Organism: Eptatretus burgeri; assembly: GCF_056783735.1. Lineage (NCBI taxonomy): Eukaryota > Metazoa > Chordata > Myxini > Myxiniformes > Myxinidae > Eptatretus > Eptatretus burgeri. Next base: position 111,406,107 of record NC_140963.1, on the reverse strand, counting down.
CCAAGTAAGACTCACAAGGAAAGGTTATAAACAGGAACTGATTTGGGTTAACCAAACTGAAGTTGTTGATTAATTCTACAATGCAAGTAAGGAGATTAAAAAGTCTCACTGTATGAAATAAAACTACAAATGAAAGGCAAATCAATAACAAATACCAAGTTTATTAAATCAAAATGATGAAAAATTGTACATGTAGGATTTGGAGATGGGTTCCTTGACTATTTCTCGAGAGGAGTGTAGTTCAGAAGTTTCTCTATGAGGTCCACATGGGAGAGTAGCATTCGTCTGCAGCAATACCGCTTCAGACCAAGCGCATCCAAAGCATCTCTGGAGAGATTAAACAAAAGAACAGTTGATTAAAGTCAATTTTTATTTCCCCTCTTATACGACTCTGGGTGGTGGTCTGGTAAATTTACTTTCTCGATTAAACTTTGGTTATGATGTGGAGATTAAGATAAAGAAACATAAATTGATCAAGCCTCTTCTGGGTGTGCCTTCATCCACAGATGTCGAAAGCGACTCTTACAAAAGTGAAATCATTCAACAGAGCAAGTACATAGATGCAGAAATAGAACAAAGTATGTGAATAACTGAACATATTAATCACAAATTCCAGAGCATTTTCAAAAGATTTTCAAGATCCAAAACACAAGCCAGATTCCTGCCAGTGCTGGTGCACAACACTCAACAATAGGCATTGCTAATTGAAGATGGATGGAAACACCGAATGTGTGTGCCAATCTTCTTCTTCCAAATTCCCGACATGACTGCAGGTGGTACCATTTGCTGGGGAGGCAGCGATGCAGCTGATGCAGTGCCCCCTGCAGGTTAGAGCAGGAATTTTGAATTTCTTCAGTGCTTGAGGGCTCTTCTGCTCTATGTGAAGGACACCAAGGGCTATTTAAGGTCCACCAACTAATTTGGCCGGCAGACGGGACACCCAGTTTAACATTCATCCGAGGGATGGCACACACATTGATGAACTATCTTGCCCATGAAATACTGGGATGATGGTTTATAGCTCAGCTGAGATTGAAACCCAGGCAAGACAACTTACAGGTGAGTGTGTGACAACTTACAGGTGAGTGAGGGGTCTCCAACCTTTTTGGGCGGAGGGCCACAAAACCAGTGGTGAGGGGCGGAGGGCCGCACCCAAAAAAAGGACGCTAAATTCCGGAAAAAAAAAAAATATATATATATATATATATATATATATGCGGAAATTTAAACAAAAATTAGCACTGAATATATTTTTCTTGCCAACGAATATGATAAATGAATAATTGTATTAAAAACACGTGTCTAATATGAATCAAAATCATAATAAAAATTACAGAACGCTTTCATCATTGACCCTGACAAAGTGGCAGTATCGCGGGCCGCATTGTAATGTAAACTTAATATGGCACCGCGGGCCCCATAAATCCGTCTTAGGGGCCGCAGGATGGAGACCCTGCTCTAGAGTCTCGACTATCCTGCCAGCCCATGTGCCAATGAGGTTACAGAAAGTTTTCAATCAGAAAAAGTGGTGCAGGTGGATATATTTTTCAATGCAAAAGGATATATTTCTAAAACACTGCCCTTCAGGATATCCACCTCCAAGGGGAGAGTACATGTGAAAATGCAATCCACTCTGAAAAATGTAAATTTTACTCTACTTTTGTGTTATTTTACTACGCTTTTAGGTGTACACGTAATAGGATGTACAATTGTACATCAGCAAAAAGATTTGCCGACAAAATGGCGTGCATAGAGGTTGGCCAGTCGAAGGATAACATGAATGAATAGATACATTACAACTCATTGTTCCACTTACCCCTCTGTATATTCAGCTTGCAAAAGTCCAAGATAAGCTTCCCACTTGTTTCCCACCACCTTGCCGCACGTGAAACATCGTACGGGGATGATCATGACTGAAGCAAACATCAATGCCAATCAAAGCAGAAGTAAACAAACAACCAAAAACATGATGCAGACATTTACATACTAGAGTAGAAGGGCACTCGGTAGAGCGCTGACCTCCGCCACAGAATACCTGATACACGAGAACATATCGGGCCCAATCAATCGATTTTTGAAATATCATGCAATACAGTACTATATTGTTGTTGGCCCTATCTCTCAAACGGTGAAGAATCACTTGGAAAATAAAATAAATGTCGTATCCAGATTCGGATTCGGATCGTCACCAAAATCGAATCAATTCATCCATGCAACACACACAACCCATCCACCAAGTTTCGTCCAAATCCATTTACAACTTATTGAGATATCGTGCAATATATCGTTTTTGGACCTATCTCTCAATGGTGAAGAATCACTTTAAAAATTCTAGTAGTCAAATCCGGATCTGGATTTTCACCAAAATCTAATCAGTTCGTCCTTGTCACACACCCATCCTGTCCACAAAATTTCATCCAGATACATCTACAACTTTTTGAGATATCCTGCACACAGACAAACAGACAGAAAGGGGTGAAAACATAACCTTCACCTTCGGTGGTGGAGGCAAAAACACAAGAACATAACCACACCAGGAGAGATTACACCTTGCTTTGAAAAAGAAATCTCCAATCTACATTCCTCCATGAGAAAGTATTCTCAGGCTAATCATGCAGGAGGTGCTTCTTTGGATTGGTTATGATGTAGAGATTAACACCAATGCCTGTCTGATTCAGTGGCCAACGGGGCTTGAACTCAGGGCCCGAGGATCCCAAGCCACCACCTGAACGAGTAAGCCAACAACAGGCTAGTGTTTATCACTAATCTACACAAAATGATAAAGTGAAAACATGTTCTGATAATGTTTACAAATTGATTGGAAATGAAAGACCCAAATATCTAATTTACATAAGTATTCATTTTTACATAACAACATAAAAATACGAGGAATCCGGTTTGGAAAACTCAGCTATATGAAGTGTAAACGAAGACCTCAGATATCACCACACATGCAACCCACCAACACCAACACCAACACCAACACCAACACCAACACCAACACCAACACCAACACACACACACACACACACACACACACACACGAAATCGTCAACTTCGCCTCTGACCTTGTCTAATAAAAGCTGTCTCAAGAGAAGGTAGCGACGCAAACCAAAAGTTTCGACGATGATTCTGTACCAAACCATCAAAAATCGAATGTTTTGGATGTTTGACCTCACTGTGACCTTGACCTTTGACCGATTTTGACCAAAATCTAATCAGCGCGAGCCATCACCCTCCTGAATCACATGGTGTAATTTGACATTGGAAGCTTCTTCCGTTCTTGAGTTATCTGTACCAAACCATCAAAAATCGAATATTTGACGTCACTGTGACCTTGACCTTTGACCGATTTTGACCAAAATCTAATCAGCACAAGCAATCACCCTCCTGAATCACGTGGTCTAATTTGACATTGGTAGCTAATTCCGTTCGAGTTATCGTGCCTAAAAACAAACAAGCAGTCAAAGACTGGTACTTACGAAATCGTCAACTTGACCTCTGACCTTTTCTCATTAAAGCTGTCTCGAGAGAAGGTTGCGACGCAAACCAGAAGTTTCCACGAAAATTTTGTACCAAACCATCAAAAATCGTAACGTCAACCGAAGCAAAAATCTCTATTTCTCCACGCAATTATTTTATATTATTTTATCAGTCACAAAACCGTAATATTTGGCCATTCACCAACAATCTTTACATAATCCGACGGCTTAGCGAGTCAGGCATGCGACGATAACGTTTATTGGGATAAAAAATGACTTTTAAACACCATCTTTCTCGAAAACACCGTCAGCGCGCACACGGAAAACCTTTACGTGATCAACGCCGCCTCTGCTCAAGTGCACTGCACCACGTGACGACCCATGATGTGGCGAGTGAAATATTTTTTATACAATCTGAAAACGTCTCCAAAACATCCGATTTGTACCAGAATTTCGACAACCGAGTTTGAAGCGTCCGAAGCGATCGCAAAAATCGAAGACAAAATTAAAATTGAAGTTAAAACGAACTCGTAACGTCGAGCGAAGCAAAAATACTCCATTTCTCCACATGAATTTACGGAATTGCGCACTGCATCACGTGACGACCCGTGACGCGCGAGTGAAATATTTTTTAAACAATCTTAAAACGTCTCCAAAACATCCGATTTATCCCAGAATTTCGACAACCGAGTTTGAAGCGTCCGAAGCGATCGCAAAAATCGAAGACAAAATTAAAATCGAAGTTAAAACAAACTCGTAACGTCGACCGAAGCAAAAATACTCCATTTCTCCACATGAATTTATGGAGTTATGTTTGACCTCACTGTGACCTTGATCTTTGACCGATTTTGACCAACATCTAATCAGCGCGAGCCATTATCCTCCTGAATCGCGTGTAATTTGACATTGGTAGCTTCTTCCGTTCTCGAGTTATCATGCTAACAAACAAACAAACAAGCAGTCATAGACTGGTACTTACGAAATCGTCAACTTGACCTCTGACCATGTCTAACAAAAGCTGTCTCTGGAGAAGGTAGCGAAGCAAACCAGAAGTTTCTATGATGATTCTGTGCCAAACTATCAAAAATCGAATGTTTTGGATGTTTGACCTCACTGTGACCTTGACCTTTGACCAATTTTGACCAAAATATAATCAGCGCTAGCCACCACCCTCCTGAATCACGTGGTGTAATTTGATATTGGTACCTTCTTCCGTTCGAGTTATCGTGCCTACAAACAAACAAACAAACAAACAAACAGAAACGGAAGGCATCAATATACTTACAAAATCTTTAGATTTCGTAAGTAACAAGCAGTCATAGCCTGGTACTTACGAAATAGTCAACTTGATCTCTGACCTTTCTAATAAAAGCTGTCTCGAGAGAAGGCAGCGACGCAAATCAGAAGTTTCTACGATGATTCTGCACCAAACCATCAAAAATCTAATGTTTGACCTCACTGTGACCTTGACCTTTGACAGATTTTGACCAAAATCTAATCAGCGCAAGCCATCACCCTCCTGAATCAAGTGGTGTAATTTGACATTGGAAGCTTCTTCTGTTCTCGAGTCATAATTTTTTTGGATATTTGACCTCACTGTGACTTTGACCTTTGACCGATTTTGACCAAAATCTAATCAGCACTCGCCATCACCCTCCTGAATCACGTGGTGTAATTTGACATTGGTAGCTTCTACCGTTCTCGAGTTATCGTGCCTCCAAACAATCAAACAAACAAGCAGTCACAGAGCGGAACTTACGAAATCGTCAACTTGACCTCTGACCTTGTCGAATAAAAGCTGTCTCGAGAGAAGGTTGCGACGCAAACCAGAAGTTTCTACGATTATTCTGAACCAAACGATCAAAAATCAGATGTTTCGGATGTTTGACCTCACTGTGACCTTGACCTTTGACCGATTTTGACCAAAATCTAACCAGCATGAGCCATCACCCTCCTGAATCACGTGGTGTAATTTGACATTGGTCGCTTCTTCCTTTCTCGAGTTATCTGTACGAAACTATCAAAAATCGAATATTTGACCTCACTGTGACCTTGACCTTTGACCGATTTTGACCAAAATCTAATCAGCACGAGCCATCACCCTCCTGAATCACGTGGTGTAATTTGACATTGGAAGCTTCTTCCGTTCTCGAGTTATCGTGCCTACAAACAAACAAACAAACAAGCAGTCATAAACTGGTACTTACGAAATCGTCAACTTGACCTCTGACCTTGTCGAATAAAAGCTGTCTCGAGAGAAGGTAGCGACGCAAACCAGAAGTTTCTTCGATGATTCTGTCCCAAACCATCAAAAATCGTAACGTCGAACGAAGCAAAAATCTCCATTTCTACACGCAATTATTTTATCAGTCACAAAACCGTAATATTCGGCCATCCACCAACAATCTTTACATAATGCAATGGCTTAGCGAGTCAGGCATGCGACGATAACCTTTATTGGGATAAAAAATGACTTTTAAACACCATCTTTATCGAAAACACCGTCAGCGTGCACATGCAAAATCTTTACGTGATCAACGCCGCCTCTGCTCAAGTGCACTGCATCATGGGACGACCCGTGACGTGTCGAGTGAAATATTTTTTATACAATCTTAAAACGTCTCCAAAACATCCGATTTTACCAGAATTTCTACAACTGAGTTTTAAGCGTCCTAAGCGATCGCAAAAACCGAAGACAAAATTAAAATCGAAGTTAAAACGAACTCGTCACATCGAGCGAAGCAAAAATACTCCATTTCTCCAGATTAATTTACGGAATTATGTTTGACCTCAGTGACCTTGACCTTTGACCGATTTTGACCAAAATCTAATCAGCACTAGCCATCACCCTCCTGAATCATGTGGTGTAATTTGACATTGGTAGCTTCTTCCGTTCTCGAGTTATCGTGCCTACAAACAAACAAACACAAACAAACAAACAAACAGAAACGGAAGTGATCAATATACTTCAGAAATCTTTCGATTTCGTAAGTAACAAACAGAATGGGGTGAAAACAGTAACCTCCGATCTTCGATGGCAGAGGTTAACAACCCACGGCCCATCCCCGTCAAACCCGCGGCCCATCCCAGTCAAACCCGCGGCCCATCCCAGTCAAACCCGCGGCCCATCCCAGTCAAACCCGCGGCCCATCCCAGTCAAACCCGCGGCCCATCCCACTCAAACCCGCGGCCCATCCCACTCAAACCCGCGGCCCATCCCAGTCAAACCCGCGGCCCATCCCAGTCAAACCGCGGCCCATCCCCGTCAAACCGGCGGCCCATCCCAGTCAAACCCGCGGCCCATCCCAGTCAAACCCGCGGCCCATCCCAGTCAAACCCGCGGCCCATCCCAGTCAAACCGCGGCCCATCCCCGTCAAACCGGCGGTCCATCCCCGTCAAACCCGCGGCCCATCCCAGTCAAACCCGCGGCCCATCCCAGTCAAACCCGCGGCCCATCCACGTCAAACCCGCGGCACATCCCCGTAAAACCGCGGTCCATCCACGTCAAACCCGCGGTCCATCCACGTCAAACCCGCGGCCCATCCCCGTCAAACCCGCGGCCCATCCCCGTCAAACCCGCGGCCCATCCCCGTCAAACCCGCGGCCCATCCCCGTCAAACCCGCGGCCCATCCCGTCAAACCCCTCTCGGCTATTTCTTCACATTTACATCAAAACTGAATAATTTCACAATCATTCCGCCATAAACTACATAGAATGTGATTTATCAAGATAAACAGTCCTTGTTGCAATCGATTTACCGGCAGTGGAACGTTGCTCTTCACAACTCGACCAACGAACGCTTTGAAACACCGGAAATACAAAACAAACCAACACGTTCCTCTTATTGTCACATCGATTGACGTTCGGGTAAAATTTGTACATCAGATTCTACTCATCTTCACTCAAAACGTTTCAACAAATACGATCTCAATGACAAGTCAGAAAAAAGAAAACAGAGAATTAATACATTCACCACCGCGAAACTTGCCGTCTTCTTCACCGCCCGAATAATATTCACACACCGCACTCTTCAACACACAGTACCGAATGCAAAATTCAAAACAAGAACAAATGTAAATGTTTTATTCAGGGTAAAGAAACACAGGATGCACCACCAAGCAATGGGTAAAGCACGTTACAAAAAAAAAGGAAAATAATAAAATATATGCAATGGTAATAATTAAGAAATTAAAGTACAGACAGGGGCCAAGACAAAATGGACGAGACAATTCCACAGGCCAACAGGTATCCCTAGCCAATCCCAAGGGGTGGAGGCAAAATAACAAAATAATATTTTCCAAGATATAAAGAAAATAATTGGTAAAGGAGAAAATGTGAGGGAGGAAAGAGGATTTCAGGCCTGTTTGAGTTGACGTTCCAGCGTTCTCGCCCCAGCCACAGGCCACAAGGATGACGCTTCACCACCACCATTGCCTGGAAGGGTTCTCGAACTTCGCTAACGAACGAACCGGAGCAATTCGTGCAACACCCGAAAGCCACACGTTGCTTCAGGTCGGCACGGGTGACACTTAGGAGGAGGAAACGCTTCTCTTCCCCCTCCGATCAACGTGTCACGATGAGGCTCTCCTCTGCCTCAGTGTCTTCAACGCAGATTGCTCTCGGAGGAATCGCTCCAATCCTCAACGAGGTCTTACAGGCTAGGTCTCTCATCACACAGGCCAGACCGCATGTCCTGCGTTCATTCCTGCCTTTTTCTCTCTCTCACCCTCTCGCCAGCCTTACACCCGTCGTGCCTGCTCATGCTTACATTTCCTCACCGCTATCCTTGTTCTTTTGTTGCTTTTCTGACCCAAAAAATCCACACAGTTTTTGCCCCCCAGACCGCGTGAGCCCTCAAAGGGGGAATACAAGGCAGAAGGGGAAGGAAGGTCCAGTAGCAAAAAGATCGAAAACAAAACAAGAAAAACAAAAAGGAAGAAAGAAACCCATCTTGAGAACCACAGCAACCACGGCAAAGCCAATGCACCCCCCCCCCCCTCCTTGAACGTACCAACTCCCACCAACAAACACTGCTGCACAGGTGCACAAGTAGAGTATAAAAATGCTACTTCAAAGTGGAAAACACGAGTAGAGTATGGTACCAAGTAAATGTATGAAGAAACCATCCATAGAACACTGTTTCGCCTGTAGTGTACTTTTCATTGGTGCCAATTTGTTACTCCTTTTGCATCATGAACTTTGCTCCATTCACTTGGATTGCAAACTGGCTCAGTGATAGGAAGAAAAGAGTGGCTGTGAGTGTGAGGATGTCTTGCTGGGAGGATGTAAGCAGTGGGGTACCTCAGGGATCAGTACTCGGACCATTACTATTCATGATTTACATCAATGATTTGGATAATGGGGTAAAGAGAAAGCTTTCCACATTTGCAGATGAGACAAAGCTTGGAGGTGAGGTGGATCTTAGAAGGGGGTGCTGATCAGATACAGGAAAGTATTGATACTTGCATAGATTTGGCAAAATATTGGCAGATGGAATTTAACCTGAGCGAGTATAAGGTGTTGGGGATGAGAAAGAATAATGAAATTAGAGATTACAGGGTGAGAGGGGTCATTTTGGAGCGTGTCACACAGGAGAAGGATCTGGGGGTGGTCATAGATACAAGAGATAAGCAGGCAGCACAGTGCCAGGGTTTTAGGTTGTATTGGGAGGGGGGGGGCATTTATAAATCAAAATAGGTGGTGTTAGCATTGTACAAGAATTTAGTGAGGGCAACATCTAGAATATTGTGTGCAGTTTTGGTCACCACAGTTCCTGAAGGACATGGATGCCATCGTGAGGGTTCAGCGCAGGATGACAAGATTGATTCCGGGCCGAGCTTGACTCAGCTATGAGGAGCAGCTGAAGGAGACAGGGATTTATACACAAGAAATGAGGAGGTTACGAGGAGATATGATAGAAATGTTCAATATAATTAAAGGTTTATATAAAATAAGTGAAGATGAATTATTCAACAGAGTAGACAGTGATAGGACCAGGGGCCATAGCCTGAGAGTAAAGAACTCACTCCCCCCCCCCCGGCCCCCTGCCATAAACTCCCTCTGTTGACCCTTTCAGACCTCGTTTTTTTTCTTTTTTATGCCATCACAGGTAATGAAGGTTGTGGTCAACTTTAATTGAAATTGTATGTGTAGTTTCTGGGAAGAAGTTGCAAGAATTTTTGGACCGATGGACGAACGGACGGATTGATGGATGGACGGATGACACGCCATCCTTTAAGCTCCCCAGAACTACTTTACAGGTGAGCTAAAAACCATCCCTGGGAATATTATAACAAACGAACTACAGTTGGAAGCTGTCTGGGGCTCAGCGACGATCCTGAAGAGAGCCCTCGGCACAAAACTTTGAGAACAGAAAACTTCACAGCTTGGTCCATGAATAGTGACCCCTTACTGAAATGAAGGTGGATGCTTTGAGCGTGCCCTGGGAGGACTCCATTCCACATTCTGAAACTCCATATGTAGATACCAATCAATAACACACACACACACACACACACACACACACACACACACACACACACACACACACACACACACACACACACACACACACACACACACACTTGGCCAATATCAGCAATTTTGGGGGAATCGGCACGTTGGAGTCAGTGTGATTACCGACTTCAGTACGTACTGTTTACAACCTAAAAACCTTGAGTAGCTTTTACTGAAAAACACTGTTACATTTATATCTAGACGTTTCAGGGACATGTTCACAAACATTAACCTTTATAAACAGCTGTGCGTGACGGGTGGAAAAAAAAAACTTGGCTCAGTAATTTAGAAAACACGTTAACATTGCAAACGGCTCAGAAATTGGGTGTTATCAAATATATTGTTACGGATCTGGAAACCATTTGCATTCAACATACAGATGTCCCAAAAGTCAGTTATGTCGTTAAGTATGTGTGTAGTAGATCCCTTCCTTTTGTCTAGTGGGAGAATCAAAAGCGTGCGTTGCGATTTCTTTTAGTTAGGTTATTACATCAAAATAAACCATCCCATCTCCACGACACCTTCGGCCCATCACGCTCCATCACCACCCACTGGCTGCTCGTTCCTTGCCTTGCCGAGAGGGGGTCTCACGATTCCAGTTCTCGGCTCCCACGAACGTTGTAACTCTTGTACGATGACCTTCGCGGCGCTGACAATGTTACTCGTTGAGAGCGAAGCCACGTAGAGGAGTAACTGGGGTCTTCTGGCAGGGGCAGAGGCCCCGCCCCGGAAAGGTGGGCCGGAGGACCCTGTCCAATCAGAGGCGGACAGTGAAGTGCGTTTTCGCCAAGGGCCCCTCCCCGTGGAGAGAGGCCAATAAATCTCCGAGACTCTGTAAAAGGGTCCGGTCGAGTTTGCTTTGACGGTGGCTGTAAGCAGTCAGTTTTGTTTCACAGTGGCTGTAATGGGTCGAGTTTGCTTTGACGGTGGCTGTAAGCAGTCAGTTTTGTTTCACGGTGGCTGTTCAGGGTTCTGGAGTTTCACGGTGGATGCTACGAGGAGTTTTAAGGAAGGACAGAGCAACCCTGACCTCCCTCTGTGGACCCCGATTGTTCACCACCCAAGCTCCGCCATGAACCACGAGTCCCTACATGCGACTGGGGACCGGACCAACGACCTTTGTCAGGTGCCACATCGCGGAGCATGCCCTTCCTCCGACGGTCAGGTACACCACCGAACTCTGACCCCCACCTTGTCTCTCTCCACGGCTGCGAGGATCCAACAAAGACTCTGGGTTTCTTTTCATTTTGTGTGTGTGTCTGCGTGTGGGCCCATCTTGTAAGTATATCTGAATAAGTGTTTTTGCCCATTGTAAATATTCCTTCTTGCATATTCGCGTTAAATCTTGCCTTTGTCTTTTTATTGGAAATAAACATTTGCAGAAATATTCCCAGTCCATTTCTGTCCCTTCTTCAATTGGTCCAGCATGGTTCAGATCTGAGTTTAGGCGGGGTTTTATCCCCGATAATCCGTTCATTCCAGCCGGCACGGCTTTGGCAGTTTCCGCTTGGCTGCACCCGAACCAGAGTTGGTAGTCGGTAGTTGGAACTCTACCGCAGTCGGTAGAGTGACCTGGTTCAAGAAAGACGTGCCGAGGGCGTGGTTTCCCCGGTAGTCGAAATCGCGTAGTTAATTAGGTAAATTGGTTCTAGACAAATAGACCCAACGCTACGCGGTTGAGATATTGGCGAACACGGTCGGTTAAATGACCCCCTGCTCGCGCAGTTATCTGAGCAATGGCCTACAATTCCGGGGAGTTTGGTGGGAGACGACGTAAGATTCCCCCACCTAGTGTTCGTTCTCGCCACCGACCTTCGGCCCACAACAATATTTTGCTTTGAAACTCACAAAGAGAAGCATAAAACCTTTGGAAAGCAAATCCGATAACCAAGTGCTTTATAAACAGGTGCGAGGACAAAGGAAAACCTGATAGAACCTCCATAAGATACGGGATGAAACTTTGCCACGACGGCACCTGTAACAGTTATGGCATGTCCACACACCCACGTAGAGTCCGTGCAGACCCAAATCTACCCACATATACAATGTCCGTGTGTGTTGTATATGTACCTCTACCTTGGAGTAATCTTGACTGTACATCCAGATGAGGACACAAACTGCACTGGACAGTAAGTGGCTTAAGCACTCCAACGGAACGCCTGGTTTGACAAGCGATTACCAATTGCTGTTGATATGGAAACGCCCGTGCAATGTCCGAATTGTAGAAATCATCACTTTGTTAATGAGTCGGAACTGGTGATACTTTCAAATCCGGAGCTTACATTTTGTAATTCTGGTTAGTTTAAGAGATTCTCTCGGTTATTTATACGTGCAAATGAAAAATAGCCACAAACACTGGTGTCTCGAGGCGTTTATAAGCTTTGCAATATACCCAGTGATTCGTAGCTATGATGAACAGGCATTCAATAATATTAGTGAGGAAAGTGAAGAAGAAAAAAAAACTCCATCGTTAAGAAATCGTTGCGGCCTGTTCCAAGTCAAGGCACGGTTGAGTAGGCCAAAAAACATTGCTGCTTCATTCCCCAGCTAGGTTACCCAGGAAACGCCTTAAGACCCCAGGCAGCGAGGTGACCGAGGATCACCTGATGAAGGATATAATTAAATAACGCCGTTAATGATATCTTGAAAAGGGATGTTTTAATTAAGCCAAACATCCAATTTTCACTCTTGCACTTCCTCGGAGTTTTCTTCGTATACATGCAAAGTTTCAGGTTGCTCGGTTTTATCGTTTTGGAGTTATGGAGGACACACACACACACACACACACACACACACACACACACACACACACACACACACACACACACACACACACACACACACACACACACACACACACACACACACACACACACACACTGCCTTTTCTTTGTGTGGATATGCAGCCAATGGCACAATTTTCTGGGGGCACAGCTATGCTGCTGATGCAGTGCCCCCTGTTTCTAGTAACCTGGTACTCATTTTGCCAACCTCAGAAGTATGACAGACTGGGTCAACGCACCTGGTGTTAATTCAACGGTTAAAAAATAAAACAGCAGCATGAACTCAAGACCTTAAGATTTTAAACCAGCAACATTAGCACTTAAGCCAACACCAGGTGGTGGGAATGGTGATGAGCAGGGAAGCAATTCTATTCAATGAGATCCCTTTCTTCAAGGAGTCTGCACGAGGAGGCCAATATGCCCAGCGAAGCCTTGCAATGGTTGCCAAGTTATGGTTGTTTGTACGTGTTCCATCCTTTTTAAAGGATGACTGTCAAGTGAGGAGGGCAGCAGCTTCCATTTTAAAGCGTTTGGTATGTAGACTCAGTTGGGGTTCGAACCACCTTCCTCGCAGACACATGGAGGATGTTCTCACGGTTATGCCACCGAGGCTGAACCATCGAAGGGACGCTGTTCGGGACGATTGGAATGGAGTTACCTTGTTCCATTTGTTTTTGTTTAAATAGTGCAATCCGAGCCAAGCAGTGCCGGATTAAGCCTCGGCTGGCCCTAAGGCACATTTTGAAATTTTAGAGAATGACCTGAAAATTTTAAATTAGATCTCGGGCTCATGGAAATGGACCCCAGACAAAAGATGAACTGATTCAAGAACAAAATATTTTATACAAAAAAAGACAAATATTTAATGTGAAAAGAATTTTTGGCCCGAATTTTTGGCTGGCCCTAAGGCACATGCCTTGTCTGCCTAATGGTTAATCCAGGACTGGAGCCAAGATTATACCAAGCGAGCTGGACTGACTCGGGATTTTCAACGTCAGCGATCTGGTGGGGGGGTTGTCTGTCTTTCGAGCCATGACGTCATCCCCCTCCCGAGCATCTTCGACCGCTCGAGCGACTTGCGGTTATGACGTCATTTTTGTTGAGATTCCACCACGCTGCTTGGAGGTTTCCAACCAATGCTGCGGACAACTCACCCTTGGGCGCGGACACAGCACGATGGTCCAGTCCGCGTGGGGTGGGGGCATGTCGGAAAGGGGATCGGATGAAGTACTGAAGCAGGAAAGAAGCAAAGAGAGAGGTGAAGTGTTGCGGAGGAAGTGCAAAGTGAGCAGGACAAAAGAAAGACGTTGATCATCATCAAGGGCAAAGGAGAAGCAGGAGAACGTGCGAGAAGGGGGAAGGTACGATCGAACTACTTCTCACTTTGTCTCTCCAACTCCCTCTCGAGAACTACCTTCATCTTTCTCCCCGACTTCCTTGATCCCTCTTTGTCCTCCTCCTCAAAATCGACGCGTTCATGGAATGCGCATCACGCACGCGGATCCACAACGACGTCACGAAACGCGCAATTTGCATGTATGACGTCAGTGAGCTTACAGCCAGCATTCGTCACAATGAACCTTTCGTCTGTTACTAATAACTTTAAAAAGTTTATCAAGGGAAAAATATTGCAAGCATTATAAGAGAATGGCTCGTCTCTTCCGTCCACGTGAAAGTATTGATATGTAGTGTAGTAGATAGTAGAAAAATCGTGCAAATTATGATACAAGCATCAAATTTGGCATTTCTGTTCTGCAGGGCTTTCTGATCAAATCTGCCCGATTGGCCATTTGAAAATCCAAATTTTGAAAAATTTAAAGAAAAAAAAAAACTTCAAAAAAATTTGAAGTCACAGCTGGCTGAAATTCTTGAAGCGCAAGTGAACATCCCAGACAGAGAACCAAGGGGACATGCAGTTATCATTGATGGCTCAGCACTTATCAATGCCCGACCTCCACGCACTTCAAAGATATTTGATGACTATGCCAAAGAAGACATCATCCCAAAGGTGGAATCCTATGGTGCCAGGTACGAGAGGGTGGACGTAGTGTTTGATGTGTACAAGAAGTCAAGTCTGAAGTCCGAGGCAAGGTCGAAGAGGGGGCAAGGAATCAGAAGAAGAGTGACAGGAACCAGTAAGACCCCAAGTAACTGGAGAAGCTTTCTTCGAGATGATGGCAACAAGACTGAGCTGTTTCACTTCCTTGCGGAAAAGATGTGTGAAGCACAGACGACAAGCACAGTCATTGTCACAAAGGGAGAAGATGCCATTAGCAACACCAGGAAGTCACTGGATGCTGTGTCTCCATGTTGTCATGAAGAAGCTGTACATGCTCTCGAATATTTGTACACACCAGGGATGCAACGACGGATGGTAGCAAGTCCATTATCATTAAGGCTAATGACACAGACGTACTAGTCATAGCAATATCTGTACTGCCATCCTTACAGGAACTAGGTCTTGAGAACATGTGGATTGCCTTTGGCCAAGGAGCCAAGGCGCGATGGATTCCAGTCCATGAGGTAGTTTCTGCAATAGGGCCTGAGAAAGCTCGAGGGATCCCATACTTCCATGCGTTCACTGGATGTGACGTCGTGTCTGCCTTCCGCGGTAAAGGGAAGAAAACTGCATGGCAGACTTGGAACGTCTTTGATGATGTTTCTGAAACATTCACCAATCTCAGCCAGCATCCAACATTGATTCGTGATCTTGTCTTTTTTTGAAGTTTTATTTTTTTTTCAAAATTTGGATTTTCAAATGGCCAATCAGGCAGATTTGATTCGAATCCCCTGGAGAACAAATGCGCCAAATTTGATGCTTGTATCATCATTTGCACGATTCCTCTCAAAAATTGCTGTTATCTGCCCCACTAATTTGTGAACATGGAAGTTTGAACTTTCTAATCATCCTGAAACTGAATTAGTGGGGCAAGTTAGCATAACAATTGTGCATTTTGTGAGGAAAGCACCAAATTTGGCACACTAGTAGCCTATCAAATTATGAACAGATTTGGATATTGGGCCATCTCAAATTCAGCCGCTGATGGCTGTGTCAGCCATTTTTCACTGCCATCAAAAATTTGAGATAGCCCAATATCCAAATCTGTTCATAATATGATAGGCTACTAGTGTGCCAAATTTGGTGCTTTCCTAACAAAATGCACAATTGTTATGCTATATTTAGCTAAGTTGCCCCACTAAATCGTGTTCAATCAATTCAGAGTTTCACAAAAATAAACGAAATTTATAACTCATAACCCCACAAACCATGTATAAAATGAAACTGGCACGAAAGTTGAACTTGAACTCGTTGAAGCTGCATTCCATTGGTGGAAGAATCGGATCCGACCACAAAAAGTTTTTGTGCAGTGCCAACACAACTGGCAATGGTGTCTCACGTCAAAGGGCACTTCAAGCCAATCGTCCTGCCTGTGGACAAATAAATCCCACCGTTGTCTTTCACTGTCAGGATAGCAGCCGGATGGTTAAATTCCACTTTTTAAAATATAAAATCGAGGCTCATGGAAGCGTGTGGTGAGTGGACGCTTGAAAGTGGATGGCAGTGGGGCCGTAGTTGGACAAAATAATGAGAATGTGAATGAACGAGCAAGAAAATAGGAGAGAGATAGGAGGGGATAGTAAGAGGGTTGGGTTAGGCCTAGGGTGAACGCATGTCGTGAAGACCACAGGAAAATAAGGAGGATGACATGAGAGCTGCAACACCTGCTTGAAACCCTAGAGGGCAAATGGAAATTGAGTCGTCTCTGGAAGACATTTTCATATTTTTGTAAACTGCTTTTTGTAAACTGCAAACTGCTGAGTCGAATGGAGGAGTTTATATGTATACTGTTTTATTGTTTGAAAGGAATTATACATTATATAGTTGATGGTCAAATCAATTTGTCTGACATGATAGTCCAGAGGTCACACACTTCCCTTTTTAACTGTCTTGTACAATTTAAAAGGAATCTTCATCGTGAAGGATAATAGTGCCATCCTGCATTGGCAGACAGGTAGAACAATGGACGAAATCAAGGGTACATTGATCGAAGCATGCTGACCGTCCTGGGAAGCAAGGAGAACCTGATGTTTCGGACATTAACCCTTCGTCGGAGCAAAAGAGTCTACTTGCTTCCTACAGCGGTGAGCACACTTCGATTCTATCTCTGAACTGTCTAGTTTGGGTTCCATTCTTGATCCAACTAGACACCCTCAGATTGGTACTTCGCCAACAGGGTGTTGTGTCACAAAGAGCATTGTCCTTTGGATGGACATTAAGCTTGATGTCCCTTCTGCTGGCATTATTTAAACAGACTTTAGACATCCCAAGGTGTCTTTCCTAAAGAATAAGCGAGTGATCGCTGGCACCCTGAATTTTTCTTTTACAAATTCCTACCCAAATCTGCTCTCGTCGAATGGCAGACCCGTTAAGCAGGTACGTGACAGTCTTGGGCCCAAAAAAATTTCCCAGCCGACCCCCAATAAGATGGCATTAATTTGGGTCATCAGAAAGGATGTTGTGTTAGAGAGAGATAGAGTTGGTAAAACTGTTTTATCTTATACATGGGAGCTGCTAATCACAAGTAGGTCTCCTGAAAACCTAACACAGCAATGACCCATCCCTATGCCCTGACAGTAACTGCCAAGTGAGGAGAGCAAGGTCTAGCATCGAGAAAAAAAAACAGCACAGCGGATGGAAGAGTGAGAAACAAATGCAACATCCAGATACCTGATCGACAAAGCAATACAACTGGTGTGTGCGTTTCAGGAACATGAAAAGGTTGAAAGGGTGCTTGTGGAGAGATTGCACCATGATCTTCAACCAACGAGCGTAAAACTTGAAAACACCTTGCTGTTTGAAAATAACTTTTAACAACCCATTATTTGAGAAAGGGTTGGGGGTGGGGGGGGGGGACAATCAAGAGATCTACATCATGGCAGGATTTTGTCATTTTTTCTTAAAGTATGTCCTCTTCTTCTTCAACCTCGTTTTTTGGGTGAGTATAAAGTTGTCTCCTACAAGCCATTTGAAGGTGTATACATCTATCTGGACCCGCTGATGATTTTGAATTAATGAGAAATTTAATTCCAGGGAGACTTGTTTCTCTCTCTCTTTCAATTGAGAATATGTGATAAGAATAAAAATTACATCATGTTTCCCCCATTATTCCTCTTCCACATTAATCCCCCAGCTTGGTGGTTGTGGGGTTCTTGGTGTTGGAATATGGTTGTCCATACGGCATGGCAGCATGTCGACACTTTCCCCTGGATTTCCGCTCCTCTCAGCTGCAAATATCCTGACCACCATCGGTGCCGTCACCATGGTTGCTGGTTTCTTGGGCTGCCTGGGTGCTATTAAGGACAACCGCTGTCTGCTTTTGTCTGTGAGAGAAACAGAGTCTGCTTATTTAAGATGGGATGAAATGAAAGTGGAACTGAGACCTGAAGTCAAAGCTAGTTTTAAGATGAGGCTGAGGATGGAGTTGGCAGTGAGCTATAATTGGCTATTAAATTTCATTATTCCCTGTACTAATCTGTTATGACAGTTGTTAAATCGACTCAAAGTAGCTTAGGAATGCAATTTGTGGAATGTGTTTGAGGTTTCATTATTATTAATCCTTCTCCACATTCCACTCAATCTTTCTCGCAGTCTTCTCTTGGTGCACTTTCTTCCTGCTTACCTGTCTTCCTCTTCATGTGACCTTCCTTCCCTGTGCATAGTTCTTTGTTCTGCTCCTCATCATCCTTGTTCTGGAGTTAGTCGGAGGAAGCCTCTTCTTCATTTTTAAAGCGGAGGTGAATACTGGTGTAGTGCACTCAAGTTTACATCACATGGTCGATTTGCCACATTCATTGATTGTTGTTATTCCTGAGCTTTCTGAGCTTTTTTACTTTGAAATCAAAGCTGCAACACTTAAGTTGTCCAATCGTGTGAGCAATTGACAGTTTCCACTCTTGTGATTCAATTCAAGGTATGCTTTTCCTCATTCTTCTTGCTCGGGTAAAGTGGCAGATGTTTGAGGAAGTATCGTAACATAAACCACCATTATCCCTCAAGCTAGCCCTTGTAAGCCATCAATAGTCATACTGCGAGGCTTGTCATAGCATCAAATGACGACTCAAGCTAGATGTACAATCTTCCTTATCCCCCTCTTTGTGTATATTTCCTTAGTTTTTATTTCTTTCTGATTTCTCTAACAGCCTTTATGCACCTCATCATTTTGTGGCTTTCCCCTCTCTGAAACAGCAGAGGTTTTGAGCAGATCTGATAATGTTTCCCAAACACTCGCAGATTGAGCAGTGGACGCGGCAAGACCTACTGGAGGGCCTGCAGCTGTATGGACGAGAAGGAAATACTGGTCTCACTAATGCCTGGAACTCCTTACAGCAAAAGGTGGGACTCCAGCAGTAGATCAAACTGTTCCTGTGTCTGAGTTTCTGTTCAAATCTTTAGCCGTCAATCAAATAAGGAGACTACTGCAGGAGCTCGTGAAAAGGAATAGTCTTTCAGACGTCGTGGTCTTTCTAAGAAAATTGAGTGAAATAATATCAAAATGATGATTTGTTGCCTCCACCAAAGAAGGTGGACGGACGTTATGTATTCACCCCTGTTTGTCTGTCTGTTTCTCTGTCTGTTTATGAGCTCAATACCTCAAAAAATTATGTATGGATTTAAATGCAATTTGGTGGACATATTGGGCATCTGACAACGACGAAATAATAACATTTTGGTGAAGATCTGGATCTGGATATGAGAATTTTTTCAGCGATTCTTCACCTTTGAGAGTTAGGGCCAGAAACGATATCTCAAAAAGTTGTAGGTGGGTTATAATAAAACGAGGTGGATGAGTTGGGTAGGTGACAAGAACAAGCCGATTAGATTTTGGTTGAAGTCCGGATGCAGACCTGGCCTATCGGTGGGATATAAAACGTAAACTGTATCCTGGCGAAGATATGTGCTCCACCGAGTTATGTTCTGGTGCCCTCCACCACCGAAGGTGGATTAAGGTTATGTTTTCACCCCTGTTTGTCTGTCTGTCGGTTTGTGAGTAGGATATCACAAAAAAAAGTTATGGATGGCTTCAGAATAAACTTGGTGGATAGGTTGGGTGTATAACAAGGATAAATTGATTCGATTTTGGTGAAGCTCCAGATCCTGACACAAGAGTTTTAAAATTTTAAAAGTGATTCTTTACCATGAGAGATAGGGCCTAAAACCTCACAGATCATGATATTTCAAAATATTGTTAATGGATTATGACAAATCTTGGTGTATGACTTGGTTAGGTGACAAGAACAACAAATTGGAATTTGGTTCATGTCTGTATCCAGATCCGGCCTATCGGTGGGATCCAAAACATAAACTGTTCAGCCTGGCGGACGTATGCGTTCTACAAAGTAGCATTCCACTTTATTTTTTGGATACATGATCGAGGTTCGTGGATGACCAAAGCAGGATGGAATGGAACAAAATGGAAAGGGGAAAACGCCAACAGCAGAGTAGAAGTGAGAGGGAGATCAACAGGAGGGGAAGAAGGACACATGGGGATGGACAAGCTGCACACAAGCTGAATGAAACACAATAAGAAGAAGAAGAAGAAGGGGAAAGTGGGGATGAAACTGAAAAGGAACAAACGAACCGACAACTAAGAAATGAAAAGGGGGAGGGGTGCGGGAGACGTGGAAAAAAATCACAATAACTTGGAAAAAGGGAATGCTTGGAATTTGGTTGGTTGTGGTAGAAGAGATCATGAGTATGGGTGGGGGATGACCTGAGGTCGTGGTGAACTGCTGTCTTGAAGCCCTGGAGGGAAGAATGGGACTGAACAGACTGGGAAAGTCAGTTCCACAGGAAGGGGATAAGAAGAACGAATGAGTGGAGATTAGCAATGGGTCTGGATTTTGGGAGTTTCTCCAGAAGGGGATTACTGGCAGATGACGTGCAACCTGCATAAATCTTTCGGGTGTGGGGTTGGGGGGGGGAGAAGGTTGGGGAGCCGGACAGAGCAAAGAAAGGATTGAGCCTGGATTTTGGGAAGAAGAATTTAAGAAGAAGACAAGCTGGTAGGCGGCGATGGGTCGCCGAGCATGGAAACTATAAGATATAGAGCAAAATGGATGTCATATAGCGGATAGGGAATCACCTTAAGATTATGCATATCAAATCTCATCGAGTTCCATCTACTGATAACTACTAGGTATCCATTTGAATGAAAAGTACCGAAAATACGGTTTGAAATCGGAAATCCCCAAAGTTCGAGGGGGTGCTGTGGGTGAACAAAGATCTAAATCGAAAATCTGGCTCGATCGTTTGTGCACAATGTATTCCAGACAATTAGTGTGAATTTTCATGACCATCCGACCATAACCCGAGGAGGAGTAGCATTTGGCGCGAAGGCACCTCCAGCTCTCGCATATTATCGATTTTTGCACTAATTGACCTTTGACCCCAGATCTAAGCGAAATCGGTCAATATGTCCTGAGGCAAAGTTGTAGTACTCATTGAGTACCATGAACCTGCAAAGTTTCATTCTTATCGATGCACTCACCTGGTCGCTAGGGGGCCTTCAATTTTCGCCAATTTTCGCGCATACCCTAATTGTAGGGGGTGCTGTGGGTAAAGTATTCCATATATCACAAAAACTGAAATATATTTGATAGAACATCACCTGTAGATCATTCGTGCCAAATTTCATAACCCTACATGGGATAATGGCTTTCGGAATTGATTTCGCATGAACGGTACCGATTTTGAAGGTTTTTCGGTTGTTGCTAGGGAACCGAAGCGTCCCTAGCAACTATCACAATTTCCAAAGCACTAGGTCATAACATGTACCTACCACTCGAGTTTGGTCAAAATCCGCCCATGTTTACTACCAATTATGCTGATGACAAACAAACAAACATCCAAACAAACAGACAGAATTACTGACAATAAGGGTCACCTATTTCGGCGAACCAACAGTTACTGGTAGACTGTATGGCCCTGCAGAAACCTGGGTGAGTGATAGATATTAATTTGGTTGGTTTATTTAATTATATAACTTAACTTTATATTTATTTTATTGGCACAATTCGTATGTGGCCACTTCACCAATTCAAAGGAATATTATTTTTGAAAGTAACCAAGGCATCCTTAATTTTCACTTATCGATGAGCCAGCATTACACACATTGAAATGCTTCATATCTAACTCCGCTGGGGATTGACTGAACCCAGATAACTCAGAAAAGTATACACTGCCAGTACAACATGCTCATCATTCTCATCCTCTTGTTTTTTTCAAAATTAATCTCCAAATGAGTGCCTTATATTTTAAACCTCCATTTCACAATTAGCAAACAAACCATTTTCTTGTGTATATCCTTCAATAGTTTGTGTGCTGTGGCGTGGGCAACCACACTGATTGGTTCCATGTCTATGGAGAAACCCGGGTCCCAAAATCATGTTGTGGAGACACTGCAACAAAATGTGATCCCTTTCTGCCTCCTGTGGTTACGAGGCCGGTCAGTTGTTAACTTAACATTTAATATCACCTTTCTTGTTATTCATAATGTCTTCTTATTCTGACTGTCCACAAATTCACAATTTCTACGTTGATATGTCATTGTATTGGTTTCAGGCTAATATTTACACTTGAATCTGTCTTAAGATATCTCTATTGATGTCTTCTTAAGAGTCTTTTCTTTCTACCTCTTTTTTTCTCTCAGGGGTGCTATGACAGCTTGCAGACATGGCTGGGAGAAAATGTACTATATATCGGCCTGGGTGCTCTGAGTATGCTGCTAGTTCAGGTGATTTGTATGATGTATTTTTTTTTAATCACAATTAGCTTAACCCTGGAGTACCTAAAATGGTGGTTGTGCTGCAAAGGACAAGCAAAGCAGACTCATGTAACCCAAATATCACACAGGTGCTGGGGATGGCATTTTCGATAAGCCTGTTTTCTCATCTACAATCGGAAGAAAAAGAATACGAGAAATGAGCCGTGCCAACCACAGTGCCTATTGTCCAATCACAACTACAGCACTTTGATGTCATCCTTCATGGTCATGGCTGCTCTCCCAGGGCCCAAATAAAGCAGTACAATCTAGCTGAGCCATGCATGTGGAAGAGATGGGCTGAGGCCTAGACTGTTCTTTTTATGTAAATATTTTGTATGGCACATTAAATGACGTGTACATATGCATATCTTCCTGTTAAATTTATAAAACCTCTGCAGATACAATCACAGCTTCTATAAAGGAAATATAATATATATATATATATATATATATATATATATATATATATATATATATATATATATCACATACGGTTAAAGATCGGTGTTGAACATCCTCGCCTTACTTGTCTGATAGATCTTCAAAACCCCCAGATACTGCCTCAATGTGGTTTAGTCTTTGAAGTTTTCTGGAGTAAACTCGCTCTTAATGCATTATTTCTTCCTTTGTTGCTATCGCTTTCTGTTTCACAAGTTCTTCCAAACTCTCGTAAAACACTTTGCGAAAATACTGGACTGGCTAACACCATACTTTGCTGATCTGGAATTGATTAAATGTTGGTGGGATACACAGGGCCAGATTTACTTGCTTGTGGGCCCAAGGCCAAACCTTATCAGTGCTCCCCCCCCTCAAAAAAAAAAAATTATATATATATATATATATATATATATATATATATATATATATATATATATATATATATATATCGTAATATTGTAATGTAAAAAAAAGAATTACAACATCATGAAACACATCAATAATTTTTAATCAAATTAGTTCCATATCAAGTACATCAAAGTAAATCAAGTTCCATATCATGTACATCTTACACGTAGGAATAATGGAAAAATACAATGAAACTGAAGCATAATAAATTTTAAAATTTACTGTTATATTTTATTCATTTTACTACAGGGCCTACTAGCCTACTCCTTGGCCGATCAGAGAACCACAAGAACCCGGTGGGCCCCCAGTTACTAGTGGGCCCTAGGCCAATGGCCTATATTGCCTATTGGAAAATCCTGCCCTGGCTGATACATGGAACATGTCTTTCAGTCAATGATGATCTCACAGTCTCACCCTGCTGCTCCAGAATGATCGTCAAATGAACCCACCTATCTATTTTCATGGTTTGCCACTGAAAGAGATTCAATCTCTGAAATGTATTTGCCTTGCCTTTAGGCCGCTTCTGGGCTAGCCAGGTTACAAAACTGGCCTCTTAGCAAGCTGCAGACTGAACATCCTCCATCATTCCAAGTGATTCCTCAAAAAAGCAGAGATACTCAGCCCACTAGGGCTTTGTCCATTGCTCAATGGATAACTGTTCCAGCTATTGTCTGGTTCCCCAGCATCACATCGGTCTTTCGTAAATTTTGGGGGATCTAAAGTTCTCAACTTTATTGGCTTCTGCTGAGATGAAGCCATAACAATCCAAGGCCTGGTGCATTAATTTCACATGAGAGGTCAGAGGCACTCAGTTGTTTTTTTTTTTACTGCCTCTCCATGTAACTAAGACTTCTTTCTCAGCCCCCCGACCCTCTCTATCAATTTGAGGACACATGCTCTTTCAGTAAACCTGGTTAAACTCACAAAATCTACGACTTTGGTTCACATGTACTGTTTTGTTCCAATTTCTCCAGTTTGTGAAACTGCTTTCCTGAGATGGTTCAGCTGCACTCTTCCTTCCAGGGAGTCAAGCAAATAATGCACTTCCATCTCATGTCACCTCCCCCACCACCATCCCTACCAGTGATTTTTTTTTACCCTCATTATCCCAATTTAACCCAACCCTCTTAATTGCACAATTCTGTTTACTCTCCTTCTTTCTCTTCATCCATCCATCCATCCATCCATCCATCTCTCTCTCTGTTCATTAATTTCCTTGCTTGTTATGTGTTCAACTGTGGCTACACTGTCCTACTCTCAGGATGTTGTAAGTTTTTTTACCCTATGTTACCTGTCTTCCATGACCATAAATTTTGCAAATAAAAAGAAAAAAAAGTTTAAACTTGCAAGTTGAAATGGCTGCAAGTGAAATAGGTGCTTATTCATTAGTGTTGAACTAATTAATCCCAAATTCCACAATGAGGTTATACTGGACGTTGAGACATCAGCCTACAATGGCTGCTTTGCATAGACCTTTCATTTGCTCCAAATCTACTTTGAATTGTTTTACTGTTGTTTTTGACTTCGATTTTTTGTCACGTCATTCTTATTTAACTCTTTTGATTTTGCTTTGTATGGATTTTAATATTTTTCACATATGAGTAACATATATGTTTATTTTTTATTTGACCTAAAAACGTTTATCAGCATATTTACTTGGTTGTATTTGAAACAAATTCGCTTCTTTTTTCATTTATATTATATACTAGTATATACAACCTGTGGCTTCGTTGAAGGGGACAATAAATACAATCGAATAACCTCAAAGAGATATTAAAAACCATCCCTGGGAATATTAAAACAAACGAACTCCAGTTGGAATCTGTCCAGGGCTCGGGAACGATCCTAAATAGAGCAAAACTTTGAGAACAGAAAACTTCACATCTTGGTACATGAATCGTGACCCATTACTGAAATGAAGATGGATACTTTGAGAGCCCACCCTGGGAGGACTCTATTCCACATTCTGAAACCCCATATGCAGATACCAATCAATGACACACACACACACACACACACACACACACACACACACACACACACACACACACACACACACACACACACACACACATACATAGACCTGGGAGGGCTCCATTCCACTTTCTGGAACCCATATATAGAGATAACAACCAACAACACACACACACACACACACACACACACACACACACACACACACACATACATACACACACACACACACACACACACACAATACATTAAAATGACAAACACAAAGATTTACCTTTAAGAAGAGTTCTTTGAAAGAGGAATTCAAGTGGGAAATTAGCAAAATTCAATTGAAAAATATATCAAGTCACAGAACATAAATAGTGGGGCAACTTAGCTAAATATAGCATAACAATTGTGCATTTTGTGAGGAAAGCACCAAATTTGGCACACTAGTAGCCTATCATATTATGAACAGATTTGGATATTGGGCAATCTCAAATTCAGCTGCTGATGGCTGTGGCAGCCATTTTCCACTGCCATCAAAAATTTTGAGATGGCCCAATATCCAAATCTGTTCATAATATGTTACGCTACTAGTGTGCCAAATTTGGTGCTTTCCTCACAAAATGCACAATTGTTATGCTAAGTTGCCCCACTAAAAATGTCGATCTCTGCTCTATGCCTTCACAGCGAGATCATGGCAAACACGTGGTCAGATGGACCTTATTGTTTTTCTCTATGTATCGATGTCGAAGTGAGGGGTGGATTATATTAAAAGGAGATATCACAAAAACGTAAAACAAACCAATGTCCTCTAAAAACGAAAATTGCACATTTTCAGCAGATGAGACACCTCCCAAGGCACAAACCGCACAGCACTGCAGGGCCCAACACAGGCGGAAACGTCGTCTGTCTTATCGATGTTCCATTGAGAGTATAGGTACGTTTACTGAAACGACCAACCAAGCAGCTTGGAGAGCGTTCACCAAGTGGCTTAAGCACTCCAGCAAACACTCAAACAAAACCTCCCAGAGACACCCAAAATCTCAATCATGTCCAAATTGGACAAATGAACACTTTTCTAGGAGTTGGAACTGCTTGCAAGTTCGATTCTGGAGCTGAAATTTTGTAATTCTCCTTTGTTTAAGAGATACTCATGGTAATCGAATGTGCACAAATGAAATAAAACAACAAATGCCGATGTCTCCAGGTGTATATAAGCATTGCAATGTACCCAGCGATTCGTAGCTATGATGAACAGGCATATGACAACATGAGTGAGGAAAGTGAAAAAATACTTTATCGCCAATAAATCGTTGGGACCTGTTCCAAGTCAAGGTATTGTTGAGCAGGCCGAAAAACATGGTGGCTTCAGACCCCAGCAAGGTTACATAGGAAACGCCTTAAGACCCAGAGAGTGAAGTGGCTGAGGATCGCCTGATGAAGGACATAATTAAATTAAGACTGTTAATAATCTTCAAAAGGGTATTTTAATTAAACGGAACAACCAATTTTCACTCTTGCACTTCCTTGGAGTTTTCTTAGTGTGCATACAAAGTTTCAGGCTGCTGGGTTTTTATGATTTTGGAGTTATGAAGGACACACACACACACACACACACACACACACTCCAATGGAAAACCAAACCTTTTTCACACTGAGTCACCACTCTTGTTCGGCAGAAGGACCCATCAAACAACTCACCTCACAACAAACACCGTTCAAGACAACAACCATACAAATATATACATATTATACCTTATACACGCACATATATATATATATATATATATATATATATATACATATATATATATATATATATATATATATATATATATATATATATATATATATATATATATATATATATATACATATATATATATATATATATATATATATATATATATGATACATACAATCGAGCAGTGTCCGTAAGTAAATTAGTCAGTGTGTCAATGAGTGAGTCTGAAAGCACTTTTCATTATAGCTTGAACCAAATACACAATTTTGATGAAACTTGGCCACAACCTTCATATCTGATGCCTAACGAAGGTGTATTGACCGAATCAAAATCTGCGCTCATTAGCGGGTTGAAATCAGGCCTAAAATGCAGAAAATAAATTCCTGCCCTAACTTAGAGGATGCATTGCATCTGCAGCACAGCCATGCCTTCAGCCAAAAACATGACCTGTAACCTGTAAAAACATGACCTTAAACATATATTGCTGTAACCAGCACTGAGAGGGCTTCCATTCAACCGATCATGTGACCAGATTCTGTGCATGAACAAAATTTCGATATTTATGACGTCATTGATTGTTGCTCTTGATTCAGGTAAACTTCAGGACCTGTGGTCCTAATTTTTTGATTAATGACAGTTATATTCAAGTACACCCATGAATAAAAACAAACAAACAATTACCAGACATATATAAATAAAAATAAAGCTCTTCTGGAAGCAGTTTAAGTTGGTGGCACCTCTTTTTCTTCCTTCTTCTGCAATGAACGCACTTTTATAGGTGGTACACATCATAGTTGGAGGAAAAGTTAATAACCCGGCGACATCAATGGCACGTTCAACAGTGTACATTCGACAAATACCATCTAGTTTCACTTCTAAGGTAACACTTTTACACTACCTCTTAGCCAATTTACAGCACAGTACATTTCTTTATGTGCGAAGCAAAGTACAGAAGCTCTTTCGGCGATTTTGTGATCTCCAAATTTGGTACTTAGTGATGTATTCTGGCATCTTTATCAGTCTTGTAAGTTCTGAAAATGATCGAGAATAAAAGGTATGGCTTTTAAAGCGACGTAAGTGCGAGTTGAAACGACACAAATCAGGTTGTGGTTTTACTAACGTGACGTATTTGCGAAATGACGTATAAAAGGAAGACGTAAATCGGGGTATGACTGTACAACACTAAACGATTGAAAGGTAGACACAAAACTAACTTTTAAAGGATTGTTTGTACGTCATTTAGAACCACATGAATTGGACACTGGCAAAATCAATGAGTTTAGATGCAGTCTCAAAATTTCACATCAAGCAATTAAAGCACACCCAAGTCAATTCCAAGTGGTCGTTATTATAAGGTAGGGATAATGCCAACACTTGCAATAAAGCATCTTTTGATCAGTGGTGAACATGCATTTGTTGAGCTTTGTTTTACAGTTTTACTGAGCATTTGTGGATTTTTTTTTTTGTAATACCTCAATGATTGGGTTTCCAGTAGCTATAAAATGAATTGCTTTGTATTAGAATTTCCCTCTTTTTGCATCAATGTATGCAGGCAGCCATGTTTACATCCGTTTCAGCATACCAAGTCAGTATAAAAACAAAGTATTTCAGATTGATTATAAACAATGATGATAGCATGACAAACATTTGTGTACATACAAGAAACAACAATGCCCTTATAATTGTCACCTCTTCGATGCTGGTGGACCCTTGAGGCAAAGTAAGAATGCTAATCATCTCATTGGTACAGGTGACAGATCATGGGAGACTTAAAATTTTGAGCTGATGCGTGTTCACAAAGTGTCCTGATTGCTGTATGGTCTGCTTGAAATTGCCATACTTTATGTACTTGCCTGGTGTCAGCCAAGTGGCAAACAAAATGTCATTTAATTAAACAAAACTTGTATCACGGTGCCTGTTGATGTAATATTGTTGTGGGACCGGGTGTGGGTGGCGAGCACGACCGCTAGGTGGAGCAGTAGAGTTGGCTCCACCGAACACCCGGAATCTATACGTCGTCACCCCAGAAAACTCCGGAGTCGACGGGTCACTTAAAGGACCGTGGTCGCCAATACTTCGACGGCGTGGGGTAGGGTTAATTGCCGAATTTCAATATACCTAAATACCCACGCAGTCTAACTACCAGGGAACCACACCCTCGGCTGACTTGGTCCGATCCGAGTCGCAGGTAACGACTCGGATCCGACGTAAATGAGCGGAGCTACCAGAGCCGCCCCGGACCAAATGAACAATTTACCCTCGCTATCTCTCAATACACAGCGTGCTAAGCCAATGAAAGAAGCACAGAAACGAGCTGGTACATTCAACAATAGGGGTATTTATTTTACAATAATCAGGGAGAGGAAGCACACAAAGAGCAGAGTTATCACGACTATAAGAAATCCAAATAATGTACAACAAAAGCACTTAACAATTCTACTTAGACAAGACAGGCCCGCACACAGACACGCACACCCAAAAAAAAGAAAATGGACCTGCCAGATCTTTATTCGGCTCTCCAGCCGAGGAGGATAGTTGGGCTGGGAGTTAGGACGGCTGGCTACCTGGCCGCGAGTGTGCGGCTGGTCGTCACACCCCTTCCCGGAGCTCCGGTCGCCAAAGGATGGACGAGGGCAGCCGAATCCAGAGGAGGTGAGACGAGGTGATCTCCCTTGATGAAAATCGACCACTCACTGTAATGCGCCAGACAAGACACCTCTGAAGTGCGGGATGCAGTCTGCCGCAAACCCAGGCAGATGTGTTTCGAGACACAGATGACGCAAACCTCTCTACACTCGTCCTGACAACCACACTTTCTCTTCAGGAGGGAGGGGCTTCTTCTCCTGGCCACTTGCCTCCTGATTGGTCGGACCCATCACGCGATTCCCTGGCCGTCTTCCATTGGACGGGCCCACGGTCGGCGGGGCAACTCCCACCCTTCTGGGTGGAGTCCCGATCGGAGGCGTTTGTAGCTCCGCCTACCTCCTCACCTCCTGCCATGTGCATAATGGCGATGGTGCTGAGTGGGAGATAGGGTGGGTGAGACGCCCGCTCCTTGCCGATTGGCCAAAGAGGGACGCCATGCCTATGTTTGACTCCGCCCACGCACGCGCTCACTCTCCGACGAGCAAAGAGCGTGGACAATGCCGAAAGCAGAGAGTTGTTGTGATGTAAAATCCTATCTATAAAATAATCCACAGCGCACGTACACTTAATTCCGATTAGACACTGGGGATGGATTCTAACTATACACATATACTTAACGAAATAACTGAGCTACGGGGATTCTGGCTGTTGTGTGCGATGGGTTCCAGATTCGTAACAATATACCATGTGCTCTGAATTTTGAAGTGTTGGAAAGAAATGGCGGGAGAGGGGGAAGAATAGGTAAATGGTGGGAGTATATACATACAACTTGTTCAGGGTTCCAACACTTAGTTATGTTTGTAAAAGCTTTGATTCGGTTTGAATTCTTCAAAAGGTGAATCCTCCATCTCTTAATCTGCCTTTTCATCAACACATTGAGGCTATACTTTCAACTATCTTGATATCATCAGTCTCAAAGAATAGGAAGTTTCAAAAGGCAATTCACCTCAGAGATCATTCAAATGGCATGGGGAGAGGAAACATCAAAAATTGTTGATACTTTATCAAATATTTGTCGAGATACAAAGTAATATTACACAAAAGATTAAAGAGTATTGTAATGGGATTCGATAAATCTCAAGAACCGACATGATGAATATGCATCGGCGAGTATTGAAGGAGGTGGCAAAATACAAAGATAAGCATGATGTTTGTCCATATTAACACCTCATTGGAGTCAAGACACGTAACATGGGATTGGAAAGTAGCAAATGTAACACCGTTATTTAAAAAAGGGATCCAGAGAGGAATTGGGGAATGATAGACGTGTTTAATAATTTAACTTGAGTTGTGGGGAAGATGTTAAAGATGTCAATTAAAGACCATTTGATAAAAGTAGACTAATTAAATTAAGTCAACATGGATTTATGATAATGGGAGGTTATGCTTAACAAATTTATTGGAGTTTCTGTTTGAGTGGATGAGGAACGTGTAGTGCATGTCATGTATCTGGACTTACAGAAGGCATTTGATAAGGAACCACATAGAAGACTGTTAGCTAAGGTGAGGGCATGTGGTATGGCTTGAAACATGTCTTTGTGACATGAAGGAAAGAGTGGCTGTGAGTAGAAGGTTGTCTGACTGGGTGGTAAATGTGTAAGTAGTGAGGTTCAGGGATGAGTACTGGGACCAGTATTTTTTATGTTTGGTGTCAACGATTTGGATAGTGGCGTTAAGAGTCAGCTTTCAGATGGCACTAGGAATGGACATAAGGGAGACAAGTCTGAAGACGACGATGGTTCACGAGCGGTATTTGACGATGTAGATTGTTTCAGAAGTCAAGGATGAGACAATGTGATAATGTTTGACCAAGTTATAAAAATGATCAACATGATGTGGTACGAGTGACAGGTTATTAGCTGCAAAATGTCCAAAACCCAGTTTCGTTCAACAACTTTAAAAATTTGACCTTTGCATATCCTTTAAAGGTCACAAAACAATGTGGTGGACATTAAAATAAGGAAACAGGATACGTGCTATAGCTTATTGGAGTTAGTTCGTCGAAGAAGGTCAAAAACCCGGATCGATTCACACAACTTTGAAAATTTGACTTTGTGACCTTTAAAGGTCAAAGGTCAAGGATTATGACCTTTGGTGCAAAACTTCCTCTGGAACATTCCAGGAATAATATAACGTCATATAGGCTATATGGCATTTCGCACTCATCGGATTATCCATACTTTGATGAAATCAGCGTAAAAACAAACTTGAAGGGGGCGCCACAGGCAAGGTGTTCAAGATAGAGCAAAATGGTTTCAAGACTTTAGGTGGGGATTGACTTCAACATTATGCATAAAAAAATATTGTCATCCCAGCTCTCAAAGTTTGGGCAGTCGTATGATTTTTATGTCAAAATTCGAAATTTTCTAAGTTCGTGACCTTGTGACCTTGACCTTGGGACGAAAATGAAAAATCGAGCTCCGTGGTGCCATTGGGCTAACCAAATACCGAAACCACTGCCACCAAGTGTGCAGTTTATCAAAATCGCCGGCCTGCTGAGCCCCTGAAAACGACTCCAACACCGAATCTAGATTGGAGTGAAATTGGGACAGACCTGTTCCAGTTTGATGCTCAGACGTACCTGATAACGGTTGACTATTACTCCAAATTCATTGAGCTGGATGAAGTGAAGGATTTACATTGCAGTACAACTCTTGAGCGGCGAAAAGCAAAGTTTTGTCGACATGGACTACTGGAGACTCCATGGAGTGATAATGGGATGATGTACAACTCTCAACTTGTGAGGAAATTTTGTAAAGATCATGGAATCATTCTGAGAACATCCAGTCACAGATATCCATGTTCAAATGGAGAGGCAGAGAGGGCGGTACAACAATAAAACGACTCTGGTAAAAATCAACAGACAAATACTTGGCCTTGCTGGATTATTGCACAATGCCACTGGAAGGCATTCATCTATCACTGGATCAACTACTGATGGGAAGACGTCCGAGGAATACCCTTCCCATTGCCCGAGGTCTGCTGGTGCCTCTAGCTTATGACCGTGATGATGTAAAAAGGCACTTTGACTTGGAAAAATCAAAACAGAAGTTCTATCATGATCGTCACTCACTCAAAGATCTTCCACCATTTCAACAGAATGATGAAGTTTGAATGGGGCCTCTGATGTGTTCCAAAAGGTGGACACCAGCTGTGATGGTGAAGCAGCATTCTGAGCCACGTTCGTACATTGTTCAGTCCCAAGAAACAGGTGACACTTCTTACCGTAACTGACGACATTTAAGTAAGAGCACCAGTGTAGCCAATGAGGGTGTGACTGTCGATCGGTCTTTCGTGAATACTGATAACGCTACCAGTGAGGCCCATGGTGGCTCAAGCTGTTTGTCGGACCTGAAGCCTCCAGCTGGTGACCCTGCACCGACTGTAGATCTGGGTGAGCCAGACAGAGCAGTTCCTCCATCAGTGTCTCCACCTCGCCCAGTTCCCCCATGTGTACCTCGTACTCGAAGTGGTCGTATCAGTCGTCGAACAAACAGACTTGACTTGTGATGAACTGTTCATGTTACCCTTGTTAAGTTTGGATGTTTCCTCGCACTGAATTGGAATTGATCTGTGAGTTATGAATCTCGACACACACCTGTGAGTTATTGAAAACAAAATCCAAAATAAAATATACAAGAAAATTGGTTTTCTCACAAGCGTGTTATCCGCTAAAACCAGAAAAATAAATCTTTCTTTCAAAATGAATAAATAACGATGATGAAGATTTGGAATCTCCAAACATGACGGTGAATAAACTCCTCATCGCCGAAGTTCGAGGAAGGCTTCAGTACACAATGCGTCACGTGATCGCAATGGAACGCTCATGACGTCACAATGATCGTCGTTCAAACAATCAACAATCATTTCGATGTTGATCCCTCGTTGTGAAGGTCATCTTTCAGCAGCTCCCGAGTTTTTCACTCCAGAGATTTTCTCCAGATTTATTTATTTAGCATGATGTGTGGATTTCGAAAGAAAACACAACGAAGGTTCGTTCTTCATGCAGGTTATTCACAACACCAGCAGATGTACCCGTCTACCACGGGTATGGGGGACAGGACGGATCACAACACTCGGTTACGATGGTTTCTTTGGATGTTTTTTGCCGCATTCAACAGCTCAGTTCGTAGTGGTGACGTGTCTGGGTGACCATTGTGGCGTTTGAGATCGGCCGCTTTCGATTGTTGGCATTGACACCTCGTGCCGGATGAGTAACACGAACGGTTCGACATATTCATCGTTTCTATATTACCTCCATCAACAGATTAATAACCTGGCAGGATAAAAGTAAATGTTGAGTAGAACAAACGTCCTGAACTCATGGATTTAGTTAAGTAAAGCACGTTGTCTGGGACCTGGCCGTCGGTTTGCTGCCGAACGCGAATGATTGTGACGTCATCGATTCAATCTGAAAATGTATGCGGGAGCCGATTTCGGCCGAACCGACGACCGTGTCCCAGTCGGAATGCTTGGGAATCTGTCCCCTGTAAATATCGTCTTATGCACCAATATTATTCCGTGTGAATTCACACAATAAAATTCTGTATTCTGTGTTAGTAAATGTTGATCACAGTAGTTTGACATGCCACAGGACTTCTTTATAAACAATATTTTTTGTCTTGTTTGGTTCATTTGCTGAAATTTTAAGTAAGCAACTGGCGGTAGCGCGACTCATCACAACATACAGCTGACCACGAGAGAACATGTCCGTTGGTTGGTAAATCCCAACTCTCTGCAGGGTCTGATCTTGGGCCTTGTTTGCGGTTATGCCGAATGCGAGCTGAATGGGGAATTGCCGGAGATTAATTTGGAAGGTGTAAGTATTGTTACTGGGAATGAGTGGGATGCGTGGAATGAACAGCCTTGTCTCTGCGTGCAGACCAACGCCTCTCTCAGCTTCTATGACGTGTTGATGCAGTTCTGAGACAATGTACCGGGTTCCATTGCAGTGTCCATTCGTGGGGTCGAAATTGCACAGTAACATAACGCAGCCATGTTTTTTGAGCACAATTTTGTGTTGAGGCATGCCTGATAGTGTTGAGGTATTTATGAACTCGATGGGGAACTGATGACTGTCCTCTTCGATTGTATCTGCACTTTGCTACTCCACGGCTTCACCCGGAAATTTATTTATGACGTGGTTATTGATTATTTCAACCGCATCAATCCTTCATATCCGCATATCGATACATATCTGGGAAAAAAGTCTCTCCCTCTCTCCCTCCCTCCCTCTCTCCCTCTCTCCCTCTCTCTCTCTCTCTCTCTCTCTCTCTCTCTCTCTCTCTCTCTCTCTCTCTCTCTCTCTCTCTCTCTCTCTCTCTCTCTCTCTCTCTCTCTCTCTCTTTCTCTCTCTCTCTCTCTCTCTCTCTCTCTCTCTCTCTCTCTCTCTCTCTCTCTCTCTCTCTCTCTCTCTCTCTCTCTCTCTCTCTCTCTCTCTCTCTCTCTCTCTCTCTCTCTCTCTCTCCCTCCCTCTCTCTCCATGCACGGTCACATTTTTTCATTCTCCCTGTGGTAAATGGTGGTATTTTTACATTCTCTATGTGGTAAATGATGGTATTTTTACATTCTCCATGTGGTAAATGATGGTATTTTTACATTCTCTATGTGGTAAATGATGGTATTTTTACATTCTCCATGTGGTAAATGATGGTATTTTTACATTCTCCATGTCGTAAATGATGGTATTTTTACATCCTCCATGTGGTAAATGATGGTATTTTTACATTCTCCATGTGGTAAATGTTGGTATTTTTACATTCTCTATGTGGTAAATGTTGGTATTTTTACATTCTCTATGTGGTAAATGATGGTATTTTTACATACTCCATGTGGTAAATGATGGTATTTTTACATTCTCCATGTGGTAATGATGGTATTTTTACATTCTCCATGTGGTAAATGGTGGTATTTTTACATTCTCCATGTGGTAATGATGGTATTTTTACATTCTCCATGTGGTAAATAATGGTATTTTTACATTCTCTATGTGGTAAATGATGGTATTTTTACATTCTCCATGTGGTAAATGATGGTATTTTTACATTCTCTATGTGGTAAATGATGGTATTTTTACATTCTCCATGTGGTAAATGATGGTATTTTTACATTCTCCATGTCGTAAATGATGGTATTTTTACATCCTCCATGTGGTAAATGATGGTATTTTTACATTCTCCATGTGGTAAATGTTGGTATTTTTACATTCTCTATGTGGTAAATGTTGGTATTTTTACATTCTCTATGTGGTAAATGATGGTATTTTTACATACTCCATGTGGTAAATGATGGTATTTTTACATTCTCCATGTGGTAAATGATGGTGTTTTTACATTCTCCATGTGGTAAATGATGGTCTTTTTACATTCTCCATGTGGTAAATGATGGTCTTTTTACATTCTCCATTTGGTAAATGATGGTCTTTTTACATTCTCCATGTGGTAATGATGGTATTTTTACATTCTCCATGTGGTAATGATGGTATTTTTACATTCTCCATGTGGTAAATGGTGGTATTTTTACATTCTCCATGTGGTAATGATGGTATTTTTACATTCTCCATGTGGTAAATGATGGTATTTTTACATTCTCCATGTGGTAAATGTGGTAAATGATGGTATTTTTACATTCTCCATGTGGTAAATGGTGGTATTTTTACATTCTCCGTGTGGTAAATGATGGTATTTTTACATTCTCCATGTGGTAAATGGTGGTATTTTTACATTCTCCATGTGGTAAATGGTGGTATTTTTACATTCTCCATGTGGTAAATGATGGTATTTGTACATTCTCCCTGTGGTAAATGTTGGTATTTTTACATTCTCCATGTGGTAAATGTTGGTATTTTTTCATTCTCCCTGTGGTAAATGTTGGTATTTTTACATTCTCCGTGTTGTAAATGTTGTTATTTTTACATTCTCCATGTGGTAAATGTTGGTATTTTTACATTCTCCATGTGGTAAATGATGGTGTTTTTTCATTCTCCCTGTGGTAAATGTTGGTATTTTTACATTCTCCGTGTGGTAAATGTTGGTATTTTTACATTCTCCATGTGGTAAATGATGGTATTTTTACATTCTCCATGTGGTAAATGATGGTATTTTTACATTCTCCATGTGGTAAATGTTGTTATTTTTACATTCTCCATGTGGTAAATGTTGGTATTTTTACATTCTCCATGTGGTAAATGATGGTGTTTTTTCATTCTCCGTGTGGTAAATGATGGTATTTTTACATTCTCCATGTGGTAAATGGTGGTATTTTTACATTCTCCATGTGGTAAATGGTGGTATTTTTACATTCTCCATGTGGTAAATGATGGTATTTGTACATTCTCCCTGTGGTAAATGTTGGTATTTTTACATTCTCCATGTGGTAAATGATGGTATTTGTACATTCTCCCTGTGGTAAATGTTGGTATTTTTACATTCTCCGTGTGGTAAATGATGGTATTTTTACATTCTCCGTGTGGTAAATGATGGTATTTTTACATTCTCCATGTGGTAAATGATGGTATTTTTACATTCTCCATGTGGTAAATGTGGTAAATGATGGTATTTTTACATTCTCCATGTGGTAAATGGTGGTATTTTTACATTCTCCGTGTGGTAAATGATGGTATTTTTACATTCTCCATGTGGTAAATGATGGTATTTTTACATTCTCCATGTGGTAAATGTTGGTATTTTTACATTCTCCATGTGGTAAATGATGGTATTTTTACATTCTCCATGTGGTAAATGTTGGTATTTTTACATTCTCCGTGTGGTAAATGATGGTATTTTTACATTCTCCATGTGGTAAATGATGGTATTTTTACATTCTCCATGTGGTAAATGTTGGTATTTTTACATTCTCCGTGTGGTAAATGTTGGTATTTTTACATTCTCCATGTGGTAAATGATGGTGTTTTTACATTTTTAATATCCTTTCTAACATTCTATTTTTGCATTTTTTTACATTTGTTGTAAATTCATTGGATTTAAGAGTTTTTTTGATTTAAGAAGAGTGTTCTTTTTCAGGGAATCAACAATGAATCGCTCTCTTGGTTTTCAAGACATGAGTGTGACTTGCTCTCCCGATTCACAAGATGTTCGTGTGATTTGCTCTCCCGATTCACAAGACGTTCGTGTGAACCAGTCATCACCATCCACAACACCGAAGAAAACCACCCTTTGGAAGCGTCTGAAGTAAATCATTTCATTTCCCTCTTTTCCACTTTTATGACCAGTTTTTGGGTACACTGTCACTCCCTCAGAAAATGTGCAGTAAATTGACTTTTCAATCTCTTTAAACTTAGGCACAAGTGCAGCAGACGTGAGAAGAAGGGGGAGGCTTATCTCAATGAGGAACACACCGTGTAAGTAAGAGAAAATATCCATTCGGAAAGTCGTGGCATGAAACGTACATCCAATAGCAATGGTATTCCTTTAAGTAATTTGACGTGAACACTGTCGTATCTTGATCACATTTAGCTTTCTATTTTCTGTATCATAGATTAGAGATTTCAGTGCTGGGCGGTTGCTTTGAGATGGTTGCACCGAGTTGTTTTGCCTGGGTTCATCCAGAATCTTGACCCAGATGTTTTTGGTCATCCTGGTGTTTTTCATGAACCGTATCGATGTGTGTGTCATCCCATCAAAGGATGTGAAGCTGGAGGATAATAGAGTAGCAATGGGGGTGTTTTCGGTTTGGGGTTCGTGAATGACTTCGGCCACTGGTTCCTTCCGGCAAACCTCATAAGGAAGTTGTGGTTGTTGGGATCGTTACAGGAGAAGAGAAACTTCAGGGTTTTCAGAATATTTCTCAGAAAGAAGGGCAAATGGCAAGTATCGGGACGTTGTTGATCAGAGGAGGGATGCGATAAATGGAATACCACATCAACCAGACGTTTCAAAACATTCGTCTTCGTTTGCAATGATTTGATCCATCATGAAGCATGGCAGCAACTGCTTTGCATGTCACAATATTATGTCAGAATAATACTTCACCACCAATGCAATCAACATTTGCAAGTAATTTTGATGAAATCATTAGTCATATCAGTCTGTGCTGAACGAACACCATATCCATTCATTTAATCAGTTTATAACCCACTGAATGAAGCGCGAACCGAGGTTAAGCACTTGGTTCACTCTGTCTGCAGGCGTCACTCTGTGACAAAGGGATTAGTTGATTTCAATTTAATTTTACATTTTGAACAATGCAGAACACGAATCAGAAAACTTTCTTGCAGTATCGTGGTACTTTACCTCTGAATGTGGAAAATTGTAGGGAATGTCATCCTGAGCACGCATCTGCACTTCTTCTTCTTCAATCATATGTAGCAGAAGTCTGCAGGGAAGCATCATTGGCTGAGGGCATGGCTTTGGTACTTGTTGCAATGTCCTCTGCTGGTTACGGCAGTTGTTTGGAATTTGTCCACGGTGCTGGCGACAGCTCGCCCACTCTTGGTGAAGGACACCATGGCTCATTATCGTCCACCAAGGAATGCCGACAGATGGGACACCCGCTCAACGTCCATCTGAGGGACGGCACACACATTGATGAATCGCCCTGCCTGTGATAAGTCGGGATGAGAGTTTATAGCTGGGTTGTGATGCAAACCCAGGCTAAACAGTTTAGATGTGACTGTGCATTCGTCAAGAATGTTACTTCACAAAGAGATGTTCCCACAATGGAAGAGCACATAGACGTCGTAACCAGTACAAATCCGTATTTAAATACTGACGACAGTATCGATATGCAGGACTGTACAAGCTTGTGTGACTCGGCAATTAAAACTGACTGAAGAATCTGACCTGGAGGAAACAAACAGGAAGTCAGGTGGAAACGGTGGAGAAGCTCACCAGTCAAGGTCCTACCTCCTCTGAACAAATAAGACTCTTCTTTCAAAATACATACAGGAAACACAATATAAACCTGATGGAATACTTTCCAGATCTTCCGTCCTTCCCCGAGTGTGCTCAGGCTATCGTACGTAAGCCTGACTTATTCGGTTTCCACGAGGCACACTGTCACCGCTTCCAAAAATTAATCGCCAAGGCGAAAAGGAATTCTAATCAACTATCCCACTTTTAATCTTATTCTTAGAAGCTATTATTTTCCTCATGGCCAGTTTCAAGAGTGGAACAATAAATGTTAATGGTGGTGGGAGTCCACTCCACAAGATCCAAATTAAACGGCTGGTTGAGGTCAATGGTCTTAACATGGCTTTGTTACAAGAGACCCATGCTGTCCGATCTGTTCAAACTCAGTGGCAACTATTTATGGACAAGGAATGTTTCTTTTGTAACAACTCCTCATCGAAGGCAGGCGTCATATTTGTCTTAGGGAAACATTTTCACCCATCCTGCCTTAAATTTACAAGTATTATTGATGGACACCTTGCTTCTGTGACCTTCTCTATCAATCAGGTCAAGTTTACAATTCTCAATGTGTCTGCTCCAAGCAACAATGACGAGCGATCTCCTTTTTTGCCAAATTGAGGAAATTCCTGCAAACACTGGATTTGCAGACATGTCTAATTATTGGTGGAGACTTTAACCATACTGTTAATTGTTCATGTGAACGAAATGAGCCGGAACCCCAACCATGTACTGCAAAAGCTTTTGCAAACATCATTGCGAAATATAATCTCCATGATATTTGGCACGTCCAGCACCCTTCTGATCTGTCTACACATGGTGTCGTTGTTTAAACAACCACATCTCACTTGCGAGGCTTGATCGCATCGATGTAAATTCTCATTTATTACATGGAGGGTATCAATCAAATATCGTGCCTTCCGGTTTCTCCGACCATTCCCGAGCTCGAGTCTTTATTCAACTCTCTAAACCAGTGGTTCTCTACCTTTTTTTGCCCCATGCAGCCTTTTCACCATATGTCAGAATGTCATTCCCCCCTTTCCAATATTGTCTGACTCAAAAGGTGCATTCCAAATAATATGCATATAATATTGTTGCGTATTCGCGCCCGCCGGCGTGCGGACGGCCACGTAACTCGAATCGCGGCACGTCGCCCACCGGACGGACAATCCAGTCGTGACCCTCTCGGACTAACACCGGGAACCAGTCACGGGTGGACCTTTCGGTCTCACCGCGATTGTGCCAATCGGCCCCCGCGTGGGATAGGGTTGCTCGCCAAATTCGACCTACCTAAGTACCCACACGGAGGGTAGACCGGGCGATCGCACCTCGCCGCAGGTCGACTTCGGACACGGGACACTTAAGCGACCCGTTCCGTACTATCGGGATAACCGAGCGGTGTTATTCGTCGGCCTCGACAGTTCGATTAATTATCGGGCGTCTTAGCCCACGACCAACCTTTACGTGAAGCAAGATGGGGATTCAATGAAAGAAATGACGAAGCGAAGCGGGAAAACAGTTCAACAATAAGCACATTTATTTCGCAATGAACGGAAAGCACACATATACAATTCCACCAAAAGCACATGTAAAAGAAGAAGACAATGCAATATTACACAAAAAGCAAATGCAACAATGCAGATCTAACCGACTACCGGGCACACGGCAACACTTATACAATTTTACTTCACAGACGGCGCCGACAACACATATTCCCAAAGCAAAAGAAAAGAGAACCACCCTCCAGGATGAGGGGGGTAGGCGGGCCTGGGGCCGAGACTGTGTCGGGCCTACCCGTCTGATGATGAGACGCGGAGCGGCGGTGGTGCCTCAACTCCGCGGGCCTCGCGGACAGTGTCTGGTAGGGGGTGGGAAGGGGGCCCCCTTTGTCGCACTATCTCAGCGCGGGGGGAA
Organism: Eptatretus burgeri; assembly: GCF_056783735.1. NCBI lineage: Eukaryota > Metazoa > Chordata > Myxini > Myxiniformes > Myxinidae > Eptatretus > Eptatretus burgeri. The sequence goes on along the minus strand of NC_140963.1, from coordinate 111,364,525 downwards.
ACAGGAGGGGGTTGCTGATGCTCGGGGAAAGGAGTATATAACCCTGTCTCGGGTCCCGCTGCGAGCGTCTCCTCCTCCACCTCGGTCGCGTTGCTGGCCTCTCCCTGTGCCGCTCCCGGCACCGACGCGAGCACCCCCTCGTCCGCCTTCGCCGCCGTCACCTCTCCACAGCTCCGTCCTCTTCACTCCGACTAGTACCACTTCTTTCCAGCTCCACCGACGACTCTCTTGAATTCCGCACACTCAACTCAACTTCCAACTCAACTCTTACTCAACTTCCAACTGAACTCTTACTCAACTTCCAACTGAACTCTTCCTCAACTTCCAACTGAACTGAACTCGACTGACGAACACAGTCGTTTTTATAAGCCCCGTGGCTTCGCTCTTTCACCCTTGACCCTTTGCCTCCGACCCTTCACCTGGCTCCCCATTGGCCCGAGGAAAAGTGGGCGTGAATGCTTTTTGATACATGAATTTGCATATAGTGACCGCCCTCCAACGCCCTGGAGGCGGGGCCAAATCGCCCCTCGCTCACCGATTGGACGGAACAAAAGTGGGCGTGAGTCGCTTTTGATCCGTTTTTCTGCGGAAAGTCCGTGATGTTTTTGAACACCCTGCTCGGTGCGCGCCCCGCACGAGTCCAGCATCGGTGCCCACGAGTGGCGCGAGATGACGGTGATGCGATGGTGGCGAGTTGTGACGGTAAAGGTCGTGGCGGTTGTGGTGAAGCTGCGTTGTGGTTGGTGGTTGTTGTTGTGAAGCGGCGTTGTGGTTGGTGGTTGTTGTTGTGATGGCTGTTGAGACGTGGTTGGTGGTGGTAATAATGGCGGCTGGTCCAAAATAAAGATAGTAAAAGAAAAACGGCGATCCTGAAGAGTCGCAGCCCGCATGAATGACATTTATTCCCTCTAGACAACGGGTTTGGGCCTAACTACACATATACTTACCGAGATATCTCACCTAAGGGACCTGAATGGTGGTTTGTGAATTTCGTCAACCACAACAATATTGAAAATCTTTTATTTTTCCTTTACAGTATTAGGACATATACATTTACGTGGATTATTTTTATAGGAGAATTTTTCTAATCTAACAGCAATCGAAAATGTTGATGGATTTTAAAACTTGAATAAAAGTAGTGTTTTTTAATATTCATAACGAATTACTTAACAGACTAAAGTTACTGAAGCATATTTCAATAAACAAAAAGTTCAATAGAATGCCAGGGTATTGTAATTCTTTTTATTCTGATGAAGATTACAGTCAATGAGAAACCTGTGGTTGTTTTTTCTTCACCAATTCTTGGATACGCGGACGTGTGCTTTAAAGGGCACAACACAGGTCATTTTCAACCTCCAATCCACTTTGTTGCTTCATTTTCATTGGCAACAGAGTTGAAAAGCCTGACTCACAAAGATATGTCGAAACAAATAGAAGCATTGCATGGATAGCTTTTTCTGACACTTTTGGGTAGGAATCGCACATCAAGGGCCAAAATTATGGGATTGATTTCTCATTGAACATATCTCTTGATCCTGAATCAGTCTTCACCTCCAGAAATTCATCTTGACAATGATCAGGAACTTTTTCAACTGACAATTTAAATGGATTTCACACTAAATCCAACTCCTTATCACTGAGTTCAGGAAAATATCGGCTGAATTCATTTTCCAATGCTGTCAAATGTTGCAAAATTTCATTTTTTGCAAATTCTGGAAGCACTTGGTCTTCACCACCAGCAACAAGAATTGATGACAGTTTCTCAAACATTGCAACATTTTTGATCTTGACCTTTCTCTTCCAATTTTCCAGATTGCTCATGAAAGCTTCCAAGGAATCCATGTATTTTATGATGTTTGTATTCCTTCCTTGCATCTGAAGATTCAGTTTATTCAGCTGCTCAAAAATGTCAACCAAATAGGCAAGATGCATGATCCATTCCTCATCATCCAGCCAGACAAAAAATTGCATCTTACCCTGAACTTCAAAAAATAATTTCAGCTCATCTCGAAGCTCAAATACTCACTCAGTTACATTTCCTTTTGAAAGCCACTGAACATTTGTGTGGAAAAGAAGCAAATGATGGCCTGCATCCATGTCAATACATAACTGTTTGAAAAGTCATGAGTTGAGAGCTCCTCCTTTGACAAAATGCACAATTTGAATTGTTTGATCCAAAACCTTCCCGAGTGGAGCTGGAAGTGTTTTTGAGGCCAGTGTCTGACGTTGGATCAGACAATGAATGCCTTTCACTTTTGGAGCTCGCTTTTTCACACAAACTTGAAATCCGGATTTTGTCGCCAACATAGCTGGTGCTCCATCTGTACAGCACCCACAGACATTATCCCACAAAAGATTTTCTGATTCAAAGAAAGATGAAACCTTATCCAAAATATCTGAGGCCTTGGGAGTTGCTTCAAGAGGAGAACAAAAGAGGAACTCATCTTTAATGAACCTGAGTGAACATATCTTGCAAACACCAGCAACTGGGAACACGATGCCACATCAATCGATTCATAAAGTTGAATTGAAAATCATCCAAATGCTGCAGACTTGATCTCCTGCACAACTTGATCCTTCATGTCAATGGCCACGTTGCTGATCCTCCTTTGAACAGTATTGTTTGATCGTGAAACTGCTGCAATTTTTTTTTCTCCAAACCATTTCCCAACACAATTTCCACCATTTTGAGAGCACAAGGTTTGATCAAAGTTTCCCCAATTGTATGTGGTTTTTTTCTGCTTTGCTGTCTCCATTGCGACGACATGAGAAGCTTCAATAACCTTTTGGTTCATTTGTTGGAATGCCCCTGTTGAATCCAGCTTCATCTTTTCGAGAGCATTCGCATGACGTTCAAAAAAGCTTTTGGCCTTGTCCTTGTGTTGAGGATGAACATTCTGCAAAAGTTGCTTCAACTTTGTTGGTTTCATCGAATCATTTGACAAAGTTGGCTACAAATAACACATTGAGGCCTTTCTTCTCCATTGATGATGATGGATGTGAATCCATATTGAATATATGAATCATCGTACCCTCCTTTTTGACACTCATGATGGGCTCCAAATTCTGTGAATAAAAAACAAGAATAAGTCAAAGATAACTATAAATGGAATATTTAGACAGATAAAAAAGTGAAATATGTATCTTTATTTTTAATTTAATCTGACATTCAATAAACTTTATTGAATGTCACAGATTAAATTAAAAACAAACTACAATTCTACAGATTGTACATAATCTACAGGACATCACACCTTAATCAATAAAGTGTGATGTCTTGCAGATTATGTACAATCTGTAGAATTGTAGTTTGCAGAAAGATCAATATTCCAACAGTTTGAGTCTGCCAATCTGTGGTCCCAATTCCCTCCTGAAACCCTGGAATTTCCCCCCTGGTTGAGAACCCCTGCTCTAAACCATGTCCAGGGAGCTCTCATTGGAAATTCAACAACAGTTTACTTGAAAACCTCAACTTCATTCAGGCCTTTGAATCCTTCTGGACGGCTCTCCGAGACCAGGAGTTAAACTGTCCCGTTAACCCGCTGATATGGTGGGATTTAGTAAAAACCCAAATTAAACGTTTCTGTCAACAGTATCAGTTTTTCTCAACAAGGGCTGACCATGAAATAAAGAAATTATTGCAGTTGGAGATTTTACATCTCCAACGGGTCATCGGACAAAATAATAGTAACATACAAAAAACCTTAACTGAGAAATAGTCCTTATTAAAGGAAATAACTGAGAGGAATGCACATGGTCTGGCGCCTTCGTTCGGATGAGGGTGTGACACCTGAATGAGGCAGACGTACCAACCAAGTACTTATTTCCCTTGGACAAACGTCTTCCCAGTAAGCAGCTTTCTCAGCTGCGATTGGTAGATTCATCCATTAACTTTACACAATCTGCAATCAAACTTTTTGCGAAGGAATACTTTTCGAAAATATATTCAATGGAACAAATAAATCCTTTCAGTGTCGCCTCTATATCCGTAGGCCTGCCAGTGTTGTGTGAAAATGGGCGTTCTCAACTGGAAAGACCCATTACTTTGGATGAACTTGGCACTGCCCGGCACGGCCTTGCCATTGGGAAAACACCTGGTTTGGATGGACAAAGAACCGAATTCTACAGGAACTTTTGGCACTTATTGGATCCAGATCTCATGAACACTTTGAACGCAAGCTGCCAGCTTGGAGAGCTACCTCAGAGTTGCTGACGAACTCTTCTTACCCTCATCCCCAAAAAGGGAGACATGTTGTGTGTTGAAAATTGGCGTCCTATCTCCCTGTTATGTGTGAGTGATAAGATATTTTCAAAAACCCTGGCATCGCGACTTACTCCTCATCTATCCTCGATGTTGAAGGAAGACCAATGTTACTGTGTCCCAAAACGTTCCATCAATGACATCTTCCTTGTGAGAGACATCATTGAACTGTGCAAGGAAAACCCTAAAAATTTAGGACTTCTCCTTGATCAGGAGAAAGCCTTTGACCATGTTGACCATCAGTACCTTTTTGAAGTGCTTGAGCAGTTTGGACTTGGTTCGACCTGCATCTCTTATATTAAAATACTATATAATAATATTTCTCATGTGCTTAAGATAAACAATGAACTTGTTACACCTTTGTCTGTTTACAGGGGAATTAGACTTGTGAGGTTGTCCTCTTTCTGGGTTGCTGTATGCTCTCTCCATCGAACCCTTACTGGTTTATTTGCACTGTAGACTAACAGGGTTTACTTTGTCCCAGCTTGAACGGCCCATCAAGATACTGGCATACGCCAATGACATATGTGGACTCGTGCAAGATAACAATGATATTATCATTTGTTATTGTTTATCCTTATTCGAAAAGGCTTCTTCAGCCAAAGTAAATTGGAACAAAACGAGCGCCCTTTGGCTCAGCCCGTTGTGATCATTGGCACCAAGACTTCCGGCTCCACTGGTATGGGCCAACGATGGTGTGAAATACCTCGGAGTGTTCTTCGGTAATAATACCACAGTAGCAAAGAATTGGGCTGGTCTGCTCAAGTTTGTTGAGGGTAAACTGCAAAAATGGAAAGGTCTGATCACACAACTGTCATATCGTGGAAGGGTCTTGGTCATCAACACACTGGTGGCCTCTACCTGATGGCACAGGTTCTTCGTGCTGCATCCTCCAGCGGTGTTGCTTCAACATCTCCAGAAGTGATTTGTGTCTTTTTCTGGGATGGTAAACATTGGCTGCGACCTGGGGTCCTCAGTTTACCACTGACCGATGGAGGCCAAGGCCTGGTCGACATAAAGAGCCGGCTAATGGCCTTTCAACTCTCGGTTGCTCTTCGCATGCTATACACGTGACCCTCTCCACCATGGGTCAACGTCGTTCGTCAACTTTTGCAAAAGGCTGGGAGACACGGCCATGACCACTCTCTTTTCCTGATGAACCTTTCCAAAATCGACACATCTCCTCTCTCTGGTTTATATCAGAGCATGCTAAATGCGTGGCAAGCTCTGACAACAACAAGAGCGACACATTCTTACACGAAGCAAATGTTTCTGGAAGAACCTTTGGCCTGCAATTCCTTTTTCCAGGATATGCCTGCTGATCGGTGTTTTATTCAACACTTTCCCGATAAGGGAGTTAAATCTGTCGCAGATCTTCGCAGCCCAAACGGCAGTTGGATCGGAGCTGATCCATTAACAAGCCTGATCGGTGTGCGATACTCTCGAATTGTTGCATGCATATAATGTTGTGTGCTTTGGACATACACACATGCATATAATGTTGTGTGCTTTGGACATACACACATGCATATAATGTTGTGTGCTTTGGACATACACACATGCATATAATGTTGTGTGCTTTGCTTGCACCTGGTTGGGAGCAGGACCAGCAGAGCAATGAACAAAATACACATCGAATACCTTCTCTCTCTACCTTTCCTGAAATCGGATGTGTTTTTTTCTCTTGCCAGCTCTCTTCCTTGCCCCCCTTTTAACGGAGGCTTCATTGGCCTTCCCAAACAAAAAGGCCTTCATTTAGGTTGTGTAAAATTTCTTTCACATCGGCAAACAACATAGCAGAGGGTTCGATGGAGAGACCTCTTAACTTGTTCTCCCCCTTATTTTACGAACTGGGAACGAATTCTCTATGTAGTAAATGTTGGTATTTTTACATTCTCTATGTAGTAAATGTTGGTATTTTTACATTCTCCGTGTGCTAAATGCAGCTATTTATACATTCTCTATGTAGTAAATGTTGGTATTTTTACATTCTCTATGAGGTAAATGCAAGTGTTTATACATTCTCTATGTGGTAAATGCAGGTATTTATACATTCTCCATGTGATAAATGCAGGTATTTATACATTCTCTATGTGGTAAATGCAGGTATTTATACATTCTCTGTGTGGTAAATACAGGTATTTATACATTCTCTATGCAGTAAATGTTGGTATTTTTACATTCTCTATGTGGTAAATGTTGGTATTTTTACATTCTCTATGTAGTAAATGTTGGTATTTTTACATTCTCCGTGTGCTAAATGCAGGTATTTATACATTCTCTATGTAGTAAATGTTGGTATTTTTACATTCTCTATGTAGTAAATGATGGTATTTATACATTCTCAATGTAGTACATGTTGGTATTTTTACATTCTCTATGTAGTAAATGTTGGTATTTTTACATTCTCCGTGTGCTAAATGCAGGTATTTATACATTCTCTATGTAGTAAATGTTGGTATTTTTACATTCTCTATGTAGTAAATGATGGTATTTATACATTCTCAATGTAGTACATGTTGGTATTTTTACATTCTCTATGTAGTAAATGATGGTATTTATACATTCTCAATGTAGTACATGTTGGTATTTATGCATTCTCTATGGAGTAAATGTTGGTATTTTTACATTCTCTATGTAGTAAATGATGGTATTTATACATTCTCTATGTAGTAAATGTTGGTATTTTTACATTCTCCGTGTGCTAAATGCAGGTATTTATACATTCTCTATGAAGTAAATGTTGGTATTTTTACATTCTCCGTGTGCTAAATGCAGGTATTTATACATTCTCTGTGTGGTAAATGTTGATATTTTTACATTCTCTATGTAGTAAATGTTGGTATTTTTACATTCTCTATGTGGTAAATGCAGGTATTTATACATTCTCTGTGTGGTAAATACAGGTATTTATACATTCTCTATGCAGTAAATGTTGGTATTTTTACATTCTCTATGTGGTAAATGTTGGTATTTTTACATTCTCTATGTAGTAAATGTTGGTATTTTTACATTCTCCGTGTGCTAAATGCAGGTATTTATACATTCTCTATGTAGTAAATGTTGGTATTTTTACATTCTCTATGTAGTAAATGATGGTATTTATACATTCTCAATGTAGTACATGTTGGTATTTTTACATTCTCTATGTAGTAAATGTTGGTATTTTTACATTCTCCGTGTGCTAAATGCAGGTATTTATACATTCTCTATGTAGTAAATGTTGGTATTTTTACATTCTCTATGTAGTAAATGATGGTATTTATACATTCTCAATGTAGTACATGTTGGTATTTTTACATTCTCTATGTAGTAAATGATGGTATTTATACATTCTCAATGTAGTACATGTTGGTATTTATGCATTCTCTATGGAGTAAATGTTGGTATTTTTACATTCTCTATGTAGTAAATGATGGTATTTATACATTCTCTATGTAGTAAATGTTGGTATTTTTACATTCTCCGTGTGCTAAATGCAGGTATTTATACATTCTCTATGAAGTAAATGTTGGTATTTTTACATTCTCCGTGTGCTAAATGCAGGTATTTATACATTCTCTGTGTGGTAAATGTTGATATTTTTACATTCTCTATGTAGTAAATGTTGGTATTTTTACATTCTCTATGTAGTAAATGTTGGTATTTTTACATTCTCTATGTAGTAAATGTTGGTATTTTTACATTCTCCGTGTGCTAAATGCAGGTATTTATACATTCTCTATGTAGTAAATGTTGGTATTTTTACATTCTCTATGTAGTACATGTTGGTATTTTTACATTCTCCGTGTGCTAAATGCAGGTATTTATACATTCTCTATGTAGTAAATGTTGGTATTTTTACATTCTCTATGTAGTAAATGATGGTATTTATACATTCTCAATGTAGTACATGTTGGTATTTTTACATTCTCTATGTAGTAAATGTTGGTATTTTTACATTCTCTATGTAGTAAATGTTGGTATTTTTACATTCTCCGTGTGCTAAATGCAGGTATTTATACATTCTCTATGTAGTAAATGTTGGTATTTTTACATTCTCTATGTAGTAAATGATGGTATTTATACATTCTCAATGTAGTACATGTTGGTATTTTTACATTCTCTATGTAGTAAATGTTGGTATTTTTACATTCTCTATGTAGTAAATGTTGGTATTTTTACATTCTCCGTGTGCTAAATGCAGGTATTTATACATTCTCTATGTAGTAAATGTTGGTATTTTTACATTCTCTATGTAGTAAATGATGGTATTTATACATTCTCTATGTAGTAAATGTTGGTATTTTTACATTCTCCGTGTGGACTTTCTTTACATAATTTTTTTTTGCATTCGCCGTGTGGTAAATGCAGGTATTTATACATTCTCTCTGTAGTAAATGTTGGTATTTATACATTCTCTATGTCGGAAATGTTGGTATTTATACATTCTCTATGTGGTAAATATTGGTATTTTTACATTCTCCATGTGGTAAATATTGGTATTTTTACATTCTCTATGTTGTAAATGTTGGTATTTTTACATTCTCCATGTGGTAAATGATGGTATTTTTACATTCTCCATGTAGTAAATGGTGGTGTTTTTACATTCTCCATGTAGTAAATGATGGTATTTTTACATTATCCATGTAGTAAATGATGGTATTTTTACATTATCCATGTAGTAAATGTTCGTATTTTTACATTCTCCATGTAGTAAATGGTGGTGTTTTTACATTCTCCATGTAGGAAATGATGGCATTTTTACATTATCCATGTAGTAAATGTTGGTATTTTTACATTATCCATGTAGTAAATGATGGTATTTATACATTCTCTATGTAGTAAATGTTGGTATTTTTACATTCTCCTTGTGGTAAATGGTGGTCTTTTTCCATTCTCTATGTAGTAAGTGTTGGTATTTTTACATTCTCCTTGTGGGAAATGATGGTCTTTTTACATTTTTAATATCATTTCTAACATTCTGTTTTTGCATTTTTTACATTTGTTGTAAATTAATTGGATTTAAGAGGTTTTTTTGGATTTAAGAAGAGTGTTCTTTTTTAGGGAATCAACAATGAATCGCTCTCTTGGTTTTCAAGAAATGAGTGTGATTTGCTCTCCCGGTTCACAAGACGTTGGTGTGATTTGCTCTCCCGATTCACAAGACGTTCGTGTGAACCAGTCATCACCATCCACAACACCGAAGAAAACCACCCTTTGGAAGCGTCTGAAGTAAATTATTTCATTTCCCTCTTCTTCACTTTTATGACCAGTTTTGGGGTACACTGTCACTCCCTCACAAAATGTGAAGTAAATTGACTTTTCAATCTCTTTCAACTTAGGCACAAGTGCAGCAGACGTGAGAAGAAGGGGGAGGCTTGCAGCAACGAGGAACACACCGTGTGAGTAAGAGAAAATATCCATTCGGAAAGTCGTGGCATGAAACGTACATCCAATAGCAATGGTATTCCTTTAAGTAATTTGACGTGAACACTGTCGTATCTTGATCACATTTAGCTTTCTATTTTCTGTTTCATAGATTAGAGATTTCAGTGCTGGGCGGTTGCTTTGAGATGGTTGCACCGAGTTGTTTTACTTGGTTCCATCCAGAATCTTGACCCAGATGTTTTTGCTCATCCTGGTGTTTTTCTTGAAGGGCATCGATGTGTGTGTCATCCCATCTAAAGATGTGAAGATGGTGGACCATCTCGTAGCACTGGGGGTGTTTTTCGGGTTGTGGTTCGTGAATGACTTCGGCCACTGGTTCTTTCCGGCAAACCTCATAAGGAAGTTGGGGTTGTTGGGATAGTTACAGGAGAAGAGAAGCTTTAGGGTTTTCAGAATATTTCTCAGAAAGAAGGGCAAATGGCAAGTATCCGGACGTTGTTGATCAGAGGAGGGATGCGATACATGGAATACCACATCAACCAGACGTTTCAAAACATTCGTCTTCGTTTGCAATGATTTGATCCATTATGAAGCATGGCAGCAACTGCTTTGCATGTCACAATATTATGTCAAAATAATACTTCACCACCAATGCAGTCAACATATGCAAGTAATTTTGAGGAAATCATTAATCATATAATTCCTGTGCTTCACAAACACTATATCCATTCATTTAATGTTTATCACCCACCGAACGAAGCGCAAACCAAGGTTACGCACTTGGTTCACGCTGTCTGTCTAAACACGTCACTCTCTGACAGAGGAATTGCTTGATTTCAGTTTAGTTTTACATTATGAACACTGTAGAACACGAATCGGAAAACTTTCTTGCAGTATTGCAGTACTTTCGCTCTGAATGTGGAAAAGTATATGGAATGTCATCCTGAGCACGCATCTGCACTACTTCTTCTTTTTCTTCAATCATGTGCAGCACAAGGCTGCATCATTGGCTGAGGGCACGGCTGTGCTGCTTGTTGCAATGTCCTCTGCTGGTCATGGCAGGAATTTGGAATTTTTCCACGGTGCTGGTGATAGCTCGCCTACTCTTCATGAAGGACACAATGGGATCGTTCACGTCCACCAAGGTATCCTGGCAGATGAGACGCCCGCTCAACATCCATCCGAGGGACCCTTTTTTCTCCTTGTATGGGAGGCTTCTCCTGGGAGAAGCTTCATGTGCAAGACGTCTGCATCTTCTTCCTCCATCCTTGCCTGTCTTGGTGCTCTCATGAGCCTCTCCTGGTACTCTCACGGTGGACTCTCCCATCTCCACTCACATGCACACCCATGGACTCTCTTATGTCCTCGTTAGTTCTCCACCCGAACTCTCCTGTATCGACCCCTCTGGTCTCGACTCTCGTGCAGGGACTTCTCCTCTTCCTCTTCCTCCTGGGCAAAGTCTTGCTCTCAGGTCCTGGCCACAGGGGCGGCCCCAACAAAAAAATATGCACATCCGCTCATCTGGGCTCCACAGCCCACCGCACTACCACAGCTGGCACACACTGACCAGCAAGATCTTAATTGGCCTTTTTTGCACACCCATGACATGTGTGCCTCTGAGGATGAGAAGTCCACGCCAAGTCCCGCTGTCCAGAGGTATCTACGCATTCATAATTAATCTGTTTACCCTGTCTATACATTGCATACGCTGCCTCCTCAGCGTCATGTGATTCAAATGTCTTACTCCAACAGATCCCTTTGACATGGCAATCGAACCTCCTCAAAACACACGGACCATACTACACTTACAACAGTCCAGCTACGGATCCCCCCCGCCCTTCCATGGAAGAATACATATTTCAATAATATGTGTTTATTTAGTATGAAAGATGATAACGGTCCTCATACTGATCTGTGGTGGGGACGCCTTTTACTTGCATTCTTCCGTTCACATCCAATCTTTGGTTCCCATCATGAATCCAATTAGTTCTTCGTTTAAACTTCTGAAAGTTTAGATCCACTACATCCACTCCACTTCCCTCTTCCATCAAATCTTTGACTTTCAAAGTCGGCGTTCATTAATCTGGAGGATTCCTGCAACTATTTGAAATTTCCATTTTGCAATGTTCGGCTGTTTCAACTCCCCATTTTAGCACTTGCTGCTTGAAGCTTGGATGAAACTTCTTTCGTACACTGTGCAGGGCTGTGGATAGCATCATTTGTGAAACACTGGAATAATAGTTTATATCTGGGCCAAGATTCAAACCTAGGCTCGAGGAGAGTATGGAAGCTTGCGACACCAAGGGGAAAGAAAAAATAATAAACAAACAAAGGAGCAATACCCCCAGGGCACTCACCTTGTAGTGGCTGGATAAGACAACCAGGGAACATGGATGGATGAACTGGTGGGCATGGATGACCCACAAAATATGGAATGGAGAAGAAAGTAAATACCTTTGGATTTTTTTCATTCCATGAACAAACTTTGGTGCATCATGGGTGATAAAGGTTATGGTACAGTTTCATCAAAATTGAGTGTGTGTTTTCAGAGAAGGAAGGAAATACATATTTTGGGGGGCAATCCCCCCCTCTCACCCGAAGACCTCAAATTTTTCAATGGCATGAACAAACTTTCGAACATCATGGGTGATTAAGCCTGTGGTCAAGTTTGATATCGAAATTGTGTGTGTAGTTTCTGAGAAGAAAGCAAATATATTTTGGGGGGCAAGCCTCGTAGACCCCTTTGGGGCCCAAATTTATTTATTATTACTTTTTTTTTAATGCCATGAACAAATTTTGGTACATTCCCGGTGATGAACGTTGTGTTAGAGTTTCATCGAAATGTGTCGTTTGAGAGAAGAAATTGAAAGGACTGTATTTGTGAACGGACGGATGACACGCCATCTCATAAGCTCTTGAACTACGTTCTCGGTAAGCTAAAACAAGTGTGCTTTTGGTGATCTTTACACCCTCTTCACCATGTGACACTTCTTGGCTTCATTGTCAACTGTGTGTGAAGACACTTGGTGGAGTAGCAGTCCCGTAGTGTTGTTTACTAGACAAATTCAGAGACGGGGGCAATTCAAATTCTTTTCATCCAACGGACCAACCGGAGGATCATCCATCCATGTACTTTTGTATCCACAAAATTTCAAAAACCGTTCTACTTTTAGTTTGCATATTGCAGATATCTATTCCTCATGACATTATCTCAACCTGATTAGTTTACGGCTGCGATTGATGAATTGTGTTGCTATGGCAACCATCTTGGTGATTTGGCTTGTGTACGTGATATTTCAAAAAACGTTCAATATTTAGCTTTCAAATGACACAGATCGATTCATTCTGTCACCCAAACGGTGGGGTACCTCGATAATCTGATCCTTGTTATTCTGACATTGTTTATTATTTGTGACATTTTTAGCTCACCTGGAACATCGTTCCGGGAGCTTATGGGATGGCATGTTGTCCATCCGTTCGTCTGTCCACAAATGTTTTTCAACTTCTTGTCTGAAACTACACAAACGATTTCGATGAAACTTGACTACATCCAACATCACCCATGATGTAGCAAATATTGTTCATGGCACAAAAAAAATTGGCGTCTAAATGTGGTGTTGTCCCACAATGGAGGTATTTGCTTTCTTCTTAGAAACTAAACACACGATTCCGATGAAACTTCACCACAACCTTCATCACCCATGATTGTACCACAGTTTGTTCACGGCAAAAAAAAAATAATCCATCGGTCTTTACTTTCTTCTCCATAACATATTTTGTAGGTCATCCATGTCTTCCAGTGCCTGGTTATCTTATCCAGCCGCCACCAAGTGAGCGCCCAGGGGTATTGTCCCTATGTTGAACTACAACTTACAAAATCTTTCTTTATTTTCTGCAGGTATGCTGAGCCTGAAATACTGAAATCTTTTGAGGAAGAGCCACAAACTGGTAAGTTTTGAGAATGAATCTTTTCTCATAAGTTACAAGTATTTTGCCTTTTATTTGGATATTTAATGACTTGGATGAGGAGAGACCTGAAAATGGTTGTTGTCGTAGTTCTTATTTTCAATTTCCCACAAGGCTGCTTGTTCATGATAATGACACGAACAACTTCCCCCTCACTGCAGCAACCTTTCCCTTGCATGCTCTGGCCATTTTGTTTTGATTCTCC
>NC_140963.1:111232221-111350223 GCF_056783735.1 Eptatretus burgeri | reverse complement strand
GGTACACGCACAGACACGAAAATTGAGATCAAATCCATAAGCCCCCATTTTGGACTATGTCCAACAGGGGCTAATACATCTGTCAAACTTACAACTCAATTTTATTGGAGTGATGATGGGTGGAAGTAGTGGAGATTAGAAAAGTGGGGCAGGTAAAGGGCCAGGGTGTTACAATAAAAATGAACTTATTTTTGGTGGGGGGAAATGGTCGGCGAAGGTGGTGGGGTGAAGAATACACAACCACAAACTATCCGTTGAAAAGACCATCTCATGGACCTCACACTCTGCACAGGTGTACACAATTACCCATGTATACTCAAGATACTTCAAGTTCTGATAATATCCCTGTACTTCCGTGTCGCCAATCTTTCTTGGTACCGATATAATTCCAATTTAAACCAATCTACTGTTTCTGCTGCCACTACCTTTCCAAGGAGACCATTCTGTGCTTTTACTACTCTCACAATGAAAGACCCTTGCCTTCCTACCATCTTAACACTCCTCTTATTTCCTCTCAGTTTATGGTTCCTGCTTCAATCACTGTCTATTCTGCTGAAGAACACTTCTACACTTAGTTTGTCCCTACTCTTCATTATCTGAAACATCTCGACGCTACTGTCTCAACCACTGCCCAGTGCCGGATTAAGGCATGGGCTTTATGGGCTGCAGCCCAGGGGCCACCGCCAGCTGAGGCCTCCAGAGATTAAGTGAAATTAATTTACTGTGAAAAGTTACTTCATTTGTAAATGCAGAATGAAAGTATAAGTATGCTGAATTATATCTTTAAAAAGGGCTCAATTAATATACTGTATAATATACTGGAATTTTTTATTGCCCATTATTTCAACTCGTTGGCACTGGCAATCCTGATTACAATGAGACGATCGCATACTCGCTAAGGGCCTGTACAAGAAATCGCTCATTCCATCGTAACTTTCCTTCTTCTTCTTTCATCATTGCTTTGTGGTTGTGCTTGCACCAAAGACAAAAGTGCTGAAAGAGGGTAGATTAGCAATTGTTCTGTGATGCAATTTGAATTTACGTTATACTATACATTTTGTGGAATTCTGCACTTTGTTATCTTCATACCAAGTCAAAGTCTTTTAGTAGTGTGTCATTGTGTCAACTTGCCAAGCATATATGTATATATATATATATATATATATATATATATATATATATATATATATATATATATATATATATATATATATATATATATATATATATATATATCTGCAAAGGTCCACCTTCCTTTTTATAGGATTTCCATTTTACCATTTTTAATGAATAATAATAGCAATTTTTTCGGACCAACTGAACAATCGGGGTTCGCCAGTGCACATGAGCAGCATGCACACTCACGGACCCCGATTGTTCAGTCCTTCCATTTTCACCCTTTTAGATTAATAATGTCGGAGAAGAAGAGGTTTGAGAGTGGAGCAAGCAAAATAAAAAACAAGAGAAGATGCTGAAGCATGAAGAACTGCTCAGTAAATGTCCAAAGTTATTTGATTTTGGGTTCAAATACAATGCAGCAGCAGCAGTAAATCAGCAAACAGAGCAGACAAAAGATGCATCTCAACCCAGTGATTTTGATGGCAACATGAAAGAGGCTGAGCCGCCAGAAGTTGAAGTTTTCTCTTGCAATACCAATGTCACAAGAGTTGATGATGATGAGCAGCCTGAGCTTGTCCACCTGAAGAAAAAGGACCTGGGATCCGAGTTTCAAGATGACATTGGTTTGTGTAGTACCTCAAATATAACAGAAGACGTACGTGACTTTGGTGTAAACAAGGTCACGTGGAATGCCAGCACCATGATGACGACTTTTCTTCATCAGTAAGACAATACCCTGATCAGAAAATAAAATTTTCTCATTCATTGATATTCCGAAAACATATAACTGGTGAGAATATTAAAAGGGAGTGAGTAGGGTAAGAATACTGATTCTGGCTCACTTTTCCCCATGTAAATGAATGGGGGATTTTCAGCGATTTATATTTTTTTTCCCTAAAAATAAATCCCCTTTTTATCCCAAGGTATATTTATTTGTCTCCCCTTTTAACTTGGAGGTTGAACCTCATTGAATTGAACACCTGGGGGTTGAACAGCTCACTCATTGAACCTATAAAGATTTGTTCATTCTCAAATTCCTTCAATAGTTTAATTTTCTTTGCACAATAATCCCCATCTAAAATATTGACAAACAAAACATTTGAATCTTTTTATTTTTTAAGATACCCCATTTGTGCCATTACGAAATGATAAACTTCTCTTAATGCTCTTGTTTGACCACCTCCTGAGCCACAGGTTATTTTTTGTTAAGCCCCGCCCACTTTTCTTTAAGCCCCGCCCACTTTTGTTAAGCCCCGCCCACTTTCCATAAGATAATTTTTCTAAGCCACGCCCACTTTTCCTAAGCTCCGCCCACTTTTGCTAAGTTCCGCCCACTTTTCATAAGATATTTTTTCTAAGCCACGCCCACTTTTCCTAAGCCCCGCCCACTTTTACTAAGCTCCGCCCACTTTTCATAAGGTATTTTTTCTAAGCCACGCCCACTTTTCCTAAGCTCCGCCTACTTTTGCTAAGCCCCGCCCACTCTTACATCATTTCCAGTTCATCTCTGACTCAGAAAGAAATCACTAGAAAATTACAGGATGTTATGGTTTTGAAAAATTTCCCAATGAAGGCTTGCCTAGGCTTGCCCAGGGAATTTCCAAAGGAAACCACACCCACCAGTCTTTCTCTATAAAAGCTTCAAACCCAGGCTCCATTTTAAACATTTGTTCTTGCTGGCAATGGTGTTCTGTGTGCTTGTCTCAAACTCTCTGTCTTCTATGGAACTAAACCTTCAAGTTGATGAACTGGATTCAAACCTCTTATCTATTGAGGTAAGATTTTTTATTTTCCTATTTTCAAACTTTGATTGAAGCATACTCATTTAATAATTAAATAACTTAATTAATACATTATTATTTTCTCTCACAGGAAATTGTATCTGAAAATACTGCTTTTGCTACAACTTGGGGGAAATTGTTGGCTTGGTTGAAGACCTTGAGTGGGATGACTTTAGTGTTCCTTGGAACTCTCTGTCTTCTATGGAACTAAACCTTCAAGTTGATGAACTGGATTCAAACCTCTTATCTATTGAGGTAAGATTTTTTATTTTCCTATTTTCAAACTTTGATTGAAGCATACTCATTTAATAATTAAATAACTTAATTAATACATTATTATTTTCTCTCACAGGAAATTGTGTCTGAAATACGAAATGAAAATACTGCTTTTGCTACAACTTGGGGCGAAATTGTTGGCTTGGTTGAAGACCTTATGAGCGACCAAGACCCACAGAACGAGTTCGTCCTTGATGACCCAACCAAAGAGTTATACCTTGGAGACCAGCAAAATCCTGAAAAAGAGTTTTACAGCAATAGTACTCATTGTGAGTTATCAAGACAATACCCACTGAACAAGTTATACCTTGATGAGCCAGAATACAAGTTTTACCTTGGAGACTCACAAATTTTGAAAAAATCAGTAAATGAGTTCTGCCTTGATGGTTTAAATAACTACCTTGGAGACTCAGGAAAAGGGTTTTGCCAAGATGGTTCTAAATATGGGGCCTACCTTGGAGACTCACAAATTTTGAAAAAATCAGTAAATGAGTTCTGCCTTGATGGTTTAAATAACTACCTTGGAGACTCAGGAAAAGGGTTCTGCCAAGATGGTTCTAAATATGGGGCCTACCTTGGAGACTCACAAATTTTGAAAAAATCAGTAAATGAGTTCTGCCTTGATGGTTTAAATAACTACCTTGGAGACTCAGGAAAAGGGTTCTGCCAAGATGGTTCTAAATATGGGGCCTACCTTGGAGACTCACAAATTTTGAAAAATCAGTAAATGAGTTCTGCCTTGATGGTTTAAATAACTACCTTGGAGACTCAGGAAAAGGGTTCTGCCAAGATGGTTCTAAATATGGGGCCTACCTTGGAGACTCACAAATTTTGAAAAATCAGTAAATGAGTTATCCTTAAGAGACTTTGTAAGTTGGTTTTACTTTGAATACTTGAAATGTGGGTTCTGGATTGATAACTCACAATGTGATACATATCTTGGAAACTCAACGGGAATGTGGTTATACCTTGAAGACTTGGAAAGTTGGGTTTATGTTGGACACTTGAAACTTTTTTGGGGGCTTTTATTTATTTATTTATTTATTTATTATTATTATTATTTTATTTATTTATATTTTGGAGACTTTTGGAGTTGCTATCACTCTTTGGGATCTAAACCTATCGATGTAGTTCTTTGTCGGATGGTGCTTGATGGGAGCAAGATCAAGAAAGTTCTGGGAAGAAAGTGCAGGCTTACTCCCTCTTTCTACGTCATCAAACCTGAAAGCCTTAAAAGACAGAATTGGAAGAAGAGAAAAAAACAAAAAATATACATTGTTCGTTCTGGGAAGAAAGTGCAGGCTTACTCCCCCTTTCTACGTCATCAAACCTGAAAGCCTTAAAAGACAGAATTGGAAGAAGAAAAAAAACGTAAAAATATATATATATAGGTGGAAATCTCATTTTGAAAAAGACATTGTGTTGGGCGAGGATTGAGTTGGGGTTGAGATTTTGAATGTGAGGGTTGGGGTTGAGATTTTGAATGTGAGGGTTGGGACACACACACATACACATCAACAAACAAAAGTTAAGCCTTGACTATTCAGTTGAGGATTCTGTGTTTGGGGTTCACAGATCTAAGAACGTCCCCCTTGACACACATTATATACTGTTATACACCTCGGACTTGGCCCTCGAGTGTCCACAACGGTGTATAGTAGGAGGGAGTGAAGCGCCAACCTATTGCTCCCATTGCACACACACACACAAACAAAAGTTAAGCCTTGACTATTCAGTTGAGGATTCTGTGTTTGGGGTTCACAGATCTAAGAACGTCCCCCTTGACACACATTATATACTGTAATACACCTCGGACTTGTCCCTCTAGTGTCCACAAAGGTGTATTATCTGCTTAGTTTTGTCTTTTGTAATTCCTGTGAATAAAATGAACCTAAAATCTCTTCCCTTCCAAATCATATATTTTATAAGTCCAAGGAACTGTATCTATTACATCAACAATTTTAAAAAGTTCTTTCGTCCATCGTTCAGTAAAACCCTTTTCAAAATGAGATTTCCACCTATATATTCTTACGATATCACCAACTTTGAACTTAGGTTTTCTGACATTAATCTCTTTTTCATATTTTAATTTTGTAAATGTTTCTGATGGCTTCATATTCGTTGACGTGTGAATCGTGTCATTATACTTATCCACAATATCCTGAATAAAAGATGACCATTGTTGTGAACCGAGTTGTGTGAATTTTTTATATAGTCTCTCTTTTAAGGTACGATTAAAACGTTCAACAACAACTGCCTTCCCTTCATTAAAGGTACTGTATAATGTAATACTGTTATTTTTTAGAAAATTCATAAATGTCTTGTTATAAAACTCTCTACCCTCATCAGTCCACAATTTCTTAGGTTTTCTCTTACTTTTATTAAATATCTGTTGAAAAGCTAACATAAGAGTATTACCTGTTTTGTTTTTAAAGGGACAACCCACGCATATCTACTCCTCAAATCAATAACGGTTAAAGCATACTTGTACCCCTTATCATTATTGAGTTCAATCAAATCAGCAGACCAGATATAATCAACTTCCTTGGAATAAACTTTCCTTCTCTGAAACTTTGTGAATATTGGTTTATGTAATTCATCAGCTAATTGCTCTTCAGTCTTAATGGCATCATTAGAGCCTATAAGTTTTTGAATTTCCAAGTCCAAGTTTCAATTTAGCACTAATCATCTTCTTCACGATGAACCTATCAACTTTTTCTCTCAAGGTTGGATTTTGTATCAGAGACAAATTATACAACATTTCTCTATCGGCTTCATGCTTTTCTTCCAACGTTGTGGTATTCCCATAATCAATATCGTGTCTCATGCACACTTCATCAACTCTATTGATTGGTTTACTCCAGGATTTAGGATTGTCTGCCTCATCTAATCTTTTATCTAAGTTTGTGCCTGGACCACAGAAAGAATAACCTGGAAGATGTAATTCCCTGGTATTCCAGTAGTTGTAAATTTACTTCCTGATAAAAACTTTTGTATATCTCCTCCGAGTTTGTGTTTGGAGATAAATTGATTTTTTTTTGAACCACACACCGAACATATACCTTTTTGTATAACCCTGTTATTTTTACTTTTAATATATGAAATATTTTTAGTATTAGTTTTCTTTTTACATTTGAGACAATAACTCATTTATTTATGAGAAAAATTCCTGCAGAGTGCAAAAACCTTTTTAGTTTCCAACATGCACATTTGAATCTTAATTTTTAAAACATAAAGAATCCTTAGAAATGCCTTCACTCTCTCCTCCATTTATTTAAGAAAAACTTGAATTAAAATCCATATCTTGTCGATGCTAATAGTCTTGTCGAAAGTATTGCAAATAGACTTGTCAATTCTTTGTTTTCCTCCTCGGTGGGTTGAGTTATTTTCTGTAATACCACCAATCTTTTTTGAATCTCACTGGTTTCCATATTTTGATATTTATTCATTCTCTCTCTTTCCTCCCTCTCTCTCTTCTCTCTTTCCTCCCTCTCTCTCTTCTCTCTTTCCTCCCTCTCTCTATTCTCTCTTTCCTCCTTCTCTCTCTTCTCCTTTTCCTCCTTCTCTCTCTTCTCCTTTTCCTCCTTCTCTTTCTTCTCCCTCTCTCTCTTCTCTCTTTCCTCCTTCTCTCTCTCTTCCCTCTCTTCTTCAACTCCTTCCTCATCCCTTACTATACTTGAATCGTTTACACCCCATAGAATATTATACATATATTCATCAGGATTTCTTGTTATTCCTGTATCCAAAATAATTTTTTACAACAGGATACCAATAAAATTTCTTTTGAATTTCTAAAAGAGCCTTACCTTTTCTTAACCTTATAATTTTTTCATTATTTAACATTCTAATTAAATCTAAAGTTGTCGGTTTATCAACATCAGCATAATGCCAATCTTTTATTGAAAATACCTCATTCTTATGTTGTAGAACATATTTATTAAAATACCGAATACCCTTTTCTTGAAGGTATGCTTGAACACAGAAATGATAATTTTCTTGAAGCCTTCTTGCTGTCATTTATGTATTAGAAATATATGTTAGAATAATATTATGGCACGAAACACCTCCCCATCTTCCCATAGTTAAATCATTTTGTATTTCCTTACTTATTATATATAATCCTGTTTTTTCTGTTTTCATGAGATAAACAAGGGCAAAACCATTATTATATTTACCCTTATTAAATTCTTTTATTTGTTGTTTACTAATCGTGGCTCCACAAAACTCATTCTCGATACCAAGTGGATAATATTCTTCCTTACGAGACTGATTTAATTGTTCCAGGTCTTCGAGGTTAATTTTAAATGACCAATTATACCCTAAATCATTCATATCATACCCCCATTGTTCTATTCTCATACAAACGATACGCCCTTCTTTATAAAAATTTATTTTAATTCGAACTGTGAATTCTGTATGACCTGGAGATAATATCAACACTTCTGTATCTTTAGAATACACAGCCGTTTTATTTAAGTATATATATTGTGATAAATCGCTTAATCTCACCAAGTCATTCGCGTCAGTCGGGCTTGGATAATTTTTTAATTTATAAGCATTTTTCATGTTAATATTTTTGTTTATATTATATTTATATCGTTCAGCCTGTGCCTTTGTGTAATAATTTGATAAATCAATATCCAGTTCTTGAGATACACCAAAGATAGAACCATCTTTACCAACATAAGTCATTTATATTAGATTAAAAATAATATCATAAAATTTTTTATTTTTGTTGAGTTGAAATAACACATATAGACATAATTGACCACAACACTTGGAATTTAATTCTTGGACTTGAAATGTTTGATAAACACCATTCTGTAAGAATTTTATGACTTCAACAGGTGGTGGAAGACCAAAACTATCAAAATAATATTTGTCTTGACTATTAAAAATACAAACCCAATGAGAACCGTTCCCATCATTATCTTCTAAGTTCATAATAATATTCTTTGTATGTTTCGACACATTTGTTAATTCATCTCTCATACAAATAACCACATTATGAATTTTTAATTTCTTACAATATTTGGCAAGTTGTAAATTTGATGTTGTATTCTTTCCAAATTCTTTCAACCACTCATCAATGCTCATTTATTTATTAGAAAGATATAATCCATTACCTCTTTTCGTTAATTTTACACCTGCTTGTGCTATAGAAGAAAGCATATCTCCAACTAACAATCTCGCTTTATCAGGCAGACCTTCAAGTTTTTCAGCAAAATCTACAATTACACCACTTCCACTAATTTGTTTCTCCAACTCTTTGTTATGTCTTTCCAATTCTTTTTGAGCCTGGAGTTGAGCCTTCCTTTCGTTGGCAGTTTTGACCGCTGTTGAAATACCACCCGTCAATGCTCCAACCGCACTTAAACCAGCAAATAAAGGAATTAGAAATGGGAGAAATCCTCCACTCGTCTCTCTTATTGAATATTTTTTCAACATTGGTTTTGTCATTTTAATTTTAAGTGAGCCAGTGTCATTCAAGATTTTAACCTGTTCTCTTGTGAGCAAAACATCAATTCTTACTGCTCCTTTTCTCTGAATTGTATTAACGTTAATCGTACAAGGCTTTTGATTTTGAACACAAGATGATAGTTTATGAAGATTGATTTGATTAACATATACCCCAGTTGGTACTTTGCCACTCATTTATTTAACAAAAAATTATGTGAGACTAATCATCACACCATTATCTGTATTAATCTGCAATTCTGTTTCTTCCAAAAGCAAACAATATGTATCAACTTCTTCACTCTCTCCTCTTTCAATGTATAGGGAAGTATCCACTCGATTAGACTTTATAGTTTCTTTTTGAGCGCTCAGGTCAAACGTATAGATTGTATACAAACTTTTAAATGCTGTCATATCCAAAATAGGTTCTTTATTTCCATTACTTTCACACACCTTTTGGTAAGACTTGTATGCTTCAGCAAAATCATTTTTTTCCCAATTAATTTCCAATCTATCTCGTGGATAAAATGTTCCATCTAGAGAAACGCGAAGTTGTTTCACCTTAGCATTATCACTCAATGCATTATTCTTATCAGTCGCAGTATCACCATCTGGCTTTTTAAAAATCATCCACAGATATCGTGGCTTTCCTTCCAGAACACCCAAATTCCACGTGTAAGTAGTTTGATTGAGTTTAACGTGTTGACATCTTCTTTTGAGGTATGATACACTGAGTGGTTTTTTTGAGTTAAGTCTTCGATTCAACATCTCTTCTGTTTTAAGATTAGGAGTATATTCACTGATATACCAACTCATCTCCTCAATTACAAATTTATTCTGATCACCAAAAGCATTACCAACACCAAAAAGCAATCTATTTTCATTATCATTCCTTTGTAGTTGAAATCTAATTTTAAGACCATACAGAACTTTATCATAATCACAAAATCCAAATATACCTTTAAGAGGAACTGCCACAGTAAAACTATTTTCTGCTTTTGTATCATCATTATACATTCCTTTCCTTTGAATATATCCAGGGTCTGTGTTTGTTCCCGTTGACATATCAGGAATAAAACCTTCGACAGACCCCTTTCCCATTCTATCACTGAATGTATAGAGTGTAAATTTCATCATTTCAGATACAGCAGAGACATAATCAACCGCTTCAACTTCTTGTGTTCCAATATACAATCGCACACTATCAAACATTTTCCAGAAGAAATCATTTACAAGTGTAGCGTTTGTGTTATTCCCAGCCTTAGTGAATTTAAATTTACACAACAAGAAACTTTCGGAGAGATTCAAATAGGTTTGTTGATTATTTATTTCAAAACTTTTTGTACCATTTGTATTCCAGTCTGTTCCAGTTATTGCATTTACCTTGAAGTAATCTTCTTTTTTAGTGGAGTTTGAGATAATAATAGTATCATCCAAATCATAGATACTATCAATTGCTTCCATACTTGTATTTATTTAGGAAAAAAGATGTTAAAACTTTTGAAACCCTGATCCAAGTATTTGAATTATTTTCTGTCGTTCTTGGGGGACAACTGAGTTTTACCTTTCTTAATTTCTTTTATTGCTTGTAATTTATGAGATTCTTTCTGAGCATCTTTTATACTCTTTACAGCACCTGCTACATTTCCCACAGCAGAAGCAGTTGAACCAATTAGGTCTTTATGTTTAAGAATAGTTGAACCAATACCCATGAGAGTATCAATTATCCCATCTCCTCTAAATTGATGTCCAACACCCCTTTGTCTCTTAGGTTTATAGTATCCTCTACCAAGATACATACCTTCACCCTTGTAGTACGGGGAAAGGAACATCCCATCCCCTGTAATTATTTTATATTTTCCCAACTCGTGCTTCCTCACAATAACCATCGTATTTATTTATTGAAAAACTTCACGTAGGTGAATTCTGATGGATATAACTTCTCCATTAAAAGAGATCACACGATTATCTTGGTCGGTTATCCTAAAATTTACTCTGTGTATGGTTTTTCCTGACACAGGTAGATAAACCAAATTTTTAGGCTCCATATTGAATTTATAACCAATTGGGGTTGAGTATGCGCTGAATGAAAATATTGTATTTGTTTTTAATCCATCATTATAAGCACCATCAATCAAATCACAGTGAATTAACACCGAATTTATTCCTGAGGATATTTGAATGACATTATCACTGTAAAACGTCCCATTAGTTTCAATCTTTTTGAGGAGAAACCTAATAACTCTCTAAATGAATTATCAATTGTGAAATCAACCTTGTAGTTATTTTTAACTTTAATCGTTGATTTTGAAGTATGTTTTTGAATGTTTATAACAATATTTTTTGGTTCATCACCCTGTTCTTTCATAAGACGAGCAATTTCGGAAGATATTTGAGAAATCTCGTATGCTCCGGGTGAGACTGTTATCGTTTTGTATCCACTTCCCGGATTATAACTAAACTTGTCATTTTTCTCGGTTATATTAAATAAGGTATTATAAGTCTCCATGGACAATAAAGATGCCTCATATTCTTTTGTTGTGTCAAGTTGTAGTGGGTATGGGAATGAAGATGTGTGGTCGCTTGTTGTGAAATTAAAACTCAGGATTGTGCTTCTCATCTTATTTAATATGAGTTAAAATGTCTTTATATTGAGATTTATTAATTATTTTCATGTTCATCAACTGGTCTAAAATGGCTGATGCTTCATTAAAACAATTGTTATTTCCAGCCTTCTTACTGCCGAACAACAATAACAGTCTATTAACTAATTGCGATGGGTCATTTGGAAGAAAACTAATACCTGAACCAAGGATACTTAAAGCCTGAATAATGTGTTTCTCCTTCTCATTCTTCCTACTTTTACCAGAAAGAATAACCTTATAATTTAGAGTGTTCAGCAAATCAATATATACTCTATCATCATTATTTTCCATATCCAATGGTTTATCAATATACTTTGATTCATCCCTCACAGTTGAACCTTGTCTTCCATCTTTTGTGAGAAGAAACATTAATCTCGGAGTTAGTTTAACAGGGGGTTGAGCAGAACTTAAGAACCTTAATTCATCATTAAATATCAATACCTTTTCTTGAACAAGATGAAATATTGCTGGTTGTTCTGTTGGAATGAGTCCTGCTTTGGTTTTTGAATCCGCTGAATATTCATTGTTTTGAACAGCATTCACAATATAATCAGTGGGTTGATTAATCTCTTCCAGTTGTTGAAATAAACCTTCATCATCATATTCTAATTCTCCTAAATGCTCTAATTCTTCCTCCGTCATTTGACTGAAATCTTTTAACATTTGAAGCTTTCTAGGAGTATATTCTACTGTGGGAACTGTGGAAACATCTTTCATTTTTTCTTGGGAAGTTTTTAAAAGTGGTTTAAAAAATTTCTCTTGTTTTTTTTCAAATGCTTCTTCGCCCGTTAGTTTCTGTCTGCGTTTCTTCTTTATGTCTTCCTGTTGTTTTACAACTTTTGAAACCAACTCTTGATGTTCCTTAAATCTTCTTGCTCTTTCTTTTGTATCCATTTATTTATTGTAAAATATCATTTAATGAATTGTAAAGATCAACAGGGAAATTTTCCTTTTCTTCATCATTCAAGTAGATGTGTTCAAATAAATCCTTTTCTTTAAATATTTCATCAAATTCTTTATTAACATTAATGCGAGTTGTAATTTCTTCTTCACTAATCCTTGCATCTCTGCTTTTCATACGTTTGTGTTGAGTTTCTTCATCAACATCAAAACCGAATGATAAAATCTTCACTCCGCTCAGATATTTAATAATTTGTCTCGTTCCTTCTGGATTAGTTTCTAATATCCCAACACCACCAGATTTTAGTTTCTTTAACTCACTCTTACAATGTGAATATTTTGTTGTACCAAGAGAAACCTCCTCAAATATTTGTCCTTCATTCCTCAATCGCATATGTTCCTCCACTGAAATATAGTGATAATCTTCACCTTTTACTTCTCCAGGTCTTATTGCTCTAGTTGTTGTTGATACAATGCGTATCACGGGGTGTTTTTAAGTAAATTTACAATATTCTCATTTGTACTACACAAGAACCTTGATTTATGAAAGTTTTTTCCAGAAGCAGATTTACCCACAAGATTTATAATAATAGTTGTCATTTATATATGTAATTGTTTATAAAACAAAAAATATATCCCTTAATATCTCATCTTGTTTCACAACAATATATTTATATTTTTCAGTCGTGTGCTTCATATAATCCTCAAATTTCTTTTTACTACATAATGTAGAACAATTATCTCTCCAAAAATTATTGATATCTATTGAATTTAACTTGAATAAAATAAAAGTATTAGCATTGTTTCTGATGGAACGACGAGGAAGTTGAAAGTACGATTGACTAAGATAAATACAATTACAAGAAGAATGTCTCCCTCTTGTGTAGTAGCTGTCCATTACCGTTTGGTTTCTCTCATTAACACAATCATCAAAGATAACGAGGTTCTTTTTGATTTATCCAAATCTTGGGGAGACGGTATATCATCCGTATTATCACTAAGAATACAAGTTATAAGATTTGATTTCTTTTTACATCTCTGTGTATCACAAAATAGTTGAATTATATCTTCAATGTTATAATCATTTAGGTTTTTTTGACGTTTAAATAAACCTATTATATCTTCTTTTTGAAGACCAGCATTAAAACCTTGTGAGAGTAGTTGATACTCTGGTTGAAAACTCGACTTTGTGAAAATTATTAAATTATCATAATCTAAAAAGTTGGGAGTGAGGAGCATTTTTAAAAGTAAGCAGGTTTTTCCACATCCACTTGAACCAACTATGAGACATCTTAATGAATTTGGGAGATTTTTATGGTTGTTAAATTTTATCTTATTTTCCCAAATAGGTAAAAAATCATTCATTTATATATTTGAAAAACAGGTTATTTAATTTATTATTGGCTTTTTAGAAACTCTATATTTTATCCTAAGTTCAGGTTTAATTTCAAGATAATCCATTATTTTATTTATACAATATCTTGTGTTGATATTTCCCTGAAAATTACATCCATGAATAATATACAACAACAATCCTTTGAACATTTCTCTTATACGTTCAGTTTCTTCCCTTGTAAGGAAAGGTGTGTTATCATCCTCATACTTTACATTCATTTCTCTAATCAATCTTGTAAAGTAATTCATTTTTGGTGTAAATCTAAAAGAATTATTTTCCTTTTTATATTTTTTATTATCATTAATTAGAAGATAATCACAGAATATACATTGTTTATAGGCTTTTGACTCTGTGTTTAATCCCTGTCTTTCACACGCAGGACAATTCTCAAATTTGTCATATGGAGAATCAGGAAAGTCTAGCATATTTATAAAGTAAAACTTTACTTAAACTGAAATTCATCTATACTTTCAGTTGTATATTACCATCGATATCGATATACTTTTTTTCATTATCAGATTCAGATTCAACGACAACATTTTTTATATTAAAGGTAATTTTAAAATTATCGTTAACTACTATTGAACGAAATGTCATTTCACCTGATATATTAACATCCTTTATTTCATCAAGATTTACATCTTTAGGGTTGTTGAAAAAAATACAAATTTCTCCTTGCATATTACAGATGGTCTTATCTTTTCTTTCTAAAGCTTCATCCATAAGGTTTTTGTTCTTTGATACTTTTTCTTGTTTCATTGCTTTTTCTAGTTTTGAATATATTACTAGAAGGAGAGGAGAAACTTTTGTTAGAGATACTTTAATTGATGTTCTACCAGGTATACTAAAAGCCCTTCCACTGAAGGAAATTGAAGAACTCATATTATTTACCATAATAGTTTTTATCCAATAGTTGTTATATTTATCTTTGTTCAATTTTACATCCTTGACATATTTCTCAGTATCTTTAACAGATGAAGAGATTGATTGAAACTTGTCTTTTGTGTCTTGAAACATTGTATTTATTAAGTGAAAAAGTTGGAGGATAAAATGTTTTTAAGCACAGATTCACCTATAAATTAAACGAAATTTTCATCAAGAAAATTTTAGTTTAAGCAAAGTTTTATTCTATAAATATGGTGAATACAACGTACTGCGATGTTTGTAATCACGAATATAAACATTATAGAAAACACCTCCGAACCAACAAACACACATTTAATCTATTTCATCAAATATCTCCTCTTGAGTTGGAAAGAAAACATTGTGATATCTGTTCAAAGGATGTTTTGAAGAGTAGTTATAATCAACATCTTCAATCACAAAAACACAAGAAAAATGAGTTTAAAGTAAAGGGAGACTATTATATTAAAAACACTGATGAGGCATTTAAAGGGCATATAAAAATAAGGATTTTTCAATTTGGAGAACCCAGTCCATCATCAATAGCTGAATCAATTGAAATAGTGAAACCCGATGTTGAAAAATTTATTAAAGACATTAAAAGAAATAAAAACTTTAAAGTTTTATATGGGAGTGAAAATGAATATGAAAAGACAAGATGAAGAACAAACTCCTTATATGAGAACAGATCTTCATTTTATAACATCATTTCAAGATTTTTTGAATAGTGGGGTTTATGAAGAACTATCAAGACAAGAGGAGGATGTTGATAATACAGTGGTAGGAAGTGGATTCAATATTTAAAAAATCATCTTTTTAGATATACACATTCTAAAATCAAACCCTCTTAAAGCTTCTTCTTATATTGAATTACCAAAAGAAATAAAACTAAAGAAGGCAGTTGTTAATATTAAGAACAATGATAATAAATGTTTTCTCTGGTCTGTTCTTGCTCACTTACATCCACCAAAATGTAATTCAGAAAGAGTAAAACAATATATGAAATATGAGAATACCTTGGACATTAAAGATTTTAAATTCCCAATGCCATTAACAGATATTCCTAAATTTGAGAAAAAGAATAATCTTTCTATTAATGTATATGGATTAACGGATACAAACAAAATTCAAATATTAAAAATTTCAAACAACTATAAAAATGAAGAAACACACATTGACCTTTTATATTTTAGTGTTGGAAAGAATTCACATTACACATACATCAATAATTTATCAAGATTAATCTCTTCTCAGGTATTCAGAACAGCAAACAAAATATATCCTTGTAAGCGATGTCTTAATTCATTTCATACAAAAGAACGATTAGAACAACATTCAAAATATTGTAGTAATCATAAATCAGCTGTAATTACAATGCCTAAACCTGGTGAAAAGATTTATTTTGAAGATTATAATAAATCTATCATGCACCCATTTGTGATATACGCTGATTTTGAATGTATCCTTAAAAAGATAAATACTGCTTCTCCTAATCCAAAAGAACCATATACAAATAAATATCAAAAACATATTCCTTGTGGTTTTTGTTATTATATCAAATCATCTGTTGGAGAAAAGTATAACAAACTTGAACATTATCGTGGAAAAAATGCTTCACAAGAGTTTGTAAAACGATTAGAAAAGGATTGTATAAGACTCACTAAATTAATGAAAGAAACAAATGAACCGATGAAATTAACCAAAGAAGAAAAATTAGAATTTAGAATGAACAATATCTGTCATATTTGTGAGGGGAAAATTAAGGAGTCTAAAGTTAGAGACCATTGTCATCTTACTGGTAAATATAGAGGTCCCGCTCATTCCTGTTGTAATCTTAATTATAAATTACCTTCTTTTATTCCAGTCTTTCTTCACAACAGCGCCAACTATGATACACATCTATTTATAAATGAACTTTCAAAAACACCAGGGAATATTTCTGCTATAACAAACACAAGTCAAAAGTATATTTCATTTTCAAAAATGATATTCACAAAACCTTTAACTCGTATTAGGTTTTTAGATTCTTACAAGTTTATGGGAACACCACTAGCCTACCTCGCATCAAATCTAAGCTCCACAGACTCTTTTCCAAATCTTAATTCATTCTTTCCAAAAGAGGAAATTCTCACTAAAGAGGAAATTCAGATTAGAGATGAAATTCTGATTAAAGAAGGAATTCTTACGAGAGAGGAAATTCAAACAAGGAATGAAATTCAAAGTAAAGAGAAAATTCTTACAAGTAAGGGAATTTATCCTTATGATTATATGGATTCATTTATGAGATTTAAAGAAACACAACTTCCTTCAAAAGAAAGTTTCTATAATAACCTTTATGAAGAAGAGATAAGTGATAAGGAATATAAACACGCACAAGAAATATGGAAAATATTTAAGATAAAGAACCTTGGAGAATATCACGATTTATATCTAAAAACAGATGTTTTATTGTTAGCTGATGTGTTTGAAGCTTTTAGATCACTCTGTCATAATAAAAATTGTTATGGATTAGATCCTGCCCACTATTTCACAGCTCCTGGTTTAGCTTGGAGTGCAATGTTGAAAATGACAAAACAAGATATAGATTTAATCAGTGATGTGGATATGCTTTTGATGATTGAGAAGTCCAAGAGAGGTGGAATATCACAAGTATGTTCAAAAAGATATGCTAAAGCAAATAATAAATATCTCCCAAATTATGATAGTGAAAAAGATAGTAATTATTTGATGTATTTTGATGCTAATAATTTGTATGGATGGGCAATGTCTCAATCTCTACCTTATGGTAAATTAGAGTGGGTGGAAGAAAAGAATTATGAAAAGGCTTTGATGAATATTGTTATTTCTTCTCAAGAGGAATTGAATGACGAAGAAGAAGGTTATTATTTTGAAGTTGATTTGAGGTACCCGAGTGATCTTCATAATAAGCATAAAGATCTTCCTTTTGCATGTGAGAAAGAAACTCCAAAGAAAGAATGGTTAAGTGATTATCATAAAAGTTTTAATATTAAAGGTAAATCAACAGAAAAGTTATTAACAACATTCTATGATAAAGAGGGATATGTTTTGCATCAGAGAAGCTTAAAACAGTTTTTGAGAGAAGGATTGAGAGTAGCTAAAATTCATAGAGTTTTAAAATTTAAACAAAGTCCTTGGGTGAAAAAGTATATTCAATTCAATACAGATATGAGAGCAAATACAAAAGTAAAATTTGAAGGGGACTTTTATAAATTAATGAATAATGCTGTATTTGGAAAGACTATGGAAAATGTTAGAAACAGGCAAAACATTAGATTCGCAACATCTTGGAAAGAAGCTTCGAGATTGATAAATAAACCAAGTTTTGAGAGAGAAGAGGTTTTTTCAGAGAACTTTTCTGCAATTCATATGAAAAAGGAAAGTATTGTAATGGATAAACCAATTTATATTGGAACAGCAGTTCTTGATTTATCAAAGATATTGATGTATGATTATTTGTATAATGACTTAAAGAAAGAGTATGGTGAAAATGTTTCATTGTTGTATATGGATACTGATAGTTTTATCCTAGATATAAAAACTGATGATGTTTATGAAGATATGAAGAAAAATATTGGAGTATATGATACAAGTAATTTCAGCAAGAAGAGTGAGTTATTTTCCAAAAAGAATGAAAAGGTTATTGGTAAGTTTAAGGATGAGTTGGGTGGAAAAGTAATGAGTGAGTTTATTGGATTGAGAGCAAAGGCATATGCTTATAAGTATGGTGAACAGATTGATAAGAGGTTAAAGGGAATAAAGAAATATGTAATAAAGAAATCAATAACTTTTAGAAATTATTATAATTGTTTGATGAATAAGAAAGAAGAATATAGGAAAATGAATACAATAAGAAGTTATAAACATAACATATATAGTGAAGAAGTAAATAAAAAGGCATTAGGAGCCTTTGATGATAAGAGATTTATTTTAGATAATGGAATAGATTGTGTTCCATATGGATATTGTATGATAGAGTGTATAAAATAGATTATGTTTTAACGATGGGAAGATGGGTTAGGGTTTTTAAGGGCTACACTTGGTTTTTCACAATATATAAATGGTTAAACCAAGTATTAATCAAACTAAAGAGTGGAGAAAATCTCAGTCTTGGTATATAAATGGAAAACATAATGAATGTGAAAAATATCAAATAAGTCTTATTGAAAAAATAACTAAAACAAAGGTAAATAAAACAAATAAGCGAATTAATTTAAAAACTAGTAAGTTAGAGGATGTAAAGAAAAAAATGAATATCCTTGAATGGACTGAAAACTTTGATGGTTATCAATTGAACAATGAAAAAACAATTTACTATAATCTCAAAATGATATGTGGCTCAGGAGGTGGTCAAACAAGAGCATTAAGAGAAGTTTATCATTTCGTAATGGCACAAAAGGGGTATCTTAAAAAATATAAAGATTCAAATGTTTTGTTTGTCAATATTTTAGATGGGGATTATTGTGCAAAGAAAATTAAACTATTGAAGGAATTTGAGAATGAACAAATCTTTATAGGTTCAATGAGTGAGCTGTTCAACCCCCAGGTGTTCAATTCAATGAGGTTCAACCTCCAAGTTAAAAGGGGAGACAAATAAATATACCTTGGGATAAAAAGGGGATTTATTTTTAGGGAAAAAAAATATAAATCGCTGAAAATCCCCCATTCATTTACATGGGGAAAAGTGAGCCAGAATCAGTATTCTTACCCTACTGGAGTGGCTAATGAATTCTCCCTCTACAGAAAATGTATATTGTTTTGCTTGCGTTCTCTTTCCCTCGAAAGATATACAGAGATACGAAAGAGATACAGAGATACATGATTTTTGATACATGGATCAAAAACCCAGTTCTCCATTGGTGGATTTTCAGACTGGAAACATGCCTCCACACGGATTTCAGAACATGAGAACAGTTCTGGACATAAGACCTGTATGATGACATTGATTTCTAGACGAAATGCACTTGGACGAATTGATTCAATGTTAGAAATCCAATTCACAAAAGGAAAAAGAATACTGGGGAAAAGTAATGCAAAGAGTAGTTGCAGCTGTAAAGTTTATCTCATCTCGTGGATTAGCCTTTCGTGGTGATACAGAAGTATTTAATTCTCAACAGAATGGCAACTGCCTTGGGATTCTTGAATTAATTGCTGAGTATGATCCTTTTCTTCGTTCTCATATCGCAAAATATGGTAATCAAGGACGAGGAAAAGCTTCATATCTATCTTCAACAATATGTGAGGAAGTCATAAAGATTATGGGAAACAAAGTATTGAAAACTATTGTAAAATAAATCAAGGAAGCAAAATACTTTTCTCGAAGTGTTGATTCAACGCCAGACATACCACACACTGATCAGCTGACTGTGATTATTCGCTATGTTAGAAAATCAGATCATAAGGTGGTTGAATGTTTTCTTACTTTCATTCCCATTGCAAGTCACACTGGAGAAGCTCTTGCCAACATTGTCTTGGAATTCTTTGAACAAATTGGATTTGATGCAGCTAACTTAAGAAGACAGTCTTATGACGATGCATCAAACATGTCAGGATGCTGCAAAGGGCTTCAGGCACATATTCTCGGCATCAATCATCTTGTCCATTACATTCCATGTGCTGCACACTCACTTAATTTGGTAGGTGTATGTGCTGCAGAAAGCTGCACTGGAGCAGTTTCATTTTTTGGTCTTATACAAAAGCTTTACAATTTATTTTCTGCTTCAACTCAACGTTGGTCAGTAATGCTTCAGTGCCTTAAAGCTGAAAGTGGAAGTGAATCTACATTGGTACTTAAAAGAGCATCAGATACTAGATGGTCTGCAAGGACCGATGCCACAAAAGCCTTGTCTGAAGGGTACATCTATTTTCAAGAAGCTTTGAAGTTAATCTCAGAAAATGTA
The DNA here is from genome assembly GCF_056783735.1 of Eptatretus burgeri. NCBI lineage: Eukaryota > Metazoa > Chordata > Myxini > Myxiniformes > Myxinidae > Eptatretus > Eptatretus burgeri. The sequence goes on along the minus strand of NC_140963.1, from coordinate 111,329,828 downwards.
AATCAGAAGGTTGACACACGTTATGAGGCAAAAGCTATACTCAAGCAGCTATCAAAACTGGAAACAGTTCTCTTGGCAGACTTCTGGGCTGTCATACTAGAGAGGTTCAATCAAGTCAGCAAATCACTTCAGCATGAAACACTGGAGCTTCAATCAACTATTAAACTTCTTGCATCACTACTGGAGTTTTTGATGTCACTGCGGAATTAGTTTGAAGTGTTTGAAAATAAAGCAAAAAACAAAGTAGAAAATACAGAATACCACAACGAACAAAAACGAGAGCATAGGAGAAGAAAACAGATCAAAAACAAATCACTGTTCACCTTCACTCTTTCATTCCTCTTTTTTCCCACCTTTGGAATAAATTCACTCACTGTTCAATCCCATTCTTCCCTCCAAGCCTTCAAAACAGCTGTTCACGACCACCTCTCATCATCCCTCATCCAAATCCTCGATCTTTTCTACCCCCGTTAATCCACCCCAAACCCAACTCTTTAAAATTCCCTGCTTTCCTTCTTGAAAGTCCCTGTGGTGTCCATCTTGTATTCCCCATGTTCCCCACCCCATCCTTCTCCCTTCCACAGATCTCCTAATGTTTCTGTTCCCCACTGTTTTGTCCTTCCCACGCCCCTCTTGTCTCATGCCCCCCCTGCTGTGCATTGTGTGTTAGCTCTCATATGAGCCTTGACAAGGTACACAAAAAATAACACCAACAGCGAGTTGAAGGCAAAGATCGAGGGAGACTTGGACAAACAATGGGTGTGGGGAACAATGAGAATCAGAAGAAGATGCGTGGATGAGACAAGATGGACACAGAAGGAAACCATCAGGAGGGAAAACTTGAAATTTGGAAGAAGGAGGTAACAAGCAGGCACGGGGGAAGGTATTTTGAGTGGGAGTGCTGAGGTGCTGTCTATTTTAGCGATGGTGTTCAAGTCGTCGTGAACCCCAACCCCGTAGCAAGATCTCCAGGTCTGTGATCACTAAAAACTAACAAACACATTTTTTTAACTTATATTTTTCCTCCAAAGCAAAATTATTTATTATATCGTTTTAATATTTATATTTAATATAAAAAATGACTTTTTTTGCAGGCAGGAGGTGTTGTGCTCCTGCCCGCAGCTAGGGGGTGCTGCAGCGCCCTCAGCATCCCCCCCCACCCCTTCCCGTGGGCCTGGTAACAAGAGTATAAAAGATAATGGTTTTGGGTTGAGGACAATCTGAGATGGTGGTGAACAGCTGATTTGAAGATCTGGTGGGAGGAATGAGATTGAAGAGGACGTGGAAGCTGGTTCCACAGGCTGGAAAAAAAAAGAGGAAGAAATAAGTGGAGGTGAGCCGTGATGCTGTCTTTAGGTAATTTCACCCGAAAGGTTGGATTTGATGCAGCTAACTTAAGAAGACAGTCTTATGACTGTCAGGTCAGGTTCGATGTCAGGTCAGGTTGATGTCATGTCAGGTTCGATCTGTGACCTGCTACAGGTACCATGTAAACCTGTACTAACCTGTTCCATGGTCGGGTTGTCGGCGACTAAACCGTCTCCCCCACCAGGTTTTCTGGTGAGGAGGGTGTTTGGATATGGACACCCAGCAGGATTAAAAACAAAACCTGTCAAAGGGCGGAGGAGCTCCTTGTGAGCCAACGGCCATCCATATCTAGTGCCCAACTGTGTCTGCGGACGTCCTCCTGCAGTTGGGTTACTTCTTATTAGGAGGTTGGTGGCAGGATTTGCACTCCAGCCACCGTAAAACGCTTCATTCCGCAAAACGCAAAAACGCAAAAAAATCTGAAAAACCCACTCCGTGGGAGTACCTCCTGTGCAGCTTCCCTTCGCAGGGCAGCTCACCGGATGATGGGATTGGGGCAAAGCCTTCGGGACCCCCAATCTTTGATAGGAGGGAAACCACGGGGTAACATCCCTGGGTCAGATTGCGGGAGAGTGTGTCGGAGTGGTGCTGAGGTGTCGTCCACCAGACGGCGGTCTCCTTGGGTTAACCTGAGGCGGTCCCTTCGGGTGGGTGCCTGGAATGTCCTATCCCTAAGAGAGGATGATCACCTGTCTCTGTTATCATCTGAGCTCAAGCGTTTGGACATCGGGATTGCAGCTCTCTCTGAGGTTCGGAGACCGGATTGCGGCGAGATAATGGTGGGTGGTTACACCTACTATTGGTCTGGTCGCTCTGATGGTACCATACCCAAGGAGTTGCTGTAGCTGTGGCCAATAAGCTGACCCCAATGATAATTGAGGTAACACCGGTCAACGAGCGTATTATGAGATTAAGGATTCGTCACTCCTTAGGTGTCATTTCCCTGGTCTCTATTTATGCTCCGACTGAGGCGAGTGATCTTACCGTGAAGGATGCATTCTACGCCACACTCGAGTCTGTGGTTGATCAGTGCCCCAGACGAGATACACTTCTAGTCTTGGGGATTTCAATGCATCGACTGGAACTGATAGGGATGGTTATGAGGTGTGTGTTGGTCCCCATGGGTCAGGAACTATGAACCAGAATAGCACTAAGTTCCTTGACTTTGCAAGAAGTCATGGACTTAGGGTGGCTGGTTCATGGTTTCAGCGCCCGCAAGCTCATCGCTGGACTTGGTATTCCAACGCTGGCGGTGTGGCAAAGGAGATTGACCATGTCCTCATTGACGGTCGTTGGAGGATGATCCAGAACTGCAGGGTCTACCGGAGTGCTCAGTTCCTCAATACTGACCACAGGCTTGTTGTAGCAACTCTAAAGCTGCACCTTAAATCCTGGAGAATGGTACCATCCCAGCCTAGGCTGGATGTTGCCAAGCTCAGGGATGAGAGAGTAGCTGAGGAGTTCTGCGAACAGGCTCAGTCCACACTTGGGGGGTCTGGGTGCTTTGCGGGGTCCTGAAGAGTTGTGGAGCACCTTCAAGACCACCGTCCTTGATGTTGCCGGTGGATGCCTTGGAGTTCACCGCAGGGCAAAGAAGAATTTTGTCTCTCAAGGGACACTGGATACCATTGACCAGAGTCGCAGGGCCAGGCTGAATGGCAGAGCTGAGCTGTTCAGGGAGCTGAGGGCGTAAAACTGTACGTGCACTGAGGGTGGACAAGGAGGCCTATGTGCGAGGAATCTGTGAGGGGTAGAGCATCACCTGTGGACAGGTGATTCTCGTCCCGCTTACAGGGGAATTCGCGCATTACGTTCATCCAAGCCCATCCCTCGGAGCACTGCAGTTCGAGCAGAGAGTGGTAGGCTCTTGACAGAGGAGTCTGAAGTGAAGGCCCGCTGGGCCGGTTACTTTGAGCGGTTGTACCAGGCTGATCCCCCAGCTGTCGAGTTGGACGTCAAGGGTGTTACAATCCCTGTTGCTGACCCTCGAATCAACTGTGGTCCACCATCGCTTGTGGAAACACGGGCTGCGGTGAACCAGTTGAAACGGGGCAAAGCTCCAGGGATCTGTGGCATCCATGCTGAACTTCTCAAGGCTGGTGGAAATGCTGCACTCGCGTCGTTGCATGCAGTTTTGTGCTCTGCCTGGAACACAGGCATCATCCCAACTGACTGGAAGAGGGGCCTTGTTGTCCCTCTCTGGAAAGGGAAGGGTGATCGCCAAGACTGCAACAACTACCGAGGGGTGACGCTGCTCTCAGTGCCGGGCAAGGTCTTTGCTCGGATAATTCTTGATAGGGTTCGCCACCATCTGCTTGAGCACCAGCGTCCAGAGCAGTCAGGCTTTACACCAAAGAGGTCAACGATTGACCGTATCCTTGCTCTTCGTGTCCTCACTGAACGCAGACGAGAGTTTCGGCAGGGGCTGCTTGCAGCCTATGTTGATCTCTGTAAAGCGTTCGATTCAGTGAATCGGGATGTCCTCTGGAGGATTCTTGGTCTTCGTGGGGTGCCACCGAAACTGATCGATCTGATGTCTGAACTCTACTCTGGTACTGAGAGTGCTGTGAAGTGTGGTGGTACCGCCTCTGACTTATTTCCAGTTGTTACTGGAGTTCGTCAGGGGATGTGTACTTGCCCCCACACTTTTCAGCACTTGTATGGACTGGATTTTTGGGAGGATGTCGGAGAGATCAAGTTGCGGTGCATCGTTTGGCAATGTCAAGATCTCGGACCTTGATTTTGCAGATGATGCAGTCATCTTTGCGGAGACTTTAGACATCCTCTTGGGGGCCCTCGAGGTGCTGAATGAGGAGTCGGAGCCGTTGGGATTACGGATTTCTTGGGTCAAAACAAAGATCCAGGCTTTCGGTGACATCTTGGATGCTGCTGTCCTGTCTGTGTCTGTTTGTGGTGAGGATGTTGAGGTCGTGGATAGATTCACTTACCTTGGCAGTGATATTCATGTCTCCGCAGGTTGTGAGCCGGAGGTCAATAGACGTCTGGGTCGGGCCTGGGGAGTCATGGGTTCACTGGATCATGGGGTGTGGCGCTGCCGGTACCTGTGCGGGAGGACGAAAGTCCGAGTCTTCAGGTCCTTGGTACTTCCAGTCTTGCTCTATGGGTGCGAGACTTGGACTTTGACCAAGGATCTGAGACGGAGACTTAATTCCTTTGGTACCAGGTCTCTTCGGAGAATCCTTGGCTATCGCTGGTCGGATTTTGTGTCCAACGAGCGGTTGCTGAGAGAGACTCGGATGAGATTTGTTACCTGCATAGTCCGTGAGCGTCAGCTGCGGCTGTATGGACATGTGGCTCGTTTTCCTGACGCTGATCCTGCTCACCAGATTCTCTCAGCGAGGGAGTCTCATGAGTGGAGGAGGCCAGTGGGCCGACCACGTGCCTCATGGTTGCAGCAGGTTGACCATCATCTCAAGGAGATGGGGATGGGCCTGGCATCTGCCTGGGGGATGGCCAGACGGAGGCCCCTGGAGTACCGGCGGAAAGTGGACGCAGCGACGCGCTGTTCTGGCACATGCTCCCATACCTGACCTGACCTGACCCGAAAGGGGTTGGTGGTGAATTGTGTGTATGCTGCAGAAACCTGGGGAATATTTAAGCACGGAAAGAACAGAGGGTGCAAGACCAGAAATGAGGCCGGCCGTGGAAGAAAGAAATAGGCCGGGGGCCAGTGGAACCTACCTTGCACCCTCCCCCCCCCCCCCCGTGACAATTTTTCACTGATACCACAGTGTTCATATATATCCCAAGTATCAAAAAAAAGATGTTCCCAGAAAAATAACTCATTTGCACTATGCTTTATTAAGCTGTTTCCATGGCAACCAATCAAAAATAGACGAATCTCACAAATATCGGCAAAATGTCAATATCTCTGTCAAATGTAAGCATAAAATCACAAAATTGGTGTCAAATTAAAGCTTATACATTTACGTATTAAAATATATTCTGCTTATGCTGATTAGCTCATTGGCATATTCATTAAATTTGACTTAAAGACAATAATTCCCACAAAAATGCAAGAATTTCCATTTTCTTTCCTTGTAATTACCACACGTCAGTTTTTTGTCAAAAAAACATTAATTACGTGTTGCCAGATACAAGCCAGGTTGGCAAAAAATATATTGAAAATTTTTTTAATTTTTTTTAAGTCGGCTAATTAGCATAAAATACAAAGCACAATGAGTCGTTCGAAAATCATGCAAAATCATTAATCAATATAATTAATTACCTGGGCCTGAAATAATTCAGAACTGTGACTTATGATGTTTGTTGGTATTTAAGGGGAACATAACTATTTTCTGTTTGAGTAAAAGTAGTGGAAATAATTTTAAATGCATTGATATGCTAATTAGGATCCGCCATTATGGAAATTCTCATTTTTGTAAATATCTCAACTTCTGGAACATGGAAATTTGTAAATGAGGAATCTACACCTATGTTTGGAGGGTCAATGAGTAAAGTGAACATATTTCCTTGGTTATCAGAGATGTAGAATAATGTTTGGAGAGCTTAATTACATGTAAAATGGAAACAGCTTAATAAAGCACAGTGCAAATGAGTTAATTTTCTGGGAACATTTTTTCTGATACTTGGGATACAGATGAACACTGTGGTACCAGTGAAAAATTGTCGCGGGGGGAGGGGGGTGCAAGGTAGGTCCCACTGGCCCCCGGCCTAAAACCACCGACCTGTCTATGATGGCGAAGTGATAGACCCATAGACTCAGCTTCATCGAAGGAGAATCCAATGATATTTAAAGCCATTGATTCCACAGCGTCAAGCTGAGCAAGATGTGAGGCAAGGGAGCCAGCCCAGAGGGGAGAGCTGTATTTCATCAAGCTGAGGATAAAGGCCTTGCAGGTGGATAGAACTTCAGGTATACCAAGGAAGGACTTTGTGAATGGCAGAGGATGCCCAGTCGGAGGCTGGCTTTGGAGGGTGTGTGAGAAAACATTTGAAATACCATAATGACATTTACGACTTTGAGAAACAACAATATAAAGTTTAACAGAATGAAAACAAGAAAAAGAGCAATCAGCGATTACAGACCCTCGCCATGAGGAGTTGCTTTGTGTGGTGTTTGTGTAGTATATTTTGTGTGGTGTTTGTGTACTGGTATGTTTCATAATTAATAAGAGACAGAACTGGAACTGCCACTTGATAACTGCTGACAGTGATGACCGGGTACCAAGACGCCCCTCTTTGATGCAACCCCGCTTTGATCGGACACCTGACCCTGACCCATGACGTTCATTAATATTCATTTGAATTCAGAATGGGATAAAAATATATTCAATGCAAATCAAATGGAAGACCAAATAGGTACAGTCCTGTAATGGAGTCATCATAAGGAACCCGAACAAGCAAACAGCAAATATGAAGTCATCAAGAGGTACCTGGATGGGATTTGGGTTTCAGCTACTACTCCTCCACCCACAAACCCATCCAGGTGCAACCAAATGAGCCTTATTTTTTTTTTAAAATAAAAATATCACAAATCAAAAATATTAAATAATTCTGAATGCCACACCATGCATTTGATCAGGTTGAAATTTAAAACCGACATTCCGCATCACCACAAGATCATAAATGTGAAGTTTTACGTCAATTAATGAAGCGGTTGAAGAGAAATAATTTTTCAAAGATTTTCACTCAATCTTTTGTGGCTGCCAGACGGTGTGGCCCATCAATTATTTTTTTTTTTGTATCCATTGTCGAGGCTCGTATGAGAGCTAACACACAACGCACAACAAGGTGGGCAGGAGCCAAAAGGGGCGGGAGAGGGAAGGACAATACAGTGGGGACAGAGACATTAGGAGATCTGTGGAACGGAGAGGGATGGGGCAGGAAACACGGGGTATACAAGATGGACATTGCAGGGACTTTCGGGAAGGAATGCAGGGAATTTGAAGGAGGTGGGGTTGGGATGGATTAATGGGGGAAGAAAAGATTGTGGTTTTGGATGGAGAAAGATAAGAGGTGGTGGTGAAAAGCTCTTTTGAAGGCTTGGAGGGAAGAATGGGATTGAAGAGAGTGTGGGAGAAGATAGTGTGGGAGTTTATTCCAAAGGCGGGGAAAAAAAGAAATGAAAGAGTGAACATCCTGGTATCCCCAAAGCATGGGGAACATAGGGGTGAAGTTTCCCCTCGATCTGTCAAGCCATTCTGGAGAAGAAGATTTTTGTAGGTTTTAGGGGTAAATCCAATGGGGCTGCCAAACCATGTGACCGATGATGTCATCGGTGTGAACGTTTTCTTCCTCATGGATCGGTGGTCATATGTATAAAGTTTCACCTCGATCTGTTCGGCCATTTCAGAGAAGATTTTTAATGTTGTTTTTTTTTCTGTGGACCAATTTATCCAGAGATGACCCTCAAATTTTTTCATGCTGATCAGATGTAGAGTTCAATGTATGTGATTATGACATCATAACGCAGCCACCTATGACATCATTAAAACAAAAATCACAATTATTTCCCATGGGGAGTCCAGTGTTTCAATAAAAGTTGGCAATTTGAGCAGCTTGATATTCTGTCATTTCTATGCGATACCCTTCTCTCTTGCAGATTATGGTGGTGATGGTATGCCATTTTTAACAAGTAGTCAGTCAGACCCGACGTCAACTCTGGTGTTCACAGTGGAAAAAAAGTGAAAATCGTGACATTGTGGTTTGAGAAAAAATATCCAATATGCAGGTACGCCAATGATACTGTCAGTATTAGAATGTTCACACCGATTATGGAGCTTCCAATGGGAGCAATCTGCAGTTTCTGGAGCACTTCCAAATGCATGTAAGCATTAAAAATCAAAATATAGGCAACAGTGACTGCCCACCAAGTGTTACCAAGGATCAAGGGAAGATTGATCTTGTGAGAGATACTGCTGTCGGAAATCTTCAGAAATCCAATCGGTGGCGTTCCCAAGAACTGGCGATCTCAGCTCTACCCCAACATCATATCTGTAAGGCATAAACTATCGCTGAATGGTATGGCAAGCCGAGTAACAATGCATGTGATTGCTTCAGTCAGGTCAGGTCAGGTATGGGAGCATGCACCAGAGCAGCGCGTCACTGTGTCTACTTTCCACTGGTACTCCGGGGCCTCCGTCTGGCCATCCCCCAGGCAGATGCCTGGCCCATCCCTATCTCCTTGAGATGCTGATAAACCTGCTGCATGCACGAGGCATGCAGTCGGCCAATTGGCCTTCTCCACTCATGAGACTCCCTCGCTGAGAGAATCTAGTGAGCAGGATCAGCGTTAGGAAAACGAGCCACATTTCCATACAGCCGCAACTGATGCTCACAGAGGATGCAGGTAACAAATCTCATTTGAGTCCCTATCAGCAACCGCTCATTGGACACAAAGTCCAACCAGCGATCGCCAAGGAATCTCTGAAGAGACCTGGTACCAAAGGAATTAAGTCACCATCTCAGATCCCTGGTCAAAGTCCAGGTCTCACATCCATAGAGCAAGACTGGAAGCACCAAGGACCTAAAGACTGGGACTTTCATCCTCCCGCACAGGTACAGCGTACCGACAGCGACACACCCCATGATCCAGTGAATCCATGACTCCCCAGGCACGACCCAGATGTCTGTTGACCTCTGACTCACAGCCAGCAAAGACATGAATATCACTGCCAAGGAAAGTGAATCTCTCCACAACCTAAACATCCTCACCACAAACAGGCACAGAGAGAACAGCAGCATCCAAGATGTCAATGAAAGCCTGGATCTTAGTTTTGACCCAGGAAACCCATAATCCCAGCAGCTCTGACTCCTCATTCAGCACCTCGAGGGCCCCCAAAAAGATATCCAAAGTCTCCGCAAAGATGACTGCATCATCTGTGAAATCAAGGTCATAGATCTTGACATTCCCAAACGATGCACCGCAGCTTGATCTCGTCGACATCCTCCCCAGAATCCAGTCAATCCAAGTGCTGAAAAGTGTGGGGGCCAGCACACACCCCTGAAGAACTCCAGTATCAACTGGAAATAAGTCAGAGATGGCACCACCACATCTCACAGCACTCTCAGTGCCAGAGTGTATTTGAGACATTAGATCAATCAGTTTTGGTGGCACCCCACAAAGACCAAGAATCCTGCAGAGGGCATCCCGATTCACTGACTCAAACACTTTACAGAGATCAACATAGGCTACAAGCTGCCCCTGCTGAAACTCTCATCTGTGTTTGGCGAGGACCTGAAGAGCAACGAGATGGTCAATCGTTGACCTCTTGTGTAAAGCCTGACTGCTATGTTCACAAGTGCTCAAGCAGATGGTGGCAAACCCAATCAAGAATTATCTGAGCAAAGACCTTGCCCGGCACTGAGAACAGTGTCACCCATTGGCAGTTGTTGGCAGTTGTCTTGGCGATCACACATCCCTTTCCAGAGAAGGACAACAAGGCCCCTCTTCCAGTCAGTTGGGATCATGCCTGTGTTCCACCAGAGCACAGAACTGCATGCAACAACACGAGTGCAGCATTTCCACCAGACTTGAGAAGTTCAGCATGGATGCCACAGATCCCAGGAGCTTTACCCCATTTCAACCAGTTCACCGCAGCCTGTGTTTCCACAAACGAAGGTGGATCACAGTTGATTAGAGGGTCAGCAACAGGGATTGTAACACCCCTGACGTCCAAGTCGACAGCTGGTGGATCAGAAGATACAACCGCTCAAAGTAACCGGCCCAGCGGAACTTCACTTCGGACTCCTCTGTCAAGAGCCTACCACCCTCTGCTCTAACTGTTGTACACCGAGGGACGGATTTGGCCAAACGCAATGCGCAGATTCCCCTGTTCACAGGACGAGAATCACCTGACCACAGGTGATTCTCCCCCCTCAGATTCCTCGCACATAGGCTTCTTTGTCCACCCATAGCTCACGTACAGTTTCACGCCTCAGCTCCCTGAACATCTCTGCCATTCAGCCTGGTCCTGAGACTCTGGTCAATGGTTTCCAGTATCCCTCGAGATAAAATTCTTCTTCGCCCCTTCGTGAGTTCCAAGACATCCATCGGCAACATCAAGGATGGTGGTCTTGAAGGCACTCCACAACTCCTCAGGGTTTCCCAAACCACCCAGACCCCCCCCCCCAAATCTCTAATCAGCCTGTTTGCAAACTCCTCAGCTACCCTCTCATCCCTGAGCTTGCCAACATCCAGCCTCGGCTGGAATGGTATCATTCTCCTGGATTTACGGTGCAACTTTAGAGTTGCTACAACAAGCCTATGGTCAGTATTGAGGAACTGAGCACTCCGGTCGACCCTGCAGTTCTGGATCATCCTCCAGCGACCATCAACGAGCACATGGTCAATTTGCTTTGCCACACCGCCAGCGTTGGAATACTCAGTCCAGCGATGAGCTTGTGGATGCTGAAACCATGAACCAGCCACCCTAAGTCCATGACTTCTTGCAAAGTCAAGGAATTTAGTGCTATTCAGGTTCACAGTTCCAGACCCATGGGGACCAACACATGTCTCATAACCAGGTCACTGGTTCAGTGACTGAATGGAAAGGTACCAAAATTGGATAAACTCCTTGTGGTTCATTGATGAAGCACACTTCCAATTGAATGGGGCTATTAACAATCACAACAACATATTCTGAGGTATGGAGTCTCCTGAGGAGGTTTCTGAAATGTCTCTCAAATACCCCAAGTCCACTTGCTTCTGTGCATTGAACGCCAGATGGGGTGTGCTGGGACCGTATTGGCTTCGGACGTCAATGGGAAGATTTTGACAGTCTTTGGAAAGTGGTACCATGAGGTGTTGGCCGATTCCACACTGATCTCGCTCAACTCATGTCTCCACACCAATTTACTTACATGGTTCATGCGTGACGGTGCCACACCACACACTGCAGGTGAAACCAATGACTTGCTACACCAGCTGTTTGGAAATTATGTCATCAGCCTGGGCACAGCGCAGGAGTGGGTGCCCCACAGCCCAAATTTGAATCCATTGGATTTTTATCTTGCCAAAACGAAGTTTTTGCAAGATATGTTAGTCAGCTTGTATGTTTTTTTGTTTTTTTTTGTTTGTTTGTTTGTCTGTTATCACGTATAAAAAATTCTGCAGAGCACAGTTATCATTGGAAATTTTTGTAACTTCGAATATCAGAGGCCAATAGAGGTCCCTTTCAGTGCACAAAATTTTTAAGGTCAAGGTCAAAGGTCAAGGTCACTTTGTTGCAAATCAGGGGAGTCGACGAAACCCTTATTTTTTGAGTAATTTTGATCGGATCGTCTTCAAACTTTATGGGAATATAGTTCATGGTCTGGCGCTCAGCTGATTAATTTTTGGTGGCGATTGGCCTTGACCTTCATGGTTAGCACTTAAGGTCAAACATATTTGACCCCAAGTTCAAATTTTCAAGTTTTAGGAACCATATCGTGTAGTACCTCAAATTGAACACCTCGATGAGTGCTTTCTAGATATGTCAAGCTTGAGACATTATGACGTCATTTGGTGACGTAATGAGGCAAACGCATATTTTTCATGGTTACTCTGCAGAACGATTCTCATCGGAATCTCTCGTAGGCAGATATTCCTCAAGCAGTCGCTCCTGGTGGATAGCAGCTCTGTTCACCTCAGTGTGACCTTAAAGAAGTCACACGTGGTCACCTTTTGGCAAGATATGGGTCACCCGCAGGGTGACGTTTTTTTTTTTGTCTGTAATCACGTATCGATCACTCTGCAGAGCACAGTTATCATTGGAAATTTTTGTAACTTCGCATATCAGAGTCCTATAGAGGTCACTTTCAGCGCATAAAATTTTCAAGGTCAAGGTCAAAGGTCAAGGTTACTTTGTCGCAAATCAGGGGAGTCGACGAAACCCTTATTTTTTTTGAGTAATTTTGATCGGATCGTCTTCAAACTTCATGGGAGTATAGTTCATGGTCTGGCGCTCAGCTGATTAATTTTTGGTGGCGATCGGCCTTGACCTTCATGGTTATCGCTGGAGGTCGAAAGTTTTTGACCCCAAGGTCAAATTTTGAAATCTTAGATACCATATCGAGTAATACCTCATATGAAAGCACTTGATAAGTGGTTTCCAGATCTGTCAAAAGTTTGAAGCTATGACATGTACATGACGAAAAAACGGATTTTTCATGAAAATTTTATTTACTCAATTCTCATCAAAATCTCTTGATATTTCATGTACAACGGTCCTGGAGAGATACCATTCACCGTATGAAAATATAAAAAAAGTCAAGGTCAAAGGTCAAGGTCACAAAAAGGTCAAGCATCAAGGTTGACGAAACCCTGATTTTTTGAGTAACTTTAATCGAATAAATAAGTCACTCATGTTCACATTTTGGCAAGATACTGGTCACCCTGGGGGTGACAATGGTTTTTTTATTTTTTATTTTGTGTGCTGCCAAAGGTCAAGTTTACGCCAACAAACCTCAAAGCAGGAGATAGAGGACTTCCATCAGGCTACCACTCCAGCCACTTGCAGCCGAGTTGTGGAGAATTTTGGGGTCAAGATCAAAGCCTGCCTGGACAGAGGTGGAGCACACATTGAAACTGTCAATTAAAAGCAGTACAATGAGTGATTCGAAAACGGCATGGTGTATGCTTTCCATCAATGTATCACTGAACTTTCTACCTTTTGTAATTTTTCTAAATAAAACGTTGAAAGAGTCCACTGTTTTTTGAAACACCCTGTACTTGCCATGTGCCAAGTTTCAATTTTTTCCTTGGTGCGATTTCGGAGATGCAGAGGTCCAAAGTTTTTCCCTAACCTGACAATTTGCAGCCCTAACAAAATATTTGTAGGGGAAGATAGGTTTTGGGCGAGTACATGTCGAACATTTCAGAAACGGTTAATTGCGAATATCTCTCAGATAAAGAGTCTGATTTTGATGAAACTTGGGTGAAATGTGTACAATGTGGCGAGCATGTACACAACAATGAATGGTTGCTATGCACACCTACGTTGCGAGGCAACAGCTAAAATACTTTATTGTACATTGTACACTTATTGTGGACTGTACAAAAAAAATCAATACCTCCGAAACTGGACCTCCGAGGGACCTGTTTTTTTGTGCCCAAGGAGAATGTCTTGCAACATCATATAAAAAATAAAATCTTCAGCGAATAGAAAAATTGAATTACCAGGGCTGCCATTTGTTCGAGACTCTTTGGAAACATGCCTGAAATTTCACAAGGCGGGTTTCTGGGCGCAAACTAAGAGGGCTGTGATAACACTGAACAACAAAATTTTTTTACTGGAGACAAGGGCGACATGCTTCACGTTGTGTCGACCAGGTACATGCTCTTTTCGCTCTTCCCAATCTTTCTTCGTCCAGTGATTCTTGTCGTCTCTGCTATCCCAGAGACAAAGGAAGCACATGTATTTCGTGTAGCCTGACTGCAGCCCTAACAACAGCGCCACCACTTTCAAGTCTCCGCAGATGTGCCAGTTGAAGTCATTGTACTTGATGGAATCAAGCAGCTGCCGCATAGTCTCATAGGTCTCTGTCATGCCGAACGCGTGAGCCAGTGGGACTGATGGTTTCTCGTTGCCATTGTGGAGCAAAACAGCCTTCAAGCTGTTCTTCCCCGAGTCGATGAAGAGGCGCCAGTCTGCAGGATCGTGATCACACCCAAGTTCTTTCAACAGACCGTTGATGTCACTGCAGAATGTCATCGTGTCTTCCATCTCAAAGAACTCAGCCATGTCTCTGTGACATGCTCTGAACAAGGATATCTTGGTGTTAGGTTCAAGTAGATTCCACTGCTGCAGCCTTGATCCAAGCAGCTCTGCCTTCGCCTTTGACAGCGAGAGATCTCTTACAAGATCATTTAAGTCTCCCTGGTTCAGAAGGTGTGATTCTTGAGTGTCGGGTTCAAAAGGTTCATCATCACCATCCTCTTCACCACTGCTTACAGCTATGTTCTGATCAGCTGGAGGTGTTGGAACGGGGTTCTCGTCATCATGAGGCACAGGTTTACGAGCAGAGACGCAGTCAGCGTACTTGATGTGACCTTTATTCTTCTTGTTGAAGCCGGCGATGCTTGTGCAGCAGAAATAACAATCATCATGATGATTCTGCGGCTCACGCCATATCATGGGCACCGCAAATGGCATGCTCGCGCGCTTGCCCACCAACCACTGAGTCAAGGTTGTGTGACAGCTTGTGCAGCAGATGTGTGGTGCCCAGCTCTGTTCTTGGTCCCCCACCTTACACACGAAGTAGTGAAAGTAGGCGGCCTTCATTTTCACTGCTGTAGATATACTTCGCTGTTGATCTTTTTTGGTATACCGACCACAGACATAACAGAAGTTGTCAGGATGATTGGTACAGGAACGCCTACTCATCTTTATCTGAAAGAAAGAAATATAACACAAGTTAACAACAATTGTACGAAATAGACATGTTAAAGACGTATGTAAATTACATTGAAATCCTGACTTCTAGGCAATGGGAATATTTCTGTTCCTGAAAATCCTGACGTGATACAGCAAAACGGTTATGATTTTTGAAATCAGCGTACCCAAATTAGTCTTAATCACTTTACACATCTCCAGTGAAAAATTTTTTTTGAAATTTGTTGTTCAGTGTAATCATATTTATTATGCTAAATTGAGTGATAGCATGTACATGAATATCGGATAGTCACGTCGGCCAGCTTTCCATCTAGAGCGAGCAGCCATGTCACATACCGGCTCGTTTTAATTCTAATAATGAAAGAAGTCGAGACAGGACCTCCACAAAAGAAGTTGAAAACGTCAACTTGCATCTTCAAAGATAAGTGGGAGGATGAATTTTTCTTTACAATGTCCAACAAAGAGCGTTTGTACTTAATTTTCATGGACATGTAGTATGGTGAAGAGATTCAACATGGAATGACATTTTGGCACACACCATAAGAGGATTGCAAGTGAGTACCATTCAAAAAGTGACCTGAGGAAGGTAAAAGTAAGATAATTGAAATCAGTCCTGATCTCCCAATAATCTCTTTTTAGGAAACATATCAGTAAGTGTAAAGCAGCTGTGATTGCTTAAATTTAAGATTGCACACAAACTTGAAAAGAACAAGAAGCCCTTTGAAGACAGTAAGGTAATGAAGAAAGCTACGCCAGCAGCTTCAGAAACGTTATTTCAAGACTTCACAAACCAGTCAGAAATCATGTCCTCCATTAAAGATGTTCAGCTATCTGCAAACTCAATTATGAGGAGAATAGAAGCAATGTTGAAAAATGTCACCTCCATGCAGAACAAGGATTTGATGTGTTGTGAATTTTTCAGCGTACACGTTGATCAATCAACAGATGTGTATAATGCAGCTCAGTTGTGCATTTTTGTCAGGGCTGCTTTTGAGAATGGTAGTGTGAAAGAAAACATGCTTGGCAGTTATACCACTGACTGGCAAGTGGCAATGTACATGGTGAAGATATTTATCAGGCTTGGAAGCATTCCAGTACAGGCATTATGTACTCTGACCTTAAACAAATTGCAACAAAAGCTCTCTCACTTGCATCATACTGAGGAATGTGTCCTCCATAACATAAAAAAGTCTGAAGAAAACCAGCGAGGGGAAAGTCCTGAAATCAGTATTTTTTGCTCGTCACCAACAGTGTGCTGGTCAGCGAGGATACAGACTTCCTCGTCCAACTGTGCTGCCATTCAAGCTCAGAGTCTCATGACCTGCTCTTCTGCCCAGAGCCTAAGAAGAACATGAAGAACCCTCACATCTGGAACATCAATAGTCAAGGAACAGCTTGGTCCAGACAGATGCAAACGCATCCTTTTCCTCCATGCTGTCCTTGGTTAACACAACATCTTGCATTCACAGGATTGGGAAAGGAACTTCCCTCGATAAATTCCAGACCAACAGTAAGCAAGCCAAGGTGTTTGATGCACAGTCAGTTTCTACTGATGATATTGTTGTGGTTACCAGATTCGCAAACCACCATTCAGGTCCCTTAGGTGAGGTATCTCGGTAAGTGCATGTGTAGTTAGGCCCAAACCCGTTGTCTAGTGGGAATACATGTCATTTATACGTGCTGCGACTCTTCAGGATAGCCGTTTTTCTTTTACTATCTTTATTTTGGACCAATCGCCACCATCACAACCACAACAACAACCACCAACCACAACGCCGCTTCACCACAACCGCCATGACCTTTACCGTCACAACTCGCCACCATCGCATCACCGTCATCTCGCGCCACTCATGGGCACCGATGCTGGACTCGTGTAGGGCGCACGTTGAACAGCGTGTACAAAATCACGGATTTTCTGCTTCAAAAACGGATCAAAAACGACACACGCCCACTTTTTGCCGTCCAATCGGTGAGCGAGGGGCGAATTGGCCCCGCCCCCAGGGCGATCGATATATGCAAATTTGTGGATCAAAAAGCCTTCACGCCCACTTTTTCTCGGGCCAATGGGGAGCGAGGTGAAAGGTCAAAGGGAGGGGGTCAAAGGCGAAGTTACGGGGGGGGATAAAAGGACGGTGTTCGTCAGTCAGGAGAGAGTCAGCAGAACGAGAGTTGCAAGAGAGTCAAAAGGAACGAGAGAGTCAGCAGAACGGGTCGGAGAGTCAAGAAGAGGAGAGTCGGAAGCAGAGAGTCAAGACTTCGCGGGCGGTGGAGCTGCTCGTCGTGTGCGTTGAAGTCGGAACGGAGGGACGAGCTGTGGAGAGGCGGCGAGGGCGGACGAGGGGGTGCTCGCGTCGTGCAGGGAGCTGCACCCCTGGGAGGCCGGCAGCGCGACCTGGCCGAGGTGGAGACGCTCGTCGCGCACATAATAAAGATCCTCTATACCCCGAGCATCAGCAACCCCCTCCTGTTTCCCCCCGCGCTGAGATAGTGCGACCAAGGGGGCCCCGTTCCCACCCCCCTGCCAGGCACTGTCCACGAGGCCCGCGGGTTGCGGGGCCATCGCCGCTCCGCGTCTCATCACCAGACGGGTAGGCCCGACCAGGTCTCGGCCCCAGGCCTACCTCATTCTTGAGGGTATTTCTTTTCCTTGGTTTTGGGTATGTGTTGTCGGCGCCGTCTGTGAAGTAGAATTGTATAAGTGTTGCCGTGTGCTCGGTAGTCGGTATTAGCTCTGCACTGTGTTTTCACTTTTATGTTTGCTTTTGTGTAAATGGAATTGTGTTTTCTTTTTTTTGTGTGCATTTGGTGGAATTGTATTTGTGTGCTTCCCGTGTGCCGAGAATAAACGTGCTTTATTGTTGAACTGTTTCCCGCTTCGCTTCGTCTTTTTCCCCATTGAACCCCCATCTTGCTTCACGTAAAGGGTTGGTAGTGGGCTGAGTACGCCCGATAATTAATCGAACCGTCGAGGTCGACGATAACACCGCTCGGTTATTCTGATAGTACGGAACGGGTCGCTTAAGTGGCCCGTGTCCGAAGTCGACCTGCGGCGAGGTGCGATCGCCCGGTCTACCCTCCGCGTGGGTACTTAGGTAGTTCGAATTTGGCGAGCAACCCTATCCGACGCGGGGGCTGATTGGCTCGATCGCGGTGAGACCGAAAGGTCCACCCGTGACTGGTTCCCGGCGTTAGTCCGAGAGGGTCACGACTGGATTGTCCGTCCGGTGGGCGACGTGCCGCGATTCGAGTTACGTGGCCGTTCGCACGCCGGCGGGCGCGAAGACCGCAACACTGGTGTCAGGAGTGGGATACAAATTCATCGCCCTCCTCGCGGCACTGGTATCGGAGAACAGGAAAACGGGCTGTCCTGTCTCCAATTAAATTTACGGGAATCGGTCCAGGGGTGAGAGAAGCGACCCCCGATTCCCTCCAAATTACGAGCGAGCAAATTAACCCTTCACGAGAAGCAAGATGGCGTCTCAAGGCGAGCGGGAGCCGGGGGTATTAGAAATGTATATGTGTAGTAATGTAGAATCCATGGTCCAGGATGGAATCGCCGTGCAGGAAATGTTGATTGTGCAGGAACACGGACTCGCCCAACTAAACCCAGAACCTGAAATGGGTGCGGCAGCGGCCGCAGTGTATGACACCTCCCCCCCCTCTCCACCAAAACCCTTGCTGAAACGGCTCAGCTGAGTGCACCCGACGTGGCCCAGCTATGCGCCATGCTGGCGGCAATGACAAATGAAATAAAAAACGAAATGAAAGGCATGAACGAAAAGATGGATGCGAATACACAAAAAATGGATGAAAAGATGGATACAAATACAAATGAAGTGAAAACGACGATGGATGCGAATACACAGCAAATAAACGGAATGGAAGCAAACATGAAAGAAGAAATGAAAAAGCTGCGGGGTGAGACGCAGAACATGGGCCGAAGCCTGCAGGCGGGCATGAAGGCCGTGACCGGGGAGATAAAAATGGCGACTCCACGTGTGGGAGCAAACGAGCTGGGTGGGGGTGCAACGGCTGACATGCCCGCGGTGGAGGCGGGTGAAAAAATAATTCGTGGAACGTGTTGGGCGAGGGTCGTGACGATGACCGAAAGGGAAAAATTAAATGGGGAGACCAAAACGTGTGAGACGAGACACGAAATGACGACAACAGAAATAATAGTTGAGACAAGGGAGGTAAAGGGTGAAGAGTTGGCAGAGACACGGGAGATGGGAACGATAGAGGGAAGACTACACGATGAAGACGGGGTAAGTGACGCACACACACACACGGAGGTAGTGGAGGACAATGGGGGTGAGCTCGCGGAGCGTGTAGGGACCCGGTGCGAGCAGCGGGATGGCCTCCTCCAGGAACGAGGGGAGGGAGTATGCCCCCTTGAGGCGAGTCACGACCAGGTGAGTTCGGTCGTGTTTTGCGAGGTTGAGGGGACGAGTGCTGTGGACGGGTGCACGGAGAGCTTGGGGGGTGTGGAGGCCCCGGAGACCCTTGTGGGGACACAAATCCCCAGTGTGGTTGTCCCTGTGTGTGTGGTGCAAGGTGTGAGTGCGGCACCGTGTGTGGAAGCGACCCCGTGTGTGAGTGGTGTGGTGGCGATGGTGCCAGAGTACGTGCTTCCCAGCACACCGTGTGTGGATGAGGCACGGAGTGCGAGTGAGGCACCGCGGGTTAGTGCCCCCGCGTGTGTGGATGAAACGGCCAGTATGAGTGAGGAACCGCGGGTGAGTGCCCCCGCGTGTATGAGTGAGGGACGTTGTGTGGAAGAGACCGCGTGTGTGAGTGTCGCCGTGTGTATGAGTGAGGTACCGCGGGTGAGTGCCCCCGCGTGTATGAGTGAGGCACGGTGTGTGGATGAGGCACAGCGGTTGAGTGCCCTCGCGTGCGTGGGTGAGGCACCGCGGGTGAGTGCCCCCGCGCGAGTGAATGGAGCACCACGTGTGAGTAGTATGGTTTGTGTGAGTAGTGAGGCACGCGTGAGTGAACGGCCGTGTGCAAGGTCGCTGTGTGCCAGGGAGACCGTGTGTGTGAGAGAGCGGTATGAGAGGGAGATGTCGGTTGGCATGCGGGAGCACGCAGCCGCGTCTCCCGGTGTGAGTTTAATGGTGTGGACTGTGTGCGTCGTAACACGCAGGTGTGCGTGGGTTGAATGGAGACGGAGACGGCGACATGGGAGAAACGAAAGCCGAGTAGCGGCTGTGGTTGTTTCGAGGACCGTGCCGGGTTCACCCAGCAGTGAGCACGCGGTTCGTGCTGTGCAACGCACGAGACCACCACGTGCTCGCTTGCGAGAGTGAAGTCCCGGTCCGGAAACGCACGCGGTGGATTTGCCGATCCCGCGGACGGACAAAGTTAGGCAGGTAAATGGATTTGGACCGGACGGGTTCTCCACGCGATCGTGTGTGTTAAGCTCCAACGGGCAAAGCACATGTGTTCGCGTGGGGAACCCCTCGAGACGTGGGGCTTGTGTTTTTTTCTGCGCACGGTGACGTCATGGCTGCACGTGGGGTTGGAATCCGGCAGGAGGGGTATCTCTGCCGGATGGTCCCGTCCAAGGAGGGACGAGGAACACGTGCAGCTGCATGACGTCACGGGCAGGTGCAAAGTGCGCGAGCTCTGAGTTGCCGCGCTGGCGCTGCGCATGTAAAGAAAAAAAAAATAAAAAAGGAACAAGCCTCACTTTCGGGTACACAGGATTCCTGGGCAAGGGGTGAAAGACCCCCTTGGCCTGGGCACAGGATGAAAACTAGTTAGGGGGAAGGGTTAGCTTAGTTAGACCGACTTCATGGGGCAGGGGTAAGTCCTCATGGAGTCCGTGGAATGGATTAGTTAGAGGGATTGTAGCCAGATTTAGGTTGGGAAATAAAATGATTGATTTGAGACAGTGACAGACTTGTGAATGTGTAGTGGGGACGTAGTTTAGCTACGTAGTGTTAAAAGGAACGTGCTACTAGTTTAAGGGACGACGTGGGAGCACGAGCTAGTTAGGGGGTGCAGTTAGAAGGATGGCAGAGTTCAGCGGTGTGTGTGTGTTGAAGAGTTGTGGGTTGTGAGGTGAGTACGTGTACATGTTGAGTGAGTGAGGCCAGCGAGTCTGTGTGTATGGAGTGAATGGGGAATGCATGGTGCGATGAGTGATTGGGGGGAGGAGTGACTCCCGCCCAAGGGACCCCGGGGTCGGTATAAAGTGAGTTAGGGGGTTAGTCAAATTGAAAAATGGAGGTTGTTTTGTTGTTGGTGGGAAAGTAGGCTCGAGACCCATTTGGAGGGGTGCAGGAGCCCTGTTGACGGGCTTGGGAGCGTGGCTGCGAAAGGTGAGTATCGCTGAGTGGGTACCCCGGGCACCAGGCTAGTCGGCCGCGGTAGGCCATGGGCCCATGGGGGGCCGGGATAGAGTAGTGGGCACGGGTGCGCCTGCTTGGTGCGGGGGCCCGGGGCGCCATTAGCCGCGTGGGCAGTGTTGTGGGCACGGGTGACCCTCGGAAAGGGGCCCGGGAGGCCGGCCTGCCACGTGTGCGTTTCAGGGGAGGTGCCATGGGGGGCACTCCCCGGTGTTAGGGAGCTGGTAGGCTCGGAGGCAGTGTAGTGCCCGGGGGTGCCATAGCGGGAGAATCGGCAGAGGGTCGTGCCTGCCAAAGGGAGCCACGTGTCCCAGCCAGGAGACCGTGTGAGGGCACGGAGAGAAAATTGGGGGGCGAGGCCCGAAATTGTGAGGACACCAACACAGGCGACGGGAATCTGGGTTGTTAGAACCAATAGTTTAAGCGAGAGGCGCTTGTTGAAAGCCCCGGGGTAGTTTAACAGTTAAATGGTTAGGGTAGATTAGGAGATGTACCCCTCCGCACCATCCATCCCCTCGCTGTCGTTGTGGGCCGCTGGACGCACTTGGTGTTAAGATCGCCGAACTCTGGGGAGGCCATTCTGAGGCTTCGTTGGGCCTCGACACAGGACGTTAGCTCTCCCTTATTCCCCTCCGGGAAGGGAACGTAGGGGTTGGGAGTAGGCTAGGTGACAGGATAGGGTAGCCGAACAAGGACGATAAAGAGGGTTAGGGGACGATTTATAGTGGGGGAGTAAGAATAAAAACAACAAAAAATAAGTTGGGGCTAAATTGGGGTTTGGACAAATTAAGGGAGTGGGTATGTACAGTGACAGGCAAAGGCGATAGTTGGGAGGGAGACAGGTAGGTAGGTCCGAGCCCGCCTTCCAAGTGGCCAGCACCACCGCACTCCCTCCACCAACCTCCACTGAACGGCGGAGGCCGGCCAACTTGATCGGTAGCTGTGTGCTGCAAGGCCTGTGCCGGCCAGTTCATAGGCTGGCCGTGTTTTGCTTCAAGGCGGAGGCCGGCCAACTTGATCGGCAGCTGTTGTGTTGCTGCAAGGCCTGTGCCGGCCGGATCATCTGCAGCTGTGGTACTTCAAGGCCTGTGCCGGCCAGTTCATCTGCCGGCTGTGTTTGCCTGCAGCGGCCTTCTTCTGCGGGCTGTGTGTTGCCTGCACCTTTGCCATGCCATGCCCACTGCCCATGTTCACCAGCCCCGTTCAATTTTTGCTTTGCCCCCCCTGTTCATTTCCATGTGCGCCAGGATCAAGGCAACAGTTTGCAAGCTGCGAGAACTGCCCTGTTGGCAGCTACAACACGGGCCTGCAGTGGCGGCCCGTGCACCGTGTTTGCGTCCATCCATTCATGCATCCATTCGTTGTGCTCATTGCGTGTGCCACTTGAGCTGGCACGGAGACTGCGTTTGTGCAGCCCATGCACCGTTGTGGTTCACTGCGTTCAGTTCGAAAGGGAAGGCCTTGGACTGCGTGTGAGCAGCCAGCCACGTTCCCTGTCACCTGCATTGTTTGAGTCAGAGACTGCATGCGGGCAGCCTGGCTCCCTGCTAACTGCTTTCTTTTGCAGAGTTCAATGATCCTGGGCCATGGTTTAGTGTAAAATTTGTAAGTTAAGGTTAAGATGTACTGTAAATATGAGAGCGGCCCCGGCATGTCTGTCTTAGCGCCGGCAATTTTATTTAAGTCGTCCGTGTGAGTGAGTTTGTTTAGATAGTTACGCAGCCCTCAGGTTATTTATTTTGGGGACACGAATACCATGAATGTCGCACTCAGGGATCCGTAGGTAAAGTGTACTAGGGGAAAACTACACATGATGGCACACGAAAATTTGACGACTCGGGACGAGTCTGTAAAAAGGGAAGGGGTAGTGTTGTGGTTACCAGATTCGCAAACCACCATTCAGGTCCCTTAGGTGAGGTATCTCGGTAAGTGCATGTGTAGTTAGGCCCAAACCCGTTGTCTAGTGGGAATACATGTCATTTATACGTGCTGCGACTCTTCAGGATAGCCGTTTTTCTTTTACTATCTTTATTTTGGACCAATCGCCACCATCACAACCACAACAACAACCACCAACCACAACGCCGCTTCACCACAACCGCCATGACCTTTACCGTCACAACTCGCCACCATTGCATCACCGTCATCTCGCGCCACTCATGGGCACCGATGCTGGACTCGTGTAGGGCGCACGTTGAACAGCGTGTACAAAATCACGGATTTTCTGCTTCAAAAACGGATCAAAAACGACACACGCCCACTTTTTGCCGTCCAATCGGTGAGCGAGGGGCGAATTGGCCCCGCCCCCAGGGCGATCGATATATGCAAATTTGTGGATCAAAAAGCCTTCACGCCCACTTTTTCTCGGGCCAATGGGGAGCGAGGTGAAAGGTCAAAGGGGGGGGGTCAAAGGCGAAGTTACGGGGGGGATAAAAGGACGGTGTTCGTCAGTCAGGAGAGAGTCAGCAGAACGAGAGTTGCAAGAGAGTCAAAAGGAACGAGAGAGTCAGCAGAACGGGTCGGAGAGTCAAGAAGAGGAGAGTCGGAAGCAGAGAGTCAAGACTTCGCGGGCGGTGGAGCTGCTCGTCGTGTGCGTTGAAGTCGGAACGGAGGGGACGAGCTGTGGAGAGGCGGCGAGGGCGGACGAGGGGGTGCTCGCGTCGTGCAGGGAGCTGCACCCCTGGGAGGCCGGCAGCGCGACCTGGCCGAGGTGGAGACGCTCGTCGCGCACATAATAAAGATCCTCTATACCCCGAGCATCAGCAACCCCCTCCTGTTTCCCCCCGCGCTGAGATAGTGCGACCAAGGGGGCCCCGTTCCCACCCCCCTGCCAGGCACTGTCCACGAGGCCCGCGGGTTGCGGGGCCATCGCCGCTCCGCGTCTCATCACCAGACGGGTAGGCCCGACCAGGTCTCGGCCCCAGGCCTACCTCATTCTTGAGGGTATTTCTTTTCCTTGGTTTTGGGTATGTGTTGTCGGCGCCGTCTGTGAAGTAGAATTGTATAAGTGTTGCCGTGTGCTCGGTAGTCGGTATTAGCTCTGCACTGTGTTTTCACTTTTATGTTTGCTTTTGTGTAAATGGAATTGTGTTTTCTTTTTTTTGTGTGCATTTGGTGGAATTGTATTTGTGTGCTTCCCGTGTGCCGAGAATAAACGTGCTTTATTGTTGAACTGTTTCCCGCTTCGCTTCGTCTTTTTCCCCATTGAACCCCCATCTTGCTTCACGTAAAGGGTTGGTAGTGGGCTGAGTACGCCCGATAATTAATCGAACCGTCGAGGTCGACGATAACACCGCTCGGTTATTCTGATAGTACGGAACGGGTCGCTTAAGTGGCCCGTGTCCGAAGTCGACCTGCGGCGAGGTGCGATCGCCCGGTCTACCCTCCGCGTGGGTACTTAGGTAGTTCAAATTTGGCGAGCAACCCTATCCGACGCGGGGGCTGATTGGCTCGATCGCGGTGAGACCGAAAGGTCCACCCGTGACTGGTTCCCGGCGTTAGTCCGAGAGGGTCACGACTGGATTGTCCGTCCGGTGGGCGACGTGCCGCGATTCGAGTTACGTGGCCGTTCGCACGCCGGCGGGCGCGAAGACCGCAACAATATTATAGCTGCACGATACAAAGCCTAGGTGATCCTCTACAATGGGAAACCCAATGAAAAGCTAGATTCTCTGTGGCATAAACTGTTCTGTGGTTTCCAGCATATCTCACGTACAACCACAGAGCTTACCACCGACATCATGAGCAGCAAAGTACCACAGCCTTGGTATGTAGTTTCAGTTTCAAGAGTGGAAGGGATCTGGGGATGGACTCCTTCAAAAAGAGTGGGGATGATGGGAGAAGGAGAAGGGGCATGTACCTCTCCAGACAGACCCAGTTACTGCCCATGAGGAGCTACTGTAGGTCATCAGGTGTAACTGCTGACCGACTGCAGCAGCTTGAGTTGCACATGCAAGAAGCATGACGTTGAGTGTACTCCTCCTTGTGGAAACTGCAGAGGATCTGGTTTGACAAACACAACACAACTGGTATTTGGTTAAGATGAAGATGATTACATTGGTGGCTTCTGAATACATCATGTACATAGACACAGGTTACCCACGGTGGAGAGATGCTGGAAATATGGCAACATCTCATCTTCTTTGCAGATCTATGCTTCTCTTGAAAAACATAACATGTACAATGTACATGTTCAGTATCAAGTTATCCGCAGACTCATTGCTGTTTTCTGAAAGATCTCAGTGTTGTGAAGGTTCTCAGTACTATGAATAAAATCTGGTAAGATGTTTTACCATCACGACTCCTGCCAGTTGATGTTTTTCAATACTTGTATTTTCATTTGTTAATTAATTTGTAAAATGGCAATCTGCAGTTATTGCAATTGGTCTTCAGTGTTTTATTTTATCATTTACAACATAATTATGAAAGGATCGTTCCTAACATATTAACTTTTGTTATTATGTATCAAGAATAGCCTGTACCCAGTATGTCAGTATTGATTTTTATTTCATTATTTTAGTATTCAATTTTTTAGCTATCAGTTGGGACAGCCTCATTGTCCTTCAAACCCTAACTGCTTGCCAACAGTCTCAATAAAAGTCAGTATCTAAGAGTCCACTGAGACCTTCAGACTGACATTAACATTTTTAAGGAAGGCTGAAATGGGGGAAAATGACATTTTTGAGGTGGGTTCATATTCCAGTGATTTTAACAGGTTTCCTATTTTAGGATCCCTTCAGACATTGTATATGTGATAGAGGACATATTCAGGAGTACAAAACAGCAGAGATATTTTTTCTTGTAATTTGTTCAAGGTTGACCAAATATTTTTTCATAAATGCCTGTACGAAAAAGCAGTTCATTTATATACTTTATTGCATATAATTAACATTGTTGATGACTTGTGCACTTTTTGTACAAAACATGCATGGTTGTCATACTGTGTTCTAAATTTCAATATTTTGATTTTGATATTGATGTACCCTACTCTATTACAGAGATTTCATGCTGCCGAAGCAGTTTCTTAGCAAGGGTTATACCTGCGGTTTGCCATTGCCTTCCCAGCGTTTTGTCCATGCTTTATATTTTTAAATGCTGAGCATTCACAAAGAAGCTTCATGTACCATTAAAAAAGAAGTATTTTTGGTATGTCAAATGTCACTAAATGGATGATTTAAAACAGGAATGTGTTTCAGGGCTTGTGACAACATATAACAATTATTCATGTGTCTCAGTCACATCGTTGAACAATCCGAGAATGTTTTAAATTTGCAGTGCTGGCCCCGACTCGCCAATTCAGAATATACAAGTGGCAAAGCAACTCCCACATAATGTGGTTTTGTCACCCGACATAAAAACAAATGTCGTCTTTTTAGTTGTTAACAAAATATAAACGTGCATTTTAATTCTGCATCAAGTTGCAATATACTTAGTTTATGAGATGCGTTTTGCATGCGACTTGCAGCAGTTGCGTCATATTAAGGACAGGGGGAGTACTGTATTGTCACGTCTGAGCACTGAGCTGTACATATAACTGGAACGAACCTGCAGCACACACAACCAAGGCCAATTGGCCACCAGGTTGGAAAACCCTTCCCTCGTAACAACGCGAGAGGAACAGGCATAGCTGAGTGTGATAAGCGCTGGACCTCATCGGGTTCCGTTCATTCACATATGTTTCCACATTTCCACTTTTGTTTGTTTGCCTTTTGAGCCTTGTAATGAATCTCCGAAGGTGACTGACAAAACTGAGTCTCATTTTCGTAAGTCAGAAGTATTAAGCATTGAGTTTTGGATCCTCGATAAGTTGGTATGAAAGTGGAGGGGGGGGAAGTGTTTAAATAGCAAATGTTCCTTACTGACATAGTCCATTACTAAGTTCCTTACAGTAAGGGTCCATAACTCTGATCCTTACAGTCAGAGCAAATAACTACGATGTTCCTTACAGACAGAGTGCATATCTATGTTCCTTACAGACAGAGTCCATAACTATTGGTTCACGAAAAAATATTTTGATGAAAAGAATAAGTGACCACTATATTCGTAATTGTTGTGTGTCTGTCTGTCCCGAGCATAGCTTCGTGGGTTTTGATCCAATCCTGATAAAATTCGGGTGGGAGGTTTACATCATGATCTAGTTGTGTTTTCCTGAAAATGGGCGTGGTGCACCCATTATGGGTGGAGCCACGCCCAAAAAACATGTTTTTTAGGGGGTAGCCAATTTCAATTTGCATCTTCTCCTCGGGGGGTTGTCGAATCTGGCAGGGGTTTCGGTATTTGGTTAGCCCAATGGCACCTGCATAGCCCCACGGAGCTCGATTTTTCATTTTCGTCCCAAGGTCAAGGTCACAAGGTCACGAACTTAGAAAATTTCGAATTTTGACATAAAAATCATACGACCGCCCAAACTTTGAGAGCTAGGATGACAATATTTTTTATGCATAATGTTGAGGTCTTTCCCCACCGAAAGTCTTGAAACCATTTTGCTCCATCTCAAACACCTTGCTCGTGGCACCCCCTTTAATTTTGTTTTTACACTGATTTCATCAAAGTATGGATAATCCGAGGAGTGCGAAATGCCATATAGCCTATATGACGTTATATTGTTCCTGGAATGTTCCAGAGGAAGTTTTGCACCAAAGGTCATAATCCTTGACCTTTGACCTTTAAAGTTCACAAAGGTCAAATTTTCAAAGTTGTGGGACTCGAACCGGATTTTCAACCTTCTTCGACGAACTAACTCCATTAAGCTTTAGCACGTATCCTGTTTCCTTATTTTAATGTCCACAACATTGTTTTGTGGCCTTTAAAGGTTATGCAAAGGTCAAATTTTTAAAGTTGTTGAACGAAACCGGGTTTTCGACATTTTGCAGCTAATAACCTGTCACTCGTACCACATCATGTTGATCATTTTTATAACTTGGTCAAACTATCACATTGTCTCATCCTTGACTTCTGAAACAATCTACATCGTCAAATACCGCTCGTGAACCATCGTCGTCTTCAGACTTGTGTTCCTTCCAGACATAGTCCATTACTATGTTCCTTGCAGACAAAGTCCATAACTATGTTCCTTATAGACAGTCCATCACTATGTTCCTTACAGTAAGGGCCCATAACTATGTTCCTTACAGTAAGGGCCCATAACTATGATCCTTACAGTCATAGCCCATAACTACTATGGTCTTTACAGACAGGGTGCATAACTATGTTCCTTACAGACATAGTCCATAACTATGTTCCTTTCAGACAGAGTCCATAACGATGTGCCTTACAGACATAGTCCAAAACTATGTTCCTTACAGACAGAGTCTATAACTATGTTCCTTACAGAAAGTCCATTACTATGTTCCTTACCGTAAGGGCCCATAACTATGATCCTTACAGTCATAGCCCATAACTACATTCCTTGAAGACAGAGTCCATAAATATGTTCTTTGCAAACAAAGTCCATCACGATGTTCCTTACAGACAGAGTCCATAATTATGTTCCTTACAGACATAGTCCAGAACTAAGTTCCTTACAGACATGGCCCATAACTATGCTCCTAACAGACATGGCCCAAAACTATGCTCCTTACAGACAGAGTCCATAACGATGTTCCTTACAGACAGTCCATTGCAGTAAGGGCCCATACCTATGATCCTTACATTCATAGCCTATAACTACTATGGCCCTTACAGACAGAGTGCATAACTATGTTCCTTACAGACATAGTCCATAACTATGTTCCTTACAGACAAAGTCCATAACTATGTTCCTCACAGAGAGAGACCATAACTACGTTCCTTGAAGACAGAGTCCATAAATATGTTCTTTGCAAACAAAGTCCATAACGATGTTCTTTTGGGACAAAGGCCATAACTATGATCCATACAAAAAGTCCATAACTATGTTCCTTGCAGACAGAGTCCATAACTATGTTCCTTACAGGCATAGTACATCACTATGTTCCTTACAGTAAGGACGCATAAATATGACCCTTGCAGTCATAACCTATAACAACTATTTTCATTACAGACAGAGTGCAAAACTATGTTCCTTACGGACAGAGTCCATATCTATGTTCCTTACTGACAGAGTCCAAAACTATGTCCTTACGGACAGAGTCAATAACTATGTTCCTTGCAAACAGAGTAACTATGTTCCTCACAGACAAAGTCCATAACTATTTTCTTTTGGGACAAAGACCATAACAATGTTCCATACAAAAAGTCCATCACTCCGTTCCTTAAAGACAAAGTCCATTACCATGTTCCTTACAGTAAGGGTCCATAACGATAATCCTTACAGTCATAGCCCATAACTACTATGTTCCTTACAGACAAATCCATAACTATGTTCCTTACAGACAGCGTCCAAAACAATGTTCCTTGCAGCCAGAGTCCATAACTATGTTTCTTGCAGACAGAGTCCATAAATATGTTCTTTACAGGCATAGTCCATAAGTATGTTCCTTCCAGGCAAAGTCCATAACTATGTTACATACAAAAAGTCCATAACTACGTTCCTTACAGACAGAATCCATAACTATATTCCTCACCAACAAAGTCAATAACTATATTCCTTACAAAGTCAATAACTATGTTCCTTCCAAACAAAGTCCATAATTATGTACCTTACAAACGAAGTCCATAAATATATTGTTACGGCTGTGGAAATTCGCATTACACCATGAAGGACCCGTAGGTGAGATATCTCGAAGTACATGTGTAGTTAGCCCAAAACCCGTTGTCTAAAGGGATTTTTATGTGATTCATTCGGGCTGCGACGCTTTGAGATAGCCGTTTTTCTGTTCTATCTTTATTTTGAACCAACCACGTCTCAGCCGCCATTACACAACAACCACCTTAACCACCACGCCAGCCATTGTCACCAACTACAACCACGCTCCAACCCTCAGACAACCACAACAACAACAACAACAACAACGCCAACAGCCACGACCTTTACCTTCACAACTCAATCCCGCAAACACCGCATCACCGTCATTCCCAAAAGGCACCATAACCATCAAACCACCACCGATAAACCCTCCACCACCCTCACCTCTCTCCTTCTACGGCCATTCCCGCATCACCTGTGAACACTGAGCGTCGGGCTGTCTTGGGCTCGTTCAGCGGTACGCACCGAGCCGCGAGTGCAAATAGCGGCCTTTCCGAGGGAGAATTCGGATCAAGAATGCTACACGCCCACTTCTGATCCGTCCAATTAGCAAGCGCGGAGCGGCTTGGCCCCGCCTCCAGGCGCGTCTGTGTGAAATCGATATATGCAAATTCTAGGATCAGGGGAGGTTCACGCCCACTTTTCCTCCGTCCAATTGGCGAGCGTGGCTCCGCCCCCGAGGTCATCTTGATCCGGATATTTGCATATTGTTTTCTCCTGCCGGCCTATAAAACGGCGAGCGCAAGGCGAATCATGGCAGAGTGTGGCAGTAGCAGAGTGTGGCAGTAGCAGTGTGTGTCGGCAGGGCAGAGTGAATCAAGTCATCGGTGTGGCAGAGAGTGGAGTCGGGTGGCGAAGTCATCGGTGTGGCATCGAGTTGGGTTCTGCAGTCGGCTGAGGAGAGTTGCGGGAAGAGGCAAAGGAGCTCAGGTCCGAGGCGAGAAGGACGGTGGTTGGCG
This sequence comes from Eptatretus burgeri, assembly GCF_056783735.1. NCBI lineage: Eukaryota > Metazoa > Chordata > Myxini > Myxiniformes > Myxinidae > Eptatretus > Eptatretus burgeri. The sequence goes on along the minus strand of NC_140963.1, from coordinate 111,299,125 downwards.
ACGAAGTCGCGGTGTGAGATCGCTCGTCGCGGGACCCAAGCTAGCCAGCCATTCTCCTCCCCCAGGGCATTAACAATTTCCCCTTTCCCCCGTGCTGAGATAGTGCAAAATGGTGGCCCGGTTCCCACCCCACTCCAAACATCGTGCCAACGAAACCCGCCAAGGAGCACGGAGTCGGGGCACAGCCACGCGGCCACATCTGCGGCTCGTCCGCCAACGCATCACGAGGACGCGGGTAGGACCCCCCCGGTCTCGCGGACCTGGCCGCTCCTCCAGGTCACGCGCACATATTGGCCTCCAGGCCTGTCTGCCCCCTTGTCTATGAGGGTGGCTTCTTTCCTTTGCTTTTGAGTAAATGTGTGTTGGCGTCGTCTGTAAAGTAGAACTGTATAAGTGTTGCCGTGTGTCCGCGTATTCGGTAGTAATTCTGCGTCATTGTTTCTTTTGTTTTAACTGCTATATGTGCATTCTGACTGTTTGGCTGTATATGTTTGCTTTCCGTGTGTCACGTAATAAATGTGCATTGTGTGAACTGTTTTCCCGTTTCGCTTCGTCTTTTCTTTATTGATCCTCCATCCTGCTTCACGGAAAGGGTTCGTAGTGGACTTAATATGCCCGGTCGACCATTCGCGCAGGTACTTAGGTCGATAGAATTTAGCGAGCGACCCTATCCTGCGCGGGTGGGCAATTGGCACGATCGTGGTGAGGTTAAACCCCCACCCGTGACGAGCTCCCAGCGTTGGTCCGAGAGGGTCACGACTGAATTGTCCGTCCGGTGGGCGACGTGCCGCGATTCGAGTCACGTGGCCGTTCGCACGCCGGCGCGCGCGAATTTACAACAATATTCCCCACTAAGTCCAAAACTATGTTCCTTCCAGACAGTGTCAAAAACAATGTTCCTTACGCAGTCCATAACTATGGTCCTTACAGACAAAGTCCACAACAGTGTTTCTTACAAAAAAGTCCAAAACTATGTTCTTTCGGGACAAAATCCAAAACGATGTTCCAATTAATATAAAAAGTACATTACTATGTTCATTACAGTGTGCATAACTAAATTCCTCACAAAGAAAGTGCAAAACTATGCTCCTTACAAAGTCAACAACTATATTTCTTACAAAGTCCATAACTATGTTCCTTTCAAACAAAATCCATAACAATGTCAATAACTATGTTCCTGACAAACAAAGTCCATAACGATGTTTCTTACAGACAGAGTCCATGCCAAAATTGCTTGCAGACAGAGTCCATAGCCACCCGGCAGTCAAGCTGCTATGCGCAAAAAACAGATAAAACATTCCTTGCAGACAAAGCACACGCACACACACACACACACACACACACACACACGCACACGCACACGCACACGCACACGCACACGCACACGCACACGCACACGCACACACACACACACACACACACACACGCACACACGCACACACGCACACACGCACACACGCACACACGCACACACGCACACACGCACACAATAATTTAAAGGATTGCTGTAAATAATGTTACTTTCACAACATGCTATATTCAACTTAATTTATATTGTTGATATCAAAACATAGTTCCTTACCTTAAGTAAGAACCTTAACTGTAAGCAAATGAATAATTTTCTGACCACATGGATCATCAGCTGTGCACCGTTATTCTGGAGGTTTCGATCCTTTCAGCCCAGAACCTCTCCAAACAGTGGATCGACAACCTCGGTCATGGATGCACATCAGTGGATCCACAACTTCAGTTGCATCCAAGCAAGCAGTACAATATCCATCAGCCATCTTTGATCAGATCGCAAAATAAAGTGAGAGGCACATGTATGCCACAATGCACTGTGCTTTTGCCAGATTTAAACAAAATCAGACCGTGCATGTCTGATAAATGGTTGGTGACACATTTAAGCAACAAAATGGCCACCAGTCGGCCATCTTGGATCTGATCTCGAAAAGAAATGAGGTGCACATGTAAGCCTTTATTCCTTCTCTGGGTATCAAGTTTGAACAACATTAGTAAATGCATGTCCGAGAAATAATTGAGGACGTGTTCAACATCGGGATTTTTACAACTAAAATGTCTGCCAGTCAGCCATTTTGGACCTGATCTCGAAAAATAAGAGTTTCATACGTAAGCCTTCATTCATTATCTGTTTGCTAAATTTGAAGAACATCGGTAAATGCATGTCCGGAAATGGTCGAAGACGTGTTCGACACTGGGGTTTTTTTTACAAATAAAATGGCTGCCAGTCGGCCATCTTTGATTGCGTCGTGAAACAAAATGATGTGCACATGTATACCATCACTTGTCTTTTTGCTCAGTACGAAAAAAAATCGGTCCATACATGTCTGAGATATGGTTGCGGACGCAGGCACACGCACGGACACAAAAATTGAGATCAAATCCATAAGCCCCCATTTCGGACAATGTCCAACAGGGGCTAATACATCTGTCAAACTTACAACTCAATTTTATTGAAGTGATGATGGGTGGAAGTAGTGGAGATTAGAAAAGTGGGGCAGGTAAAGGGCCAGGGTGTTACAATAAAAATGAAAACTTATTTTTGGCGAGGGGAAGGGGTCGGCGAAGGTGGTGGGGTGAAGAACACACAACCACAAACTATCCGTTGACAAGACCCTCTTATGGACCTCACACTCCGCACAGGTGTACACAATTACCCATGTGTACTCAAGATACTTCAAGTTCTGCTAATATCCCTGTACCTCTCTGTTGCCAATCTTTCTTGGTACCGATATAATTCCAATTTAAACCAATCTACTGTTTCTGGTGCCACTACATTTCCATGGAGACCATTCTGTGCTTTAACTACTCTCACACTGAAAGACCCTTGTCTTACTACCATCTTAACTCTCCTCTTCTTCCCTCTCAGTTTATAGTTCCTGCTCCGATCACTGTCTATTCTGATGAATAACACTTCTACACTTCGTTTGTCCCTACTCTTCATTATCTGAAACATCTCAACCGCTACCATCTCAACCACTGCCTGTCCTTGATACCCCCTCACCACTTCCTGCCCCCACTACCTCCTCAACAATGCATGCCTTCTCTACTCCCTAATAAGATAGTCAAAAGTTGAATAAATCGAGAAGGGGCACCCAACACACCCCTTGCCTGGGATGTCATTTGATTTAGCGCCTGCCCTGGATTGATGCATTCTGCAGATACAAAGTGAATGGCTGATGAGTTTTTGAAGACTTTCATCCTATTGGATTGATTGAATTGCTTGGAAAGATTACCTTCTCACCTCATGACATGGCAAAAACCCACAAATACCTGCTTTTGGTTCCTTCACTAGAGAACATATTACACTGACTAATCATTAGCATGTGAAAATACTTCAACATGCTACAAGTTGGAACAATTATCTCAATTTTTATTTGGTGATATGTTACATTCACTTTTTTTTTACTTGTGTCTTCATGTGGTCTCAGTGGAAGACCACGCTATTGTTGAAATTATGTGTCTGAACCACATCCACAGCACATATCAATTCATTGGTTGTGGAAGTGCCTTCATTTTTCTTAAGACATACGTTTCCCCAACTCCCAAATAGTTTAGATAACCTGTTTAGCTTTTGGCAAATCCCATGTTTTCTCTTCTGGTGCTGTCAATAATCCATTCCGCAAACAATAAAATTTTAATAGCTAAGTCAGGAAAAACAAACAAACCATGATTACAGACTGGTTGTTGATGCAGTCAGCCAATTGGTTGCAACATTCTCATCATGTCAATGTCGCCCACAAGTGGCAATCATGTGCAATGGCAATTAGGAGTTCCTTTATCATTGTTTGGGGATTTTAATGATCAAATTGCAATTAAATCATGGAAGGCTGCAGGGTTATCAGCAAAGAGTGCTCGAGTTTTTTTTTAATGTTTTTGTGGACCCCCTCCAGAAACTACTTGGAATTCTACATACAGTGCATGTAGAGAAAATATGCTGAACATCACAAAACTTGTCAGTGGGGAAAGTTGCACATTAATTAGTTATTTCCAATAAAATTTTTATCAACTATGCAGTATGCCCTCTTGTCCTATATAAGACATCTGTGTACACCAGTGGTCCCCAACCTTTTTAAACACAACATCACTTTTAGAATCTAAATGCAACACACAATCTACCCTTAAAAATCCGACTTTACTTAAACCCCCAAAAATGTATGCGATGCCCAACACTCACTTATTCTTCGTGTGACACCTGCACTATCTGTGAGTGCTTTGAAGTCTGGGTCATAGTTTGAGATTGCCAGTCTCATACAGTCCATCAGATGAGCATCTGTGGGATGAGTGTGATACTTGGACTTCATGATTTCATCTGGGAAAAAACAATCTCACAGAGGTCTGTGGAACCAAAATACGCCTTCACCTTGAGTGCACAGGATGTCAGAAGAGGGGACTTCTCTCTGTGTGCAAGTCCAAGTCCCCAAAAGTCTTTGTCCCTTGATCTAACTTTTAGCTCTATGTAATTTTACATGGTGATTATGTCCACTTCAAGTCCACTGCTTTGTTCAAACACCTGAAATTTTGCTGTCAGTTCCCCAATGGCCACTTGAAGAAAAGGATACGAGACAAACATAATGATTTGTTTCATCTTGTCTACCTCCTGGAATCATCTGTTGAATTCCTTTTCCAATCTGTTCAAGTGGTCACAGAATTTCTTTGGATGGAACAGTTTCTCTGACGTTTTGTAGGATTTTCTCCCGTCGGTTGTTATCTCAATTTGCAGGAGGTGGGAGGAAGCTCTCCCAGAATATTTTTTGGTGAATGATCATGATTCATGAACCAAACTGTGAAACTTCGTTCTCATAGCCTCGTTCCAAGGGCTCTTTTCAAAATCTTCACTGAACATCTGACAGCCTGCATCTGTAGGTCGTTTATAGTGACATTCTATGGACCTGGAATGATATAAATATATTTATATAGTGACCATCAGTATATAAATATATATATTTATATAGTGACCTGGAATGATATAAATATAATCAGTAAGGGTTTTCTTTATCATTCCTGGAGCTCCAACTCTCACTAGTATAATTTCAGCTTTATTCAATTTCCACTTGCTCTTGACCTCATTTTTCAGATCCTGGTATGTGGTCATTTTCCTGATTTCTGTGGCAGTTAGTCGAAACTCATTGGGAACTGAAACCTCGATCAACAATGCTGACTTTTCCTTTTTGTGTTTGAGCACTATGTATGGATGCAGTGCTTTGTTTGCAATGTCCACACTTGATGGGATCATCTTGGCATGCGTGAGCATTATAAGTTCATTTTCAAAGATCAGATTTAGTTTGAGTTTCCATGATTATTCTGGGACCAGAATGTTGAAATGTTTAGAGATGTGCCAGTGGATTACTCCACAGACGCTGTCATGTCTTTCTGTGCACAGCTGTTCTGACATGAGTTTTTTACATCCTGAAAGGAGGTGACTCGTACTTTCTGTTTCTACCCCACAAAACCTGCATTTGTCTGATTGGCTCAATCCAACCATTTCCTTAAAGGCATGAGTGTATTGTCCTTGGTCTTGAGCATTTATGATTACTCGTTCGCCATCCTAATTAATTTGACCTATTATTAGCCATTCCAATGAGCCTTCCTTGTCGATCCCTGTTCTATCAAGCTCTTTTGGAAAACTTACTGCTCTTTTGTCATGCTCCTATTTGTCAGAGTACATCTGCTGATATTTCTTTTTGTAGTTTTCCTTTTTTTCTTTGCAATCGTTGGGGCTGTGTTTGTTTCTCTTTTGTTTTTCTGGATAGTAGCCAACACTTGCACCTGTTTTTGGAAGTTTGTTGCTAAATGGATTAAGGATCCCTTTTGTGGTGTGTTGTTTTCTTTCTCATATACAAATGTCATCCGATAGTCTGTTGAGCTTTACACATACTCTGCTAGTTCTACACACGTTGTTCTGTGCACTTGGTAAGGCTCCATCAAACCACCTCCTCCCTCCTGTGAATAGTTAGAAGTTTCGTTGTTTTGGTGTCTAAATTATTGATCTCCAATTGTGGCCAGTTTATAATTGCACAACTATATTGGAATACTGGCACTACAAGTTGGTTTATAGCTTTGGTTTTGTTTCTTGAGGAGAGAGATGACTTTACAATTATTAAGGCCTGGTCACACTTTGACGTTTTAGCCAACGTATGCCGATTTTTGAATTTTTTTTTCTAAAACGCTAGCACACGTTGAATACGTTATGGGTAAGTTTTGATAACATTGAGAGCACGCTGAAAAACACTGCCATACGTCATTGTACGTTGGCTTTAAACGTTGTACTTTTTGGTTGTCCTCAAATTTTTTCATGCTTGAAATTTCACGACGTATGCCAGCGTATGACTCACACGTTCCGCTATGCTGGCCACAGGTTGTATGCACGGTCTGCGATCGTTGACAGACGTCAACACATGCTACTTGTTAGTTAATCATAAGTTGAGACACGCCGAGGTAATGTTTAGCGTACCCGAAACTTATTTCTAACCTATGATTAACGTGTTGTTGGCACGTTACGCGATCGTTGCCACACATCGACAGACGTTACTTTTAAGTTACTCATAGGCTGAACGACGTCGGTATAATGGATCGTCCTTGCGTCAGCGTCCACGGCCACGGCCAGGACACTTATTTGCAGCATTCTTCAAACTTTTCTTCGGCATGACGAGGATGTTCACACTTCGATGTCGAGGATTGATTAAGTGTTTTTCATTGTACATTGTTTGCATTGCTTTTATTCGGACAACTCTGCTCTTTGTGTGCTTCCCTCCCCGATTATTGTTTATAAATAAACCCCCATGTTAAATGTTCCAGTTCGTTGTTTGTGTTTTCTTTCATTAGCCCAGCATGGTGCATATTGAGAAATAGTAAGACCGTTGGTGCCATAAGTTGTCATTGGGACCGGCGCGGCTCTGGTAACTCCGCTCGGTTATGCCAGATCCGAGTCGGTACCTGCGACTTGGTTCGGCCATAGTCGGCCGAGGGTGTGATTTCCCCGGTAATTTGACGACGTGGGTACTTAGGTATATTGAAATTTGGCTATTGACCCTACCAAATTTGGCTGGAAGAGAATTGGCGGTCAGGGTCCTTTAAGTGGCCCGTCAACTCTGGAGTTATCCGGGATGACGACCTTTTAATTCCGGGTGTTCGGTGGGAGACGGCTCTACTGCTCCACCCAGTGGTCGTGTATCGCCACCGAACCCCGGCCCACAACAGTTCGGCCTGTATGACACTCGCAGGGCCATGGCCGATGATCTGAGCCTCCGCCATTGCCAACTCAATCTGTCTAGCCATGGTTATAGCTTTCTGTAAAGCCGCTGTCACACCTTGACGATTTAGCCAGCGTATGCTGATTTATGAAAAATTTGTCTAAAACGCTGGCACACGTCAAATACGTTCTGGGTACGTTTTGTATATGTTAAGAGCACGCTGAAAAACACTGCCATACGTCGTAGTACGCTGGCTTTAAACGCTGTGCTTTTGGGTTGTCCTCAAATTTTTGCATGCTTGAAATTTTACGACGTATGCCGGCGTACGACTCACACGTTCAGCTACGCTGGCCATAAGTTGAAGTCGTTGACACACGTTACTTGTAAGTTACTCATAAGTCGAAACACGTGGAGGTAATTTTTTGCGTACCCAAAACTTATTTCTAACCTATGAGTAACGTTTTGTAAGCACGCTACACGAACGTTGTTCACACTTCGCAACACGTTACTTGAAAGTTCCTCATACGTCAAAACACGTCAAAGTAATGTTTAGGGTAACCCTGACTTATTTATAACTTATGAGTAACGTGCTTGGTAATTATTTGTAATTGACAAATACAGAGTTGACACTGCACCAGTTGCGTGCCAATAGAGCCGCGAGAAGAAGACGTGAACGGAGGAGAAGGAACTGGGTCAGACCATGGATTGGGAGGCGACGCCATTACGGCATACATGACCAGCTCATGGTGGAACTCCAGAACGAGGACCATGCATCCTTCACCAACTTCCTGCGAATGCCCCCAGCGATGTTCGATGAGCTGCTAGCCAGAGTGGGTCCAAGGATAACCAAGCAGTACACCTTCTACAGGGATCCGCTTGAGCCTGGCACTGAGCCTGCTGCTGTTGGTGCCGTGACTGCAGTGTTGTGGAAGCGATTTAACTCGTTCAATGGAAACGATTTCAATTGCCGAGCACCAGCGTCCAAAAACAATAGGTGAGTGACAGGCATTTATTAAAAGTGAAGTTGCAGCCTATTAATAGAAAACCTCACGTAATCGTCGACAATACGCTGCCACGCTATGCATACGTTAGACTATCGTTGGGCAAAGGTTGTGGATGCCTAAAACACGCTAATCAATCGTTGATATAACTTATCTATAAGTTATCAAAGTGTTCTGTGTTCATTACTAGTACATTATGCATTTGTCCAAGTCGTTTTGAATACGTTAAAAACTGAAACAAAAAAAAAGTTCATCGTGGGAATGAGAAAAAAAAATTCGCTGAAAAGAACATCGAACAATGGTGCAAAGTAGTCTCCTATTCGTGGACGCAACAAGGATCCATCATCACCCACACCCTCCCCATCACGCTCACCTACTACTACTGACATGGACCTACTATTACCAATACTACTACTACTACTACTACTACTACTACTGACACGCTCACCTAATACTACTACGACTGATACTACTGACATTGACATCTACTCAACATGGAGTCAGGAACATTGACGGGTTCCTCTTGTGAAGCCCATTTGTATAAACCAATTCCCCTAAACACTGCCAAATCGCCATTATACGGTAGATGTAAGTTAGAAACACGTTCAGTAAGTTCTGTGGTCATCCAGAAGACGTCGATCAAATTCGTCTACATACGACAATGTGCGTTTGAGATACGTCACACATAGGTTCAAAGCACGCAACTCATAGGTTCAAAGCACGTTACTCATAGGTTAAAAATTAAGTTTCGGGTCTGCTAAACATTACCTCGACGTGTTTCGACTTCTGAGTAAGTTACAAGTAACGTGTGTCCGACGTGTGTCAACGATCGCGGAACGCGTGCCGAGAGCTTATGCCAGCGTATGCTGAACTTGTGAGCCACACGTCGAGTACGTCGTAAAATTTTCAGCATGCTTGAAATTTCACGACATACTCGACGTACCACGGAATATGACAGCGTACTTCATTGTTTTTCAGCGTGCTCCTCACGTACACACAATTTACCCATACCGTATTCGACGTGTGCCAGCGTTTTAGACAAATTTTCATAGGTCGGCATACACTGGCTAAATCGTCAAGGTGTGACTGCGATGTTGACACTTCCAATTTTCAGGCGGTTATGATTTAAATCGGTGTGCAGCAGCTTTTAACAGAGAATGCCACGAGTTCGTCGGCGATACGTGCAGCACGCTATGCCTAAGTTAAACTATCATTGGGCATATGTTGTGAACGCCGACAACAGGCTGAGCATTCGTTGGTATAAGTAATCTAAAAGACAACGAAACGTTCTGTGCCCGTTACTAATATGTCATGCATATGACCAACACATTATGAATACGACCAAAACTTAAAAAAAAATCACAAAACTTTAGCGTACGCCAACGTTTTACATACATTTTTATACGTTGCCAATGCTGGCTAAAACGTCAAGGTGTGACAGCGCCTTAACGTCAGTTCCATTTTGAGCAGTAAACTTTCTCAAGCTGGTTGCGGTTGTTACAGCTTTGAGAGTATTTCAGTCAGTTCCAATCAGTCAGTCAGCACCAGTCAATCGGCGCCAGTGAGTTGGTGACAGCCTCAGCGCTTTCCTGCTTCTCACAGTGCCTCACAGTGCCTCAACACTTCACAGTGCCTCAGAGCTCTGAATAGCTGTCTGCTGGTTGTGGTTCCAGGTCCCTCCTAGCGCTGGGACCGTCAATGCTGGTTCTGCTCGAGAGCTGCTCTTGGCGTACCTGATTCTTGGGGATGACGTCGATTGGCGTTCAAGCCTGTTCGCTAGTGGGTGCACGGCAAGGCTGGGAGCTGGCAACAGCTAAGGCACACTCACACATTTTAGGCCATTTTATTTGACGTATGACGACTTCTCTTTGGTGAGCGAGACTGAATTTCTCTTCACCCCTGAATGTTCTGCTGGGTAACCTTGTATCGTGTTTAATTGTGAAGGCATAGTGATTTTATAAGCATGCCTGATTTATTACTTATTTGCTTACGATTATTTTGATTGATTTTTATTTATTTTTCCTCATTAATAAATTACTTTGTTTACGTTCTAACCTGTCTGTGCTTGTCCTTTCCTTCCATTGATCCAGGATTGTCCAAACCTAGATAGACTGGGAGGTAATCACCACACGAATTGACCTGTAAGAGTCGGCACGCAACGGCGGTTGAACGCTCGGTGGCCATAATTAAGATGTAATCAAGATAAGATTGGTGCTTTCCCGAGGGCACGCTCCCTGTTCAGGGAATCACGTGACCTTGAGTGAAACGGCAAAATTAGACGGTGGACACTGGAACTCGTGGTTCACTGATTGGCATTTGTGGTTCGAAAACAACCCACCGTACCACAAAGTTAATCGTGAGCGCTGGCCCCAAGTCCGGCTCTTCCGAGGACAAACAGGGATTAAACCTGCTCAACACACACTTGGTGAATATTTTCTTTGCCGTAACAATATATATATATATATATATATATATATATATATATATATATATATATATATATATATATATATATATATATATATATATATATATTGTTGCGGATTCGCGCCCGCCGGCGTGCCGACGGCCACGTAACTCGAATCGCGGCACGTCGCCCACCGGACGGACAATCCAGTCGTGACCCTCTCGGACTAACGCCGGGAACCAGTCACGGGTGGACCTTTCGGTCTCACCACGATCGAGCCAATCAGCCCCCGCGTGGGATAGGGTTGCTCGCCAAATTCGACCTACCTAAGTACCCACGCGGAGGGTAGACCGGGCGATCGCACCTCGCCGCAGGTCGACTTCGGACACGGGCCACTTAAGCGACCCGTTCCGTACTATCGGGATAACCGAGCGGTGTTATTCGTCGACCTCGACGGTTCGATTAATTATCGGGCGTATTCAGCCCACTACCAACCCTTTACGTGAAGCAAGATGAGGATTCAATGGGAGAAATGACGAAGCGAAGCGGGAAACAGTTCAACACAAAGCACATTTATTCGCGATGAACGGAAAGCGCACATATACAATTCCACCAAAAGCACACAGAAAAGAAAAACACAATTCAATTTACACAAAAAGCAAATGTAAAAGCGAAGACACAATGCAGAGCTAATACCGACTACCGAGCACACGGCAACACTTATACAATTTTACTTCACAGACGGCGCCGACAACACATACCCAAAACCAAGGAAAAGAAATACCCTCAAGGATGAGGCGGGCCTGAGGCCGAGACCGGGTCGGCCTACCCGTCTGGTGATGAGACGAGGAGCGGCGATGGCGCCTCAACTCCGCGGGCCTCGCGGACAGTGTATGGTAGGGGGTGGGAAAGGGGCCCCCTTGGTCGCACTATCTCAGCGCGGGGGGAAACAGGAGGGGGTTGCTGATGCTCGGGGTATAGAGGATCTTTATTATCCCGCGACGAGCGTCTCCACCTCGGCCAGGTCGCGCTGTCGGCCTCCCTCGGGTGCAGCTTCCTGCACGACGCGAGCACCCCCTCGTCTGGTGTCGCCGCCTTTCCACAGCTCCGTCCCCTCCGTTCCGACTCCAACGCACACGACGAGCAGCTCCACCGCCCGCGAAGTCTTGACTCTCTGTTTCCGACTCTCCTACTCTCCTACTCTCCGCCTCTGGACTCTCCTCGTCTACTGACGAACACGGTCCTTTTATCAGGCCCCTAGCTTCGCCTTTGACCCCCTCCCTTTGACCTTTCACCTCACTCCCCATTGGCCCGAGAAAAAGTGGGCGTGAAGGCTTTTTGATCCATAAATTTGCATATATCGATCGCCCTGGGGGTGGGGCCAATTCGCCCCTCGCTCACCGATTGGACGGCAATAAGTGGGCGTGTGTCGTTTTTGATCCGTTTTTGAAGCACAAAATCCGTGATTTTGTACACGCTGTTCGGCGCGCGCCCTGCACGAGTCCAACACCGGTACCCACAGGCGGCGCAAGAACGGTGGCGATGCGACGGTTGCGAGGTGTGACGTGAAGGTTGTGGCGGTTGTGGTGAAGCGGCGTTGTGGTTGGTGGTTGATGTTGTGGTGGTAATCATGGCGGTCGGTCCAAAATAAAGATAGCAAAAGAAAAACGGCTATCCTGAAGAGTCGCAGCATGCATAAATGACATGTATTCCCACTAGACAACGGGTTTGGGCCTAACTACACATGTACTTACCGAGATACCTCACCTAAGGGACCTGAATGGTGGTTTGCGAATTTGGTAACCACAACACTACCCCCTCCCCTTTTTACAGACTCGTCCCGAGTCGTCAAATTTTCGTGTGCCATCATGTGTAGTTTTCCCCTCGTACATTTTACCTACGGATCCCTGAGTGCGACATTCATGGTATTCGTGTCCCCAAAATAAATAACCTGAGGGCTGCGTAACTACCTAAACAAACTCACTCACACGGACGACTTAAATAAAATTGCCGGCGCTAAGACATACATGCCGGGGGCGCACTCATATTTACAGTACATCTTAACCTTAACTTACAAATTTTACACTAAACCATGGCCCAGGATCATTGAACTCTGCAAAAAGAAAGCAGTTAGCAGGGAGCCAGGCTGCCCGCATGCAGTCTCTGGCTCAAACAATGCAGGTGACAGGGAACGTGGCTGGCTGCTCACACGCAGTCCAAGGCCTTCCCTTTTGAACTGAACGCAGTGAACCACAACGGTGCATGGGCTGCACAAACGCAGTCTCCGTGCCAGCTCAAGTGGCACACGCAATGAGCACAACGAATGGATGCATGAACACAAACACGGTGCACGGGCCGCCACTGCAGGCCCGTGTTGTAGCTGCCAACAGGGCAGTTCTCGCAGCTTGCAAACTGTTGCCTTGCGGATCCTGGCGCACATGGAAATGAACAGGGGGGGGGGGCAAAGCAAAAATTGAACGGGGCTGGTGAATGTGGGCAGTGGGCATGGCATGGCAAAGGCAGCAGGCAAACACAGCCCGCAGAAGAAGGCCGCTGCAGGCAAAAACAGCCGGCAGATGAACTGGCCGGCACAGGCCTTGAAGCAAACACGGCCAGCCGATGGCACAGGCCTTGCAGCAAAACAACAGCTGCCGATGAAGTTGGCCGGCCTCCGCCTTGAAGCAAAACACGGCCAGCCGATGAAGTTGGCCAGCCTTTGCCGTTCCGTGGAGGTTGGTGGGGGGAGTGCGGTGGTGCTGGCCACTTGGAAGGCGGGCTCGGACCTACCTACCTGTCTCCCTCCCACCTATCGCCTTTGCCTGTCAATGTACATACCCACTCCCTTAATTTGTGAAAAAACAATTTTAGCCCCAACTTTTTTTTTTTTGTTTCTTATTTTTACTTCCCCACTATAAATCGTCCCCTAACCCCCTTTATCGTCCCTGTTCGGCCAACCTATCCTGTCACCTAGCCTACTCCCAACCCCTACGTTCCCTTCCCGGAGGGGAACAAGGGAGAGCTAACGTCCTGTGCCGAGGCCCAACGAAGCCTCAGAGTGGCCTCCCCAGAGTTCGGCGATCTTAACCCAAAGTGGGTCCAGCGGCCCACAACGAGAGCGAGGGGATGGATGGTGCGGAGGGGTACACTTCCTAATCTACCCTAACCATTTAACTGTTAAACTACCCCGGGGCTTTCAACAAGCGCCTCTCGCTTAAACTATTGGTTCTAACAACCCAGATTCCCGTCGCCTGTGTTGGTGTCCTTACAATTTCGGGCCTCGCCCCCCAATTTTCTCTCCGTGCCCTCACACGGTCTCCTGGCTGGGACACGTGGCTCCCTTTGGCAGGCACGACCCTCTGCCGAATCTCCCGCTATGGCACCCCCGGGCACTACACTGCCTCCGAGCCTACCAGCTCCCTAACACCGGGGAGTGCCCCCATGGCACCTCCCCTGAAACGCACACGTGGCAGGCTGGCTTCCCAGGCCCCTTTCCGAGGGTCACCCTTGCCCACAACACTGCCCACGCGGCTAATGGCGCCCCGGGCCCCCGCACCAAGCAGGCGCACCCGTGCCCACTACTCTATCCCGGCCCCCCATGGGCCCATGGCCTACCGCGGCCGACTAGCCTGGTGCCCGGGGTACCCACTCAGCGATACTCACCTTTCGCAGCCACGCTCCCAAGCCCGTCAACAGGGCTCCTGCACCCCTCCAAATGGGTCTCGAGCCTACTTTCCCACCAACAACAAAACGACCTCCATTTTTCAATTTGACGAACCCAGCGAACTCAATCGACACTGACCCTGGGGTCCCTTGGGCGGGAGTCACTCCTCCCCCCAATCACTCATCGCACCATGCATTCCCCATTCGCTCCATACACACAGACCCGCTGGCCTCACTCACTCACCATGTACTCACCTCACAACTCTTCAACACACACACCGCTGAACTCTGCCATCCTTCTATCTGCATCCCCTAACTAACTCGTGCTCCCACGTCGTCCCTTAAACTATAGCACGTTCCTTTTAACACTATGTAGCTAAGCGACGTCCCCTCTACACATTCACAAGTCTGTCCATGTCCTCAATTAAATCATTAATAAATTTCCCAACCTGAATCTCGCTACAATCCCTCTAACTAATCCATTCCACAGACTCCATGAGGACTTACCCCTGCCCCATGAAGTCGGTCTAACTAAGCTAACCCTTCCCCCTAACTAGTTTCCATCCTGTGCCCAGGATTAAGGGGGTCTTTCACCCCTTGCCCAGGAATCCTGTACACCCGAAAGTGAGGCTTGCTGTTTTTTTTTATTTTTTTTTCTCTTTACATGCGCAGCACCTGCGCGGCAACTCAGAGCTCGCGCACTTTGCACCTGCCCGTGACGTCATGCAGCTGCACGTGTACCTCGTCCCTCCTTGGACGGGACCATCCGGCAGAGATACCCCTCCTGCCGGATTCCAACCCCACGTGCAGCCATGGCGTCACCGTGCGCATAAAAAAAACACAAGCCACACGTCTCGAGGGGTTCCCCACGCGAACACATGTGCTTTGCCCGTTGGAGCTTAACACACACGATCGCGTGGAGAACCCGTCCGGTCCAAATCCATTTACCTGCCTAAACTTTGTCCGTCCGCGGGATCGGCAAATCCACCGCGTGCGTTTCCGGACCGGGACTTCACTCTCGCAAGCGAGCACGTGGCGGTCTCGTGCGTTGCACAGCACGAACCGCGTGCTCACTGCTGGGTGAACCCGGCACGGTCCGCGAAACAACTACAGCCGCTACTCGGCTTTCGTATCTCCCATGTCGCCGTCTCCGTCTCCATTCCACACACAGTACACTCCATCACATTCACACCGGGAGATGCGGCTGCGTGCTCCCGCATGCCAACCGACATCTCCCTCACATACCGCTCTCTCACACACACGGTCTCCCTTGCACACAGCGACCTTGCACACGGCCGTTCACTCACGCGTGCGGGGCACTCACCCGCGGTGCCTCACTCGCACTCCGTGCCTCATCCACACACGCGGGGGCACTCAACCGCTGTGCCTCATCCACACTGGCCGTTTCACTCACACCCACGGCCTCTTCCACACACGATGCCTCATCCACACACGGCGTGCTGGGAAGCACGCACTCCGGCACCATCGCCACCACACCACTCACACACGGGGTCGCTTCCACACACGGGGACGCACTCACGCCTTGCACCACACACACAGGGACAACCACACTGGGGATTCGTGTCCCCACAAGGGTCTCCGGGGCCTCTATACCCCCCAAGCTCTCCAAGCACCCGTTCGCAGCACTCCTCCCCTCAACCTCGCAAAGCACGACCGAACTCACCTGGTCGTGACTCGCCTCAAGGGGGCATACTCCCTCCCCTTGTTCCTGGAGGAGGCCATCCAGCTGCTCGCACCGGGTCCCTGCACGCTCCGCGAGCTCACCCCCATTATCCTCCACTACCTCCGTGTGTGTGTGTGCGTCACTTACCCCGTCCTCACCGTGCAGTCTCTCCTCTATCGTTCCCTTCCCGGCTACCGTCACTGCCAACTCTTCACCCTTTACCTCTCTTGTCTCAACTATTATTTCCGTTGTCGTCATTTCGTGTCTCGTCTCACACGTTTTGGTCTCCCCATTTAATTTTTCCCTTTCGGTCACCGTCGATTCCTCTGTCACGACCCTCGCCGAACACGCCCCCCGAATTATTTTTTTACCCGCCTCCACCGCGGGCCTGTCAGCCGTTGCACCCCCTTCCAGCTCGTTTGCTCCCACACGTGGAGTCGCCATTCCCAGCTCCCTGGTAACCACAACAATATATATATATATATATATATATATATATATATATATATATATATATTGTTGTGGTTACCAGATTCGCAAACCACCATTCAGGTCCCTTAGGTGAGGTATCTCGGTAAGTACATGTGTAGTTAGGCCCAAACCCGTTGTCTAGTGGGAATACATGTCATTTATGCGTGCTGCGACTCTTCAGGATAGCTGTTTTTCTTTTACTATCTTTAATTTGGACCAACCGCCATTGTTACCACCACCAACCACAACATTAACCACCAACCACAACGCCGCTTCACCACAACCGCCACGACCTTCCCGTCACACCTCGCAACCGTAGCATCGCCACCGTTCTTGCCCCGCTGTGGGTACCGGTGTTGGACTCGTGCAGGGCGCGCGTCGAACAGCGTGTACAAAATCACGGATTTTGTGCTTCAAAAACGGATCAAAAACGACACACGCCCACTTTTTGCCGTCCAATCGGTGAGCGAGGGCGGGTGGCCCGCCCCCAGGGCGATCGATATATGCAAATTTATGGATCAAAAAGCCTTCACGCCCACTTTTTCTCGGGCCAATGGGGAGCGAGGTGAAAGGTCGAAGGGAGGGGGTCAAAGGCGAAGCTACGGGGCTGATAAAAGGACCGTGTTCGTCAGTCAGGAGACGAGGAGAGTCGGAGAGTAAGAGAGTCGGAGAGTCGGAGAGTCGGAGAGTCGGAGAGTCGGAGAGTAGGAGAGTCGGAAAAAGAGAGTCAAGACTTCGCGGGCGGTGGAGCTGCTCATCGTGTGCGTTGGAGTCGGAACGGAGGGGACGGAGCTGTGGAAAGGCGGCGACTCCAGACGAGGGGGTGATCGCGTCGTGCAGGGAGCTGCACCCGAGGGAGGCCGACAGCGCGACCTGGCCGAGGTGGAGACGCTCGTCGCGGGATAATAAAGATCCTCTATACCCCGAGCATCAGCAACCCCCTCCTGTTTCCCCCCGCGCTGAGATAGTGCGACCAAGGGGGCCCCTTTCCCACCCCCTACCAGACACCGTCCGCGAGGCCCGCGGAGTTGAGGCGCCATCGCCGCTCCGCGTCTCATCACCAGACGGGTAGGCGCGACCCGGTCTCGGCCTCAGGCCCGCCTCATCCTTGAGGGTATTTCTTTTCCTTGGTTTTGGGTATGTGTTGTCGGTGCCGTCTGTGAAGTAAAATTGTATAAGTGTTGCCGTGTGCTCGGTAGTCGGTATTAGCTCTGCATTGTGTTTTCGCTTTTATATTTGCTTTTTGTGTAAATTGCATTGTGTCTTTTCTGTGTGCTTTTGGTGGAATTGAATATGTGTGCTTCCCGTGTGCCGCGAATAAATGTGCTTTGTTTTGAACTGTTTCCCGCTTCGCTTCGTCATTTCTCCCATTGAATCCTCATCTTGCTTCACGTAAAGGGTTGGTAGTGGGCTGAATACGCCCGATAATTAATCGAACCGTCGAGGTCGACGATAACACCGCTCGGTTATTCTGATAGTACGGAACGGGTCGCTTAAGTGGCCCGTGTCCGAAGTCAACGTGCGGCGAGGTGCGATCGCCCGGTCTACCCTCCGCGTGGGTACTTAGGTAGGTCGAATTTGGCGAGCAACCCTATCCCACACGGGGGCTGATTGGCTCGATCGCGGTGAGACCGAAAGGTCCACCCGTGACTGGTTCCCGGCGTTAGTCCGAGAGGGTCACGACTGGATTGTCCGTCCGGTGGGCGACGTGCCGCGATTCGAGTTACGTGGCCGTCAGCACGCCGGCGGGCGCGAATACCGCAACACTGGTGTCAGGTCGTGCGATACAAATTCATCGCCCTCCTCGCGGCACTGGTATCGGAGAACAGGAAAACGGGCTCTCCTGTCTCCGGCTAAATTCACGGGAATCGGTCCAGGGGTGAGAGAAGCGACCCCCGATTCCCTCCAAATTACGAGCGAGTTAAATTAACCCTTTAAGAGAAGCAATATGGCGTCTCAAGGCGAGCGGGAGCCGGGGGTATTAGAAATGGATGTAGAATGTGTAGAATCCATGGTCCAGGATGGAATCCCCGAGCAGGAAATGTTGATTGTGCAGGAACACGGACTCGCCCAACTGAACCCAGAGCCCGAAATGGGTGCGGCAGCGGCCGCAGTGTATGACACCTCCCCCCCCCCCTCTCCACCAAAACCCTTCCCCGACCCCTGCCGAAACGGCTCACCCAAGCGCACCCGACATGACCCAGCTATACACCATGCTGGCAAAAATGTATGCGGAAACGACAGCGAAGATGATTGCGAACATGAACAAGCAAATGGACGAAGTAAAAACGAGGATGGATGCGAATACACAAAAAATGGATGAAAAGATGGATACAAATACAAATGAAGTGAAAACGACGATGGATGCGAATACACAGCAAATAAACGGAATGAAAAACGAAATGAAAAAAGAAATGAAAAAGCTCCGGGGGGAGACGCAGAACATGGGCCGATGCCTGCAGGCGGGCATGAAGGCCGTGACCAGGGAGCTGGGAATGGCGACTCCACGTGTGGGAGCAAACGAGCTGGAAGGGGGTGCAACGGCTGACAGGCCCGCGGTGGAGGCGGGTAAAAAAATAATTCGGGGGGCGTGTTCGGCGAGGGTCGTGACAGAGGAATCGACGGTGACCAAGAGGGAAAAATTAAATGGGGAGACCAAAACGTGTGAGACGAGACACGAGGTGACGACAAAGGAAATAATAGTTGAGACAAGGGAGGTAAAGGGTGAAGAGTTGGCAGTGACGGTAGCCGGGAAGGGAACGATAGAGGAGAGACTGCACGGTGAGGACGGGGTAAGTGACGCACACACACACACGGAGGTAGTGGAGGATAGTGAGGTTGAGCTCGCGGAGCGTGTGGGGACCCAGTGCGAGCACCTGGATGGCCTCCTCCAGGAACGAGGGGAGGGAGTATGCCCCCTTGAGGCGAGTCACGACCAGGTGAGTTCGGTCGTGCTTTGCGAGGTTGAGGGGAGGAGTGCTGTGGACGGGTGCACGGAGAGCTTGGGGGGTATAGAGGCCCCGGAGACCCTTGTGGGGACACAAATCCCCAGTGTGGTTGTCCCTGTGTGTGTGGTGCAAGGCGTGAGTGCGTTCCCGTGTGTGGAAGCGACCCCGTGTGTGAGTGGTGTGGTGGCGATGGTGCCAGAGTACGTGCTTCCCAGCACGCCGTGTGTGGATGAGGCACCGTGTGTGAGTGTCGCCATGTGTGTGAATGAGGCACCGCGGGTGAGTGCCCTCGCGTGTGTGGATGAGGCACGGAGTGTGGATGAGGCACCGCGGTTGAGTGCCCCCGCGTGTGTGGATGAGGCACGGAGTGCGAGTGAAGCACCGCGGGTGAGTGCCCCCGCACGCGTGAGTGAACGGCCGTGTGCAAGGTCGCTGTATGTAAGGGAGACCGTGTGTGTGAGAGAGCGGTATGTGAGGGAGATGTCGGTTGGCATGCGGGAGCACGCAGCCGCATCTCCCGGTGTGAATGTGATGGAGTGGACTGTGTGCGTCGTAACACGCAGGTATGCGTGTGTGGAATGGAGACGGAGACGGCGACAGAGGAGAGAAAGCCGAGTAGCGGCTGTAGTTGTTTCGGGGACCGTGCCGGGTTCACCCAGCAGTGAGCACGCGGTTCGTGCTGTGCAACGCACGAGACCGCCACGTGCTCGCTTGCGAGAGTGAAGTCCCGGTCCGGAAACGCACGCGGTGGATTTGCCGATCCCGCGGACGGACAAAGTTTAGGCAGGTAAATGGATTTGGACCGGACGGGTTCTCCACGCGATCGTGTGTGTGAAGCTCCAACGGGCAAAGCACATGTGTTCGCGTGGGGAACCCCTCGAGACGTGTGGCTTGTGTTTTTTTTTTATGCGCACGGTGACGCCATGGCTGCACGTGGGGTTGGAATCCGGCAGGAGGGGTATCTCTGCCGGATGGTCCCGTCCAAGGAGGGACGAGGTACACGTGCAGCTGCATGACGTCACGGGCAGGTGTAAAGCGCGCGAGCTCTGAGTTGCCGCGCAGGTGCTGCACATGAAAAAAAAAAAAAAAGGAAAAAACAAGCCTCACTTTCGGGTGCAAAGGATTCCTGGGCAAGGGGTGGAAGACCCCCTTACCTGGGCACAGGATGGAAACTAGTTAGGGGGAAGGGTTAGCTTAGTTAGACCGACTTCATGGGGCAGGGGTAAGTCCTCATGGAGTCCGTGGAATGGATTAGGTAGAGGGATTGTAGCCAGATTTAGGTTGGGAAATAAAATGATTGATTTGGAGACCGTGACAGACTTGTGAGTGTGTAGAGGGGACGTAGTTTAGCTACGTAGTGTTAAAAGGAACGTGCTATAGTTTAAGGGACGACGTGGGAGCACGAGTTAGTTAGGGGATGTAGTTAGAAGGATGGCAGAGTTCAGTGGTGTGTGTGTTGAAGAGTTGGTGAGTTGTGAGGTGAGTACATGGTGAGTGAGTGAGGCCAGCGGGTCTGTTTGTGTGGAGTGAATGGGGAATGCATGGTGCGATGAGTGATTGGGGGGAGGAGTGACTCCCGCCCAAGGGACCCCGGGGTCAGAGTAAAGCGAGTTAGCTGGGTTAGTCAAATTGAAAAATGGAGGTCGTTTTGCTGTTGGTGGGAAAGTAGGCTCGAGACCCATTTGGAGGGGTGCAGGAGCCCTGTTGACGGGCTTGGGAGCGTGGCTGCGAAAGGTGAGTATCGCTGAGTGGGTACCCCGGGCACCAGGCTAGTCGGCCGTAGTAGGCCAAGGGCCCATGGGGGGCCGGGATAGAGGAGTGGGCACGGGTGCGCCTGCTTGGTGCGGGGGCCCGGGGCGCCATTAGCCGCGTGGGCAGTGTTGTGGGCATGGGTGACCCTCGGAAAGGGGCCCGGGAAGCCAGCCTGCCACGTGTGCGTTTCAGGGGAGGTGCCATGGGGGGCACTCCCCGGTGTTAGGGAGCTGGTAGGTTCGGAGGCAGTGTAGTGCCCGGGGGTGCCATAGCGGGAGATTCGGCAAAGGGTCGTGCCTGCCAGAGAGAGCCACGTGTCCCAGCCAGGAGACCGTGTGAGGGCACGGAGAGAAAATTGGGGGGCGAGGCCCGAAATTGTGAGGACACCAACACAGGCGACGGGAATCTGGGTTGTTAGAACCAATAATTTAAGCGAGAGGCGCTTGTTGAAAGCCCTGGGGTAGTTTAACAGTTAAATGGTTAGGGTGGATTAGGAGATGTACCCCTCCGCACCATCCATCCCCTCGCTGTCGTTGTGGGCCGCTGGACCCACTTTGGGTTAGATCGCCGAACTCTGGGGAGGCCATTCTGAGGCTTCGTTGGGCCTCGACACAGGACGTTAGCTCTCCCTTGTTCCCCTCCGGGAAGGGAACGTAGGGGTTGGGAGTAGGCTAGGTGACAGGATAGGTTAGCCGAACAAGGACGATAAAGGGGGTTAGGGGACGATTTATAGTGGGGAAGTAAAAATAAAAACAAAAAAAAAAATAAGTTGGGGCTAAATTGGCGTTTGACAAATTAAGGGAGTGGGTATGTACAGTGACAGGCAAAGGCGATAGGTTGGGAGGGAGACAGGTAGGGTAGGTCCGAGCCCACCTTCCAAGTGGCCAGCACCACCGCACTCCCTCCACCAACCTCCACTGAACGGCAAAAGCTGGCCAACTTCATCGGCTGGCCGTGTTTTGCTTCAAGGCGGAGGCCGGCCAACTTCATCGGCAGCTGTTGTTTTGCTGCAAGGCCTGTGCCGGTCGGATCATCTGCAGCTGTGGTGCTTCAAGGCCTGTTCCGGCCAGTTCGTCTGCCGGCTGTGTTTGCCTGCAGCGGCCTTCTTCTGCGGGCTGTGTTTGCCTGCTCACCTTTGCCATGCCATGCCCACTGCCCACGTTCACCAGCCCCGTTCAATTTTTGCTTTGCCCCCCCCCCCTGTTCATTTCCATGTGCGCCAGGATCCGCAAGGCAACAGTTTGCAAGCTGCGAGAACTGCCCTGTTGGCAGCTACAACACGGGCCTGCAGTGGCGGCCCGTGCACCGTGTTTGTGTCCATCCATCCATTCGTTGTGCTCATTGCGTGTGCCACTTGAGCTGGCACGGAGACTGCGTTTGTGCAGCCCATGCACCGTTGTGGTTCACTGAGTTCGATTCAAACCATCCATCCATCCATTCGTTGTGCTCATTGCGTGTGCCACTTGAGCTGGCACGGAGACTGCGTTGTGCAGCCCATGCACCGTTGTGGTTCACTGCGTTCAGTTCAAAAGGGAAGGCCTTGGACTGCGTGTGAGCAGCCAGCCACGTTCCCTGTCACCTGCATTGTTTGAGCCAGAGACTGCATGTGGGCAGCCTGGCTCCCTGCTAACTGCTTTCTTTTTGCAGAGTTCAATGATCCTGGGCCATGGTTTAGTGTAAAATTTGTAAGTTAAGGTTAAGATGTACTGTAAATATGAGTGCGCCCCCGGCATGTTTGTCTAAGCGCCGGCAATTTTATTTAAGTCGTCCGTGTGAGTGAGTTTGTTTAGATAGTTACGCAGCCCTCAGGTTATTTATTTTGGGGACACGAATACCATGAATGTCGCACTCAGGGATCCGTCGGTAAAATGTACTAGGGGAAAACTACACATGATGGCACACGAAAATTTGACGACTCGGGACGAGTCTGTTAAAAGGGAAGGGGGTAGTGTTGTGGTTACCAGATTCGCAAACCACCATTCAGGTCCCTTAGGTGAGGTATCTCGGTAAGTACATGTGTAGTTAGGCCCAAACCCGTTGTCTAGTGGGAATACATGTCATTTATGCGTGCTGCGACTCTTCAGGATAGCCGTTTTTCTTTTACTATCTTTAATTTGGACCAACCGCCATTGTTACCACCACCAACCACAACATTAACCACCAACCACAACGCCGCTTCACCACAACCGCCACGACCTTCCCGTCACACCTCGCAACCGTAGCATCGCCACCGTTCTTGCCCCGCTGTGGGTACCGGTGTTGGACTCGTGCAGGGCGCGCGTCGAACAGCGTGTACAAAATCACGGATTTTGTGCTTCAAAAACGGATCAAAAACGACACACACCCACTTTTTGCCGTCCAATCGGTGAGCGAGGGGCGAATTGGCCCCGCCCCCAGGGCGATCGATATATGCAAATTTATGGATCAAAAAGCCTTCACGCCCATTTTTCTCGGGCCAATGGGGAGCGAGGTGAAAGGTCGAAGGGAGGGGGTCAAAGGCGAAGCTACGGGGCTGATAAAAGGACCGTGTTCCTCAGTCAGGAGACGAGGAGAGTCGGAGAGTAAGAGAGTCGGAGAGTCCAGGGGGGAGAGTCGGAGAGTCGGAGAGTCGGAGAGTTGGAGAGTAGGAGAGTCGGAAACAGAGAGTCAAGACTTCGCGGGCGGTGGAGCTGCTCGTCATGTGCGTTGGAGTCGGAACGGAGGGGACGGAGCTGTGGAAAGGCGGCGACACCAGACGAGGGGGTGCTCGCGTCGTGCAGGGAGCTGCACCCGAGGGAGGCCGACAGCGCGACCTGGCCGAGGTGGAGACGCTCGTCGCGGGATAATAAAGATCCTCTATACCCCGAGCATCAGCAACCCCCTCCTGTTTCCCCCCCGCGCTGAGATAGTGCGACCAAGGGGGCCCCTTTCCCACCCCCTACCATACACTGTCCGCGAGGCCCGCGGAGTTGAGGCGCCATCGCCGCTCCTCGTCTCATCACCAGACGGGTAGGCCGACCCGGTCTCGGCCTCAGGCCCGCCTCATCCTTGAGGGTATTTCTTTTCCTTGGTTTTGGGTATGTGTTGTCGGCGCCGTCTGTGAAGTAAAATTGTATAAGTGTTGCCGTGTGCTCGGTAGTCGGTATTAGCTCTGCATTGTGTCTTCGCTTTTACATTTGCTTTTTGTGTAAATTGAATTGTGTTTTTCTTTTCTGTGTGCTTTTGGTGGAATTGTATATGTGCGCTTTCCGTTCATCGCGAATAAATGTGCTTTGTGTTGAACTGTTTCCCGCTTCGCTTCGTCATTTCTCCCATTGAATCCTCATCTTGCTTCACGTAAAGGGTTGGTAGTGGGCTGAATACGCCCGATAATTAATCGAACCGTCGAGGTCGACGAATAACACCGCTCGGTTATCCCGATAGTACGGAACGGGTCGCTTAAGTGGCCCGTGTCCGAAGTCGACCTGCGGCGAGGTGCGATCGCCCGGTCTACCCTCCGCGTGGGTACTTAGGTAGGTCGAATTTGGCGAGCAACCCTATCCCACGCGGGGGCTGATTGGCTCGATCGCGGTGAGACCGAAAGGTCCACCCGTGACTGGTTCCCGGCGTTAGTCCGAGAGGGTCACGACTGGATTGTCCGTCCGGTGGGCGACGTGCCACGATTCGAGTTACGTGGCCGTCAGCACGCCGGCGGGCGCGAATACCGCAACAATATATATAGCCTGGTGTTGGCGCAGTGGTTAGGGCAGCAGCTTGGGATCCAAAAGGTCCTGAGTTCAAACCCCATTGAGCCACTGAATTAGTACACCAGGGGGTTGACTCAGCCTGTCATCCTTACGAGGTCGGCAAAATGAGTACCAGTGTACTGTGCCGGTGTATACCCTGGTTAAAATAGGTGTACCATATCCCTGTGTTGAAAGAGGCGACCAGGGTTGCGTCAGGAAGGGCATCCGGCGTAAAACATCTGCCAAATCACTATGCGGATCATACAAATGATCCGCTGTAGCGACCCCAAACGGGAGCAGCCGAAAGAAGATATATATATATATATATATATATATATATATATATATATATATATATATATATATATATATATATATATATATATAGAAAAAAATATATATTTATATATGCAAATATACCGGGCGTAGTGGCGTGCACCTGTAATTCGGCTGCTCTGATGCTTGGGTTGGAGGATCGCTTGAGGACGGGTGCTCTGCGCTGGGCCACGCTATAAGAGGGTGTCGGGCAGCCCCGAATCATAGCGAAACCCAATCTTTATCTCTATGTCGTAAGAGGTGACCAGGGTTGCGTCAGGAAGGGCATCTGGTGTAAAACTTATGCCAAATCAGTGTGCGGATCATAACGGATGATCCGCTGTGGCGACCCCGAAAGGGAGCAGCGGAAAGACGAAAAACATATACTGTACATGCAAATATATGTGTATGAATACGATGTCCGTTTAAAAAGTGACGGGATTTAGCCTGCTGTGTGTTCCACTCGCACAACGTGGTTGAACGGATTGCATCACAGTATTTTGGAACATTCCAGCAATATATATACATATATATATATATATATATATATATATATATATATATATATATATATATATATATATATATATATATATATATACATATATGATTGGTGATGGTTGACCGCTCATTGTGTGATTTTTTTACAGGTCGTGCTTTACATGCTGTCTCGTCTGAGTCGTCGCGCTATGAGTCATGAGCAGAGAGACAATCTGAAGTTTCTTGCCAAGCTTTGCAAAACACCTTCCGAATCCTTCGCAATGCTGCAGCAAGTCGACTGGGAAGAAATGATGTCACATGAATGTGCATTTGAATGGCACAAGAGGTTCAAAGAGAGACAGGAGGAGGTTGAAGACTATCCAAGGTCTGGAAGACCTTCAACGAGCAGAACAGCGGACAACATCGAGCGTGTGAAGCAGATGGTGCGCGCAGATCGTCGACTCACGTTGAGGATGATTGCTGAGGAACTTTCCATCAAGAAGGACACTTTCTGGAGCATCATCATTGAAAATCTCAAAATGCACAAGATGTGCGCAAAGATGGTCCCCAAGCTGTCATCGTCGAAGGTCGAGGTGATGCTCATTGCGTTTTTTGACATCAAGGGCATCGTCCACTTCAAGTTTCCACTACAAGGTCAAAGAGTGAATCAATACGTGTACAAGCAGATCCTCCAGTGCCTCAAGAGATCAATCTGGGACAAGAGGAGGGATCTGTGGGAGAACAACACCAGGGTGCTCCACCATGACAACGCCCCTGCTCACAGTGCCCTGAGCATCCGACAATTTCTGGCAGAGAGGAACGTCCCAACTCTGGAGCAACCCCCGTATTTGCCAGACTTGGCCCCTTGTGATTTTTTCCTGTTCCCCAAGCTCAAGGGGGTGATCAAGGGGTCCCAATTTCCTGATGTGGAGGCCATCAAAAGGGCCGTGACGACGGAGCTCCGGAGGATTTCAGAAGAAGTCTTCCAGTGGCATACCTGCCAACCTTTTTTGAAGGAAAAGCGGTAAGCTGGCGTCGCACGCGTCCCTCGGGGGTCCGGGGGCATGAACCCCCCCCGTAAATTTTTCAAAAAAATGAAGCAAAATGGTGCAATCTCCTGCATTTGGAGACCACAGTCAGCTGAAATATATCAACATATTTTTTCGAGTGAAAAAGAGAAAACTTAACATGGTTGATCTACTCACCAATTTATATTTTTCCAAGACATCATGATCATCAGTCACGTTTCCATAAATGACTCACTGTCCAAGCTCCACATGTATGTGCCCATCCGTGTCCACAAGAGTTTACATAAACTCACCGATACATCTTTATGAATGAAATGACTGGCCACTCTGATTTCATAACATATTTACAGTTTACCTCACACGAAGCCTTCATACACTTGAACTCTGTTGTCCAACTTGGCTTAAACTCGTTGACCCATCGTGGTGGTGGTTTTTTCTTTTCTGGTGTTTGCATTGTTGTCGTGCACTGAAGCGATGAGTCCTCTCTGTTAACTGCAGTCTTTGATGACGAATGGAAAATGGCGCGTTGTCTGGAAATGGATGCCCGCTGTCTCATGTCGTCCCATTTGATTGGTCATGCTTAGTTTGGAAGCAATAACCAATCGCTGACGAGATAACAGATCAAGGTCAGGCCCGAGTTGTGTAGAATGTGGAAGCAGCCGCGTGTGAGACGATCTTGGCAGTGAGAAATGAACGCAAAACTGAAAAAACACAACTATTTTTTTTTCCAATAATAATTTCCAAATGCGGTTTGTCTGACTAACAAAATCGGTCGGCGTTGGCAGGAATGCAGTGGTGCATCGACGTGTGGAAGAAGAGGATGGACAAGTGTGTGAGACTGGAGGGAAACGATTTTGAAGGGGACGAGCTGTGATTTCAATGAGTTTTGGAATAAAATTTTCTGTGAAGTCAGTCCCGTTACTTTTTACACGGACCTCGTACATTTACATAACATAAATATATATGAAATATATGTAAATATATTCCCTTCAGGATTCTTAGTTTTATACACCGCCTATCATGCTCGAGCCTCGTTGTGGACGAAAAGGGAGA
Source organism: Eptatretus burgeri (assembly GCF_056783735.1). Taxonomy (NCBI): domain Eukaryota; kingdom Metazoa; phylum Chordata; class Myxini; order Myxiniformes; family Myxinidae; genus Eptatretus; species Eptatretus burgeri. The sequence continues at coordinate 111,271,408 of NC_140963.1, read as the reverse complement.
AATAAAGAAAATAGCGGGAATATAAAACAAATAAAAACAACAAATCGTTTTGCAATAACTCGGCACGACAAACGTGACACCGAAACACACACCTGTGAGCAACTGAAAGACACACCTGTGAGTTATTGAAAACAAAATCCAAAATAAAATATACAAGAAAATTCGTTTTCTCACAAACGTGTTATCCGCTAAAACCAGAAAAATAAATCTTTATTTCAAAATGAATAAATAACGATGATGAAGATTTGGAATCTGCAACCATGAGGTGTATAAACTCCTCATCGCCGAAGATCGAGGAAGGCTTCAGTGCACAATGCGTCACGTGATCGCAATGGAACGCCCGTTACGCGTCACACGTCACACGTCACACGTCACAATGATCATCGTTCAAACAATGAACAATCATTTTGATGTTGATCTCTCGTTGTTAAGGTCGTTTTTCTGGAGCTCCCGAGTTTTTCACCCCAGAGATTTTCTCCAGATTTATTTATCCAACACGATGTGGGGATGTCGAAAGACAACACAACGAAGGTTCGTTCTTCACACAGGATATTCACAACATTAATTTAACTCACAGAGAACCCACCAGTCCGTGCATGAAGAAAAAACATTCCGTGTGCTTATAATCCAAAACACCTCACTGTGCAGGAAAACGTGTGGACAGGAATATTGGATTGTAAACGGTGGAGACTTGTAATACCCTCCCCCACCTGGAGGGGGCGATACATGATACACATTTACATGGAGAATTTGAATCATCATCATCATCCTCCTCCTCCATCTCTATTTATATATATATATATATATATATATATATATATATATATATATATATATATATATATATATATATACATGTTATGTATATATTTGTGTACGTGTGTGTTTATAAAAGTACGTGTGTGTGGTGTGTGTGTGTGTGTGTGTGTGTGTGTGTGTGTGTGTGTGTGTGTGTGTGTGTGTGTGTGTGTGTGTGTGTGTGTGTGTGTGTGTGTGTGTGTGTGGTGTTTGTAAGATTCCTCGTCTTTCTCAATGGAAGACTGCATGGAGCAATCTTTCTTCGCCAGTTCACACCGTTATGTGTGATGGAAACCACACTGATCTTGTCACGTTCTCTCTCTCTCCATCTCTACATCTCTCTCTCTATCCCTCTATATCTCTACATCTCTATCTCTCAATATCTATGTCTCTCTCTCTCTCCCTCTCTCTCTCTCTCCCTCTCTCTCTCTCTCTCTCTCTCTCTCTCTCTCTCTCTCTCTCTCTCTCTCTCTCTCTCTCTCTCTCTCTCTCTCTCTCTCTCTCTCTCTCTCTCTCTCTCTCTCTCTCTCTCTCTCTCTCTCTCTCTCTCTCTCTCTCTCTCTCTCTCTCTCGTGCTAAATGCTCCCTGCCGTTTCTGTGTGCCGTTATCTTTCCTCCTTGTGGGCACGTACTTCACCGTATTTACCACATTTTCACCACATTTTCTGTGCTTCCCTGCTTCCAACAATTGGTCTGCAGTCCTTTCCTATTTCTACAAATTCTGCTTTGTACTTTCTTCCATTGTTTGGATTTTTTTAATCTTGAAGTTGGATTTCCCCAGTGAGATGACTGGTGTACCATTGTTCATGGATATAACTTGCTTAGTATTCCACAGCTTCCTGGCATACTTCCTTGGAATATTGCTTGTTGCACCACTGTCTACCTGAAAGTGGACCTCTCTTCCTTCGACTTCCATTGCAACATAGATCTACTTTGGGTATTTCAACTCCTCCTGGCTGTTAATTTGCTCTCGGTCCACTTTCTCTGGATCTCATGTCATGACCTTTATCTGTTCATATTCTGACATATCACTGGAGCTGTCATCTGCTTGATACACAGTGTGGATTGGTCTCCCTCTGCATCGACACGAGAAGTGGTTCTTCTTCCCACACTTGTGGCACTTGCATCCTTATGTGGGGCACTTCACTTTGACGAATTCACTTGCGGTTCCACAATAGCGACACTGATGTAACTTCGAGTGAGCTTGATCATCTGATGAAGATAGTTTCTGTGTGCCGTTATCTTTCCTCCTTGTGGGCACGTACTTCACCGTATTTACCGCCTGTCCATCAATGATCCCAAGCAGGTAATTTGGCAACTCTAATGCACAACAAATCTGCAGGCACTTCTCCATTGTGAGGTCAACTTCTCGGAGGAGCCTCTCTCTCAATGCTGACTCACTGATTCAGCAGATCACTCGATCCCAAATCAGAATGTCTTCCCAATTTCCAAAGTTGTAATTTATTGCCAGTAACTTGAGCTCTGTGAGGTATGCCTCGAAGCATTCTCTCTCTTCTTGATTCTTTATAAAGAATCTGTGGCAATCCACCGTCTCGTTCTTGGGTGGGTTACAATGTGTATTGACACATTTTGAAGCGTTTTAATGCTTGGGCTTATTGTCTGATACAACTCCTGCCCTTTATTGCCAACCAGATACAATAACATCTTGATCTTAGTTTATCGTGTTGACCAGCCATGACTAAATCGAGGTACAATAACAGCTCTTCCTTCCAGATCCTCCATGCCTGTGGTGGGTTTCTAGCCTCTAAATCAAGTTTTTGCGGTAGCTTAAGCAACTCCATAATCATTTACATAAACTCAAAGGTCAAGTGATCAAGATAAACACCTCTACTCCAGAAAAGGCTTTCACACCCAATTAATGGGAGGGGTAAAACCCATCCCACAGAGCGAAGCTTCCACTCAAACACGACCGAGCTTGTCCAGAGAAACTTCTCACCTCTCTTTCTGGCATCCACAGTTGACGCAACTCGGAGCGATTGTTGCCACCACTTCTGACACGGTGCAAGATTCGTCACCTTTCTGAACAGAAGACTCGTGGACACGTAGCTAGGTTCACATGCACGGAGCAATCTTTATTCGCCGGTTCACACCGCTCTGCCCGATGGAGACCACCGCGACCTTGTCAGTCTGTCTCTGTCAGTCTGTCTCTGTCTCTGTCTCTGTCTCTCTGTCTCTCTCCTCTCCTCTCCTCTCCTCTCCTCTCCTCTCTCTCTCTCCCCTCTCTCCTGGTGCTATCCTTCTTACAGTGTTTATGTGTGTGTGTGTGTGTGTGTGTGTGTGTGTGTGTGTGTATGTGTGTGTGTGTGTGTGTGTGTGTGTGTGTGTGTGTGTGTGTGTGTGGCATTTATACGTGTGTGTATGTGTGTGTGTGTTTGTGTGGTGTTTATATGTCGAAACATATATATATATATATATATATATATATATATATATATATATATATATATATATATATATATATATATATATATACGAGGTGTGTTCAAAAAGTATCCAACCTTAATTTTTCGTCGTGCGTAAACAAATGAAGCTATGGAGGCGTGGTTTGGTGCACGTATGTAGGTGATCCTAATTCGTATGCGTGAATATTTTCTTGCCTGCAGAAGCTGTCATTCGCCGACAGACCGCTGATGAGTGAGGAAGTGAAAGGGAGCGCCGTCAGATTTTCGTTTTTGACAAAATTACGGATCACTGTGGTCTCATCGCCAGTGATCACTGTGTTGAAGAAGTTGGGATCGCTGTTCACAGTCTCCAGCATGTCCTGTGCGATCTCCAAATGGAGTTGTTTCTGCTCGATCGTTAGCAGCTTTGGCACGAACTTCGCTGAGATTCTCCTTCAGCACAAATCCTCAGTTACAATGGAATGAACGGATCCAATGCTGACGCCCACCTCGTCTGCAAGTTCTCTGATCGTGATTCGACGATCCTGCATCAGCAGGGTCCTCACTTGGGCAATGACGATCTCATTTCGGGATGTTGAGTGCCTACCAGAACGTGCTTCACTTTCCACTGATGTGCGACCATCTTTGAAACGGTTGTACCACTCTTTTATCTGTGTGGTGCACATTGCTTCGTTCCCGAAGGCCTGTTGAACCTTGCGGATCGTTTCCACTTCGGAATCGCTAAGCTTTACACAAAATTTGATGCAGTAGCGTTGTTCAAGTTTTTCCGTCATTTTGTCAAAAACGAAGATCCGACGGTGCTCACACTTCCTCACTGATCGGCGGTCTGTTGGCGACTGACAGCTTCTGCAGGCAGGAAAATATTCACACATGTGAATTAGGATCACCTACATAGTGCACCAAACCACGCCTCCCTAGCTTCATTTGTTTACGCACGAAAAATGAAGGTTGGATACTTATTGAACACACCTCATATGTACATATATGTATATATATCTCTCTTATAATACCAAGCTTGAACACTAAAAACTCGGCTCGCCGTCACACGATCCCTATGAAATTGCTGTGGCACTTAGCGGACATGCCGACAATGTTTGGGAAGTCTTGGCGTTCCATAGTACCACTTGCATTTTGCACAATGCATATTTTTGTCATTCTCCGTGTACGGTCTGTTGTCTGCTACCAGCTATGTTGTACTGCTATCCCGTGCATGTGCACGGGTATCGCTAATATATATATATATATATATATATATATATATATATATATATATATATATATATATATATAAATATATGTATATATATATATATATATATATATATATATATATATATATATATATATATATTTGTATATATGCGGATCATAGCGGATGATCCGCTGTGGCGACCCCTAACGGGAGCAGCCGAAAGAAAAAGAAGAAGATTATATATATATATATATATATATATATATATATATATATATATATATATATATATATATATATATATATATATATATATATATATATATATATATATATATATATATACATATATATATATATACATATGTATACCCCGGTTAAAATAGGTGTACCTTATCCCTGTGTCGTAAGAGGCGACCAGGGTTGCGTCAGGAAGGGCATCCGGCGTAAAACATGTGCCAAATCACTATGCGGATCATACGGATGATCCGCTGTGGCGACCCCTCACGGGAGCAGCTGAAAGAAGAAGAAGAAGAAGATATATATATATATATATATATATATATATATATATATATATATATATATATATATATATATATATATATATATATGTATACACGAGGTCTGTCCAAATGTAATGGGACTGACTTCACAGAAATTTTATTCCAAAACACATTGAAATCACAGCTTGTCCCCATCAGCTTGTAAATGATGGTATTTTTACATTCTCTATGTGGTAAATGATGGTATTTTTACATTCTCCATGTGGTAAATGATGGTATTTTTACATTCTCCATGTGGTAAATGATGGTATTTTTACATCCTCCATGTGGTAAATGATGGTATTTTTACATTCTCCATGTGGTAAATGTTGGTATTTTTACATTCTCTATGTGGTAAATGATGGTATTTTTACATACTCCATGTGGTAAATGATGGTATTTTTACATTCTCCATGTGGTAAATGATGGTGTTTTTACATTCTCCATGTGGTAAATGATGGTCTTTTTACATTCTCCATGTGGTAAATGATGGTATTTTTACATTCTCCATGTGGTAAATGATGGTATTTTTACATTCTCCATGTGGTAAATGATGGTATTTTTACATTCTCCGTGTGGTAAATGATGGTATTTTTACATTCTCCATGTGGTAAATGGTGGTATTTTTACATTCTCCATGTGGTAAATGATGGTATTTTTACATTCTCCATGTGGTAAATGATGGTATTTTTACATTCTCCATGTGGTAAATGATGGTGTTTTTACATTCTCCATGTGGTAAATGATGGTATTTTTACATTCTCCATGTGGTAAATGATGGTATTTTTACATTCTCCATGTGGTAAATGATGGTATTTTTACATTCTCCATGTGGTAAATGTTGGTATTTTTACATTCTCCATGTGGTAAATGATGGTATTTTTACATTCTCCATGTGGTAAATGATGGTATTTTTACATTCTCCATGTGGTAAATGATGGTTTTTTACATTCTCCATGTGGTAAATGATGGTATTTTTACATTCTCCATGTGGTAAATGATGGTATTTTTACATTCTCCATGTGGTAAATGATGGTATTTTTACATTCTCCATGTGGTAAATGATGGTATTTTTACATTCTCCATGTGGTAAATGATGGTATTTTTACATTCTCCATGTGGTAAATGGTGGTATTTTTACATTCTCCATGTGGTAAAAGTGGTAAATGATGGTATTTTTACATTCTCCATGTGGTAAATGATGGTATTTTTACATTCTCCATGTGGTAAATGATGGTATTTTTACATTCTCCATGTGGTAAATGATGGTATTTTTACATTCTCCATGTGGTAAATGATGGTATTTTTACATTCTCCATGTGGTAAATGGTGGTATTTTTACATTCTCCATGTGGTAAATGATGGTATTTTTACATTCTCCATGTGGTAAATGTTGGTATTTTTACATTCTCCATGTGGTAAATGATGGTATTTTTACATTCTCCATGTGGTAAATGATGGTATTTTTACATTCTCCGTGTGGTAAATGATGGTATTTTTACATTCTCCATGTGGTAAATGGTGGTATTTTTACATTCTCCATGTGGTAAATGATGGTATTTTTACATTCTCCATGTGGTAAATGATGGTATTTTTACATTCTCCATGTGGTAAATGATGGTATTTTTACATTCTCCATGTGGTAAATGATGGTATTTTTACATTCTCCATGTGGTAAATGGTGGTATTTTTACATTCTCCATGTGGTAAATGATGGTATTTTTACATTCTCCATGTGGTAAATGATGGTATTTTTACATTCTCCATGTGGTAAATGATGGTATTTTTACATTCTCCATGTGGTAAATGATGGTATTTTTACATTCTCCATGTGGTAAATGGTGGTATTTTTACATTCTCCATGTGGTAAATGGTGGTATTTTTACATTCTCCATGTGGTAAATGATGGTATTTTTACATTCTCCATGTGGTAAATGGTGGTATTTTTACATTCTCCATGTGGTAAATGATGGTATTTTTACATTCTCCATGTGGTAAATGATGGTATTTTTACATTCTCCATGTGGTAAATGATGGTATTTTTACATTCTCCATGTGGTAAATGATGGTATTTTTACATTCTCCATGTGGTAAATGATGGTATTTTTACATTCTCCATGTGGTAAATGTTGGTATTTTTACATTCTCCATGTGGTAAATGGTGGTATTTTTACATTCTCCATGTGGTAAATGATGGTATTTTTACATTCTCCATGTGGTAAATGGTGGTATTTTTACATTCTCCATGTGGTAAATGATGGTATTTTTACATTCTCCATGTGGTAAATGATGGTATTTTTACATTCTCCATGTGGTAAATGTTGGTATTTTTACATTCTCCATGTGGTAAATGATGGTATTTTTACATTCTCCATGTGGTAAATGTTGGTATTTTTACATTCTCCATGTGGTAAATGTTGGTATTTTTACATTCTCCATGTGGTAAATGATGGTATTTTTACATTCTCCATGTGGTAAATGATGGTATTTTTACATTCTCCATGTGGTAAATGATGGTATTTTTACATTCTCCGTGTGGTAAATGTTGGTATTTTTACATTCTCCATGTGGTAAATGTTGGTATTTTTACATTCTCCATGTGGTAAATGATGGTATTTTTACATTCTCCGTGTGGTAAATGTTGGTATTTTTACATTCTCCATGTGGTAAATGATGGTGTTTTTACATTTTTAATATCCTTTCTAACATTCTATTTTTGCATTTTTTTACATTTGTTGTAAATTCATTGGATTTTAGAGTTTTTTTGATTTAAGAAGAGTGTTCTTTTTCAGGGAATCAACAATGAATCGCTCTCTTGGTTTTCAAGACATGAGTGTGATTTGCTCTCCCGATTCACAAGACGTTCGTGTGATTTGCTCTCCCGATTCACAAGACGTTCGTGTGAACCAGTCATCACCATCCACAACACCGAAGAAAACCACCCTTTGGAAGCGTCTGAAGTAAATCATTTCATTTCCCTCTTTTCCACTTTTATGACCAGTTTTTGGGTACACTGTCACTCCCTCAGAAAATGTGCAGTAAATTGACTTTTCAATCTCTTTAAACTTAGGCACAAGTGCAGCAGACGTGAGAAGAAGGGGGAGGCTTATCTCAATGAGGAACACACCGTGTAAGTAAGAGAAAATATCCATTCGGAAAGTCGTGGCATGAAACGTACATCCAATAGCAATGGTATTCCTTTAAGTAATTTGACGTGAACACTGTCGTATCTTGATCACATTTAGCTTTCTATTTTCTGTATCATAGATTAGAGATTTCAGTGCTGGGCGGTTGCTTTGAGATGGTTGCACCGAGTTGTTTTGCCTGGGTTCATCCAGAAACTTGACCCAGATGTTTTTGGTCATCCTGGTGTTTTTCATGAAGCGTATCGATGTGTGTGTGTCATCCCATCAAAGCATGTGAAGCTGGAGGATAATAGAGTAGCAATGGGGGTGTTTTCGGTTTGCGGTTCGTGAATGACTTCGGCCACTGGTTCCTTCCGGCAAACCTCATAAGGAAGTTGTGGTTGTTGGGATCGTTACAGGAGAAGAGAAACTTTAGGGTTTTCAGAATATTTCTCAGAAAGAAGGGCAAATGGCAAGTATCGGGACGTTGTTGATCAGAGGAGGGATGCGATAGATGGAATACCACATCAACCAGACGTTTCAAAACATTCGTCTTCGTTTGCAATGATTTGATCCATTATGAAGCATGGCAGCAACTGCTTTGCATGTCACAATATTATGTCAGAATAATACTTCACCACCAATGCAGTCAACATTTGCAAGTAATTTTGAGGAAATCATTAATCATATCAGTCTGTGCTGAACGAACACCATATCCATTCATTTAATCAGTTTATAACCCACTGAACGAAGCGCGAACCGAGGTTAAGCACTTGGTTCACTCTGTCTGCAGGCGTCACTCTGTGACAAAGGGATTAGTTGATTTCAATTTAATTTTACATTTTGAACACTGCAGAACACGAATCAGAAAACTTTCTTGCAGTATCGCGGTACTTTACCTCTGAATGTGGAAAATTGTAGGGAATGTCATCCTGAGCACGCATCTGCACTTCTTCTTCTTCAATCATATGTAGCAGAAGTCTGCAGGGAAGCATCATTGGCTGAGGGCATGGCTTTGGTACTTGTTGCAATGTCCTCTGCTGGTTACGGCAGTTGTTTGGAATTTGTCCACGGTGCTGGCGACAGCTCGCCCACTCTTGGTGAAGGACACCATGGCTCATTATCGTCCACCAAGGAATGCCGACAGATGGGACACCCGCTCAACGTCCATCTGAGGGACGGCACACACATTGATGAATCGCCCTGCCTGTGATAAGTCGGGATGAGAGTTTATAGCTGGGTTGTGATGCAAACCCAGGCTAAACAGTTTAGATGTGACTGTGCATTCGTCAAGAATGTTACTTCACAAAGAGATGTTCCCACAATGGAAGAGCACATAGACGTCGTAACCAGTCCAAATCCGTATTTAAATACTGACGACAGTATCGATATGCAGGACTGTACAAGCTTGTGTGACTCGGCAATTAAAACTGACTGAAGAATCTGACCTGGAGGAAACAAACAGGAAGTCAGGTGGAAACGGTGGAGAAGCTCACCAGTCAAGGTCCTACCTCCTCTGAACAAATAAGACTCTTCTTTCAAAATACATACAGGAAACACAATATAAACCTGATGGAATACTTTCCAGATCTTCCGTCCTTCCCCGAGTGTGCTCAGGCTATCGTACGTAAGCCTGACTTATTCGGTTTCCACGAGGCACACTGTCACCGCTTCCAAAAATTAATCGCCAAGGCGAAAAGGAATTCTAATCAACTATCCCACTTTTAATCTTATTCTTAGAAGCTATTATTTTCCTCATGGCCAGTTTCAAGAGTGGAACAATAAATGTTAATGGTGGTGGGAGTCCACTCCACAAGATCCAAATTAAACGGCTGGTTGAGGTCAATGGTCTTAACATAGCTTTGTTACAAGAGACCCATGCTGTCCGATCTGTTCAAACTCAGTGGCAACTATTTATGGACAAGGAATGTTTCTTTTGTAACAACTCCTCATCGAAGGCAGGCATCATATTTGTCTTAGGGAAACATTTTCACCCATCCTGCCTTAAATTTACAAGTATTATTGATGGACACCTTGCTTCTGTGACCTTCTCTATCAATCAGGTCAAGTTTACAATTCTCAATGTGTCTGCTCCAAGCAACAATGACGAGCGGATCTCCTTTTTTGCCAAATTGAGGAAATTCCTGCAAACACTGGATTTGCAGACATGTCTAATTATTGGTGGAGATTTTAACCATACTGTTAATTGTTCATGTGAACGAAATGAGCCGGAACCCCAACCATGTACTGCAAAAGTTTTTGCAAACATCATTGCGAAATATAATCTCCATGATATTTGGCACGTCCAGCACCCTTCTGATCTGTCTACACATGGTGTCGTTGTTTAAACAACCACATCTCACTTGCGAGGCTTGATCGCATCGATGTAAATTCTCATTTATTACATGGAGGGTATCAATCAAATATCGTGCCTTCCGGTTTCTCCGACCATTCCCGAGCTCGAGTCTTTATTCAACTCTCTAAACCAGTGGTTCTCTACCTTTTTTGCCCCATGCAGCCTTTTCACCATATGTCAGAATGTCATTCCCCCCTTTCCAATATCGTCTGACTCAAAAGGTGCATTCCAAATAATATGCAGATAATATTGAAAATCTTTTATTTTTCCTTTCCAGTATTAGGACATATACATTTACGTGGATTATTTTTATAGGAGAATTTTTCTCATCTAACAGCAATCGAAAATGTTGATGGATTTTAAAACTTGAATAAAAGTAGTGTTTTTTAATATTCATAACGAATTACTTAACAGACTAAAGTTACTGAAGCATATTTCAATAAACAAAAAGTTCAATAGAATGCCAGGGTATTGTAATTCTTTTTATTCTGATGAAGATTACAGTCAATGAGAAACCTGTGGTTGTTTTTTCTTCACCAATTCTTGGATACGCTGAGGTGTGCTTTAAAGGGCACAACACAGGTCATTTTCAACCTCCAATCCACTTTGTTGCTTCATTTTCATTGGCAACAGAGTTGAAAAGCCTGACTCACAAAGATATGTCGAAACAAATGGAAGCATTGCATGGATAGCTTTTTCTGACACTTTTGGGAAGGAATCGCACATCAAGGGCCAAAATTATGGGATTGATTTCTCATTGAACATATCTCTTGATCCTGAATCAGTCTTCACCTCCAGAAATTCATCTTGACAATGATCAGGAACTTTTTCAACTGACAATTTAAATGGATTTCACACTAAATCCAACTCCTTATCACTGAGTTCAGGAAAATATCGGCTGAATTCATTTTCCAATGCTGTCAAATGTTGCAAAATTTCATTTTTTGCAAATTCTGGAAGCACTTGGTCTTCACCACCAGCAACAAGAATTGATGACAGTTTCTCAAACATTGCAACATTTTTGATCTTGACCTTTCTCTTCCAATTTTCCAGATTGCTCATGAAAGCTTCCAAGGAATCCATGTATTTTATGATGTTTGTATTCCTTCCTTGCATCTGAAGATTCAGTTTATTCAGCTGCTCAAAAATGTCAACCAAATAGGCAAGATGCATGATCCATTCCTCATCATCCAGCCAGACAAAAAATTGCATCTTACCCTGAACTTCAAAAAATAATTTCAGCTCATCTCGAAGCTCAAATACTCACTCAGTTACATTTCCTTTTGAAAGCCACTGAACATTTGTGTGGAAAAGAAGCAAATGATGGCCTGCATCCATGTCAATACATAACTGTTTGAAAAGTCATGAGTTGAGAGCTCCTCCTTTGACAAAATGCACAATTTGAATTGTTTGATCCAAAACCTTCCCGAGTGGAGCTGGAAGTGTTTTTGAGGCCAGTGTCTGACGTTGGATCAGACAATGAATGCCTTTCACTTTTGGAGCTCGCTTTTTCACACAAACTTGAAATCCGGATTTTGTCGCCAACATAGCTGGTGCTCCATCTGTACAGCACCCACAGACATTATCCCACAAAAGATTTTCTGATTCAAAGAAAGATGAAACCTTATCCAAAATATCTGAGGCCTTGGGAGTTGCTTCAAGAGGAGAACAAAAGAGGAACTCATCTTTAATGAACCTGAGTGAACATATCTTGCAAACACCAGCAACTGGGAACACGATGCCACATCAATCGATTCATAAAGTTGAATTGAAAATAAGCCAAATGCTGCAGACTTGATCTCCTGCACAACTTGATCCTTCATGTCAATGGCCACGTTGCTGATCCTCCTTTGAACAGTATTGTTTGATCGTGAAACTGCTGCAATTTTTTTTTCTCCAAACCATTTCCCAACACAATTTCCACCATTTTGAGAGCACAAGGTTTGATCAAAGTTTCCCCAATTGTATGTGGTTTTTTTCTGCTTTGCTGTCTCCATTGCGACGACATGAGAAGCTTCAATAACCTTTTGGTTCATTTGTTGGAATGCCCCTGTTGAATCCAGCTTCATCTTTTCGAGAGCATTCCCATGACGTTCAAAAAAGCTTTTGTCCTTGTCCTTGTGTTGAGGATGAACATTCTGCAAAAGTTGCTTCAACTTTGTTGGTTTCATCGAATCATTTGACAAAGTTGGCTACAAATAACACATTGAGGCCTTTCTTCTCCATTGATGATGATGGATGTGAATCCATATTGAATATATGAATCATCGTACCCTCCTTTTTGACACTCATGATGGGCTCCAAATTCTGTGAATAAAAAACAAGAATAAGTCAAAGATAACTATAAATGGAATATTTAGACAGATAAAAAAGTGAAATATGTATCTTTATTTTTAATTTAATCTGACATTCAATAAACTTTATTGAATGTCACAGATTAAATTAAAAACAAACTACAATTCTACAGATTGTACATAATCTACAGGACATCACACCTTAATCAATAAAGTGTGATGTCTTGCAGATTATGTACAATCTGTAGAATTGTAGTTTGCAGAAAGATCAATATTCCAACAGTTTGAGTCTGCCAATCTGTGGTCCCAATTCCCTCCTGAAACCCTGGAATTTCCCCCCTGGTTGAGAACCCCTGCTCTAAACCATGTCCAGGGAGCTCTCATTGGAAATTCAACAACAGTTTACTAGAAAACCTCAACTTCATTCAGGCCTTTGAATCCTTCTGGACGGCTCTCCGAGACCAGGAGTTAAACTGTCCCGTTAACCCGCTGATATGGTGGGATTTAGTAAAAACCCAAATTAAACGTTTCTGTCAACAGTATCAGTTTTTCTCAACAAGGGCTGACCATGAAATAAAGAAATTATTGCAGTTGGAGATTTTACATCTCCAACGGGTCATCGGACAAAATAATAGTAACATACAAAAAACCTTAACTGAGAAATAGTCCTTATTAAAGGAAATAACTGAGAGGAATGCACATGGTCTGGCGCCTTCGTTCGGATGAGGGTGTGACACCTGAATGAGGCAGACGTACCAACCAAGTACTTATTTCCCTTGGACAAACGTCTTCCCAGTAAGCAGCTTTCTCAGCTGCGATTGGTAGATTCATCCATTAACTTTACACAATCAGCAATCAAACTTTTTGCGAAGGAATACTTTTCGAAAATATATTCAATGGAACAAATAAATCCTTTCAGTGTCGCCTCTATATCCGTAGGCCTGCCAGTGTTGTGTGAAAATGGGCGTTCTCAACTGGAAAGACCCATTACTTTGGATGAACTTGGCACTGCCCAGCACGGCCTTGCCATTGGGAAAACACCTGGTTTGGATGGACATAGAACCGAATTCTACAGGAACTTTTGGCACTTATTGGATCCAGATCTCATGAACACTTTGAACGCAAGCTGCCAGCTTGGAGAGCTACCTCAGAGTTGCTGACGAACTCTTCTTACCCTCATCCCCAAAAAGGGAGACATGTTGTGTGTTGAAAATTGGCGTCCTATCTCCCTGTTATGTATGAGTGATAAGATATTTTCAAAAACCCTGGCATCGCGACTTACTCCTCATCTATCCTCGATGTTGAAGGAAGACCAATGTTACTGTGTCCCAAAACGTTCCATCAATGACATCTCCCTTGTGAGAGACATCATTGAACTGTGCAAGGAAAACCCTAAAAATTTAGGACTTCTCCTTGATCAGGAGAAAGCCTTTGACCATGTTGACCATCAGTACCTTTTTGAAGTGCTTGAGCAGTTTGGACTTGGTTCGACCTGCATCTCTTATATTAAAATACTATATAATAATATTTCTCATGTGCTTAAGATAAACAATGAACTTGTTACACCTTTGTCTGTTAACAGGGGAATTAGACTTGTGAGGTTGTCCTCTTTCTGGGTTGCTGTATGCTCTCTCCATCGAACCCTTACTGGTTTATTTGCGCTGTAGACTAACAGGGTTTACTTTGTCCCAGCTTGAACGGCCCATCAAGATACTGGCATACGCCGATGACGTATGTGTACTCGTGCAAGATAACAATGATATTATCATTTGTTATTGTTTATCCTTATTCGAAAAGGCTTCTTCAGCCAAAGTAAATTGGAACAAAACGAGCGCCCTTTGGCTCAGCCCGTTGTGATCATTGGCACCAAGACTTCCGGCTCCACTGGCATGGGCCAACGATGGTGTGAAATACCTCGGAGTGTTCTTCGGTAATAATACCACAGTAGCAAAGAATTGGGCTGGTCTGCTCAAGTTTGTTGAGGGTAAACTGCAAAAATGGAAAGGTCTGATCACACAACTGTCATATCGTGGAAGGGTCTTGGTCATCAACACACTGGTGGCCTCTACCTGATGGCACAGGTTCTTCGTGCTGCATCCTCCAGCGGTGTTGCTTCAACATCTCCAGAAGTGATTTGTGTCTTTTTCTGGGATGGTAAACATTGGCTGCGACCTGGGGTCCTCAGTTTACCACTGACCGATGGAGGCCAAGGCCTGGTCGACATAAAGAGCTGGCTAATGGCCTTTCAACTCTCGGTTGCTCTTCGCATGCTATACACGTGACCCTCTCCACCATGGGTCAACGTCGTTCGTCAACTTTTGCAAAAGGCTGGGAGACACGGCCATGACCACTCTCTTTTCCTGATGAACCTTTCCAAAATCGACACATCTCCTCTCTCTGGTTTATATCAGAGCATGCTAAATGCGTGGCAAGCTCTGACAACAACAAGAGCGACACATTCTTACACGAAGCAAATGTTTCTGGAAGAACCTTTGTCCTGCAATTCCTTTTTCCAGGATATGCCTGCTGATCGGTGTTTTATTCAACACTTTCCCGATAAGGGAGTTAAATCTGTCGCAGATCTTCGCAGTCCAAACGGCAGTTGGATCGGAGCTGATCCATTAACAAGCCTGATCGGTGTGCGATACTCTCGAATTGTTGCATGCATATAATGTTGTGTGCTTTGGACATACACACATGCATATAATGTTGTGTGCTTTGCTTGCACCTGCTTGGGAGCAGGACCAGCAGAGCAATGAACAAAATACACATCGAATACCTTCTCTCTTTACCTTTCCTGAACTCGGATGTGTTTTTTTCTCTTGCCAGCTCTCTTCCTTGTCCCCCTTTTAACGGAGGCTTCATTGGCCTTCCCAAACAAAAAGGCCTTCATTTAGGTTGTGTAAAATTTCTTTCACATTGGCAAACAACAGAGCAGAGGGTTCGATGGAGAGACCTCTTAACTTGTTCTCCCCCTTATTTTCCGAACTGGGAAGGTTTTTCTAACCCTACTGTACCGCCATGACATGGTGACCTCCAATGGAGACCAGTACACTGGATCCTTCCTTGTAATCACTTGTTACACCGTTTTTCAAATCTTCTGGTGGATGAATGTCCCATTTGTAAGAAGTCTGAAAACCTTTTTCACATCTATGTTGAATGCCAACGGTTGGCACATTTATTCATCTTACTTCGGAATTGTTTTGTGAGGTTTGGTTTGTTTTTAACACTTATGTGTTCATTCATGGATTGGATATCCCACACAAAAATTCCAATGCTGTGTTAGCCAATTTCCTGCTTGCTCAGGCAAAGATGGCAGTATATAAGTCAAGGAAATGAAAACTTGATGGTGTTGGAGTAAATGATGAAGATGCTTTGTTTTTGTTTTTGTTTTTGTTTGCTGGGGGGGTGGGGGGGGTGAGAGTGGCATGTGAGAAGGTGGTGGTTGTGTGGGGGAGGGGTGAAGGCACTTTGTTAGTTTTGCAAAGGGGAGGACAAATTGGTCCATCAGCAAAGCAACAGCGAGGCGACAGAGCGACATATATAAATCACAAGCACTTGCTCCGTGTGGACTTTCTTTGCATAATTTTTTTTTTTGCATTCTCCGTGGGGTAAATGCAGGTATTTATACATTCTCTATGTAGTACATGTTGGTATTTTTACATTCTCTATGTAGTAAATGCAAGTATTTATACATTCTCTACGTGGTAAATGCAGGTATTTATACATTCTCTACGTGGTAAATGCAGGTATTTATACATTCTCCGTTTGGTAAATGCAGGTATTTATACATTCTCTATGTAGTAGCAGGTATTTATACATTCTCGTGCAGGTATTTATACATTCTCGTGTGGTAAATGCAGGTATTTATACATTCTCTATGTAGTAAATGTTGGTATGTTTACATTCTCTATGTAGTAAATTTCATTCTCTATGGTATTTATACATTCGTGTGGTAAATGCAGGTATTTTTACATTCTCTATGTAGTAAATGCAAGGATTTATACATTCTCTATGTGGTAAATGCAGGTATTTATACATTCTCCGTGTGGTAAATGCAGGTATTTATACATTCTCCGTGTGGTCAATGCAGGTATTTATACATTCTCTATGTAGTAAATGTTGGTATGTTTACATTCTCTATGTAGTAAATGTTGGTATTTTTACATTCTCTATGTAGTAAATGTTGGTATTTTTACATTCTCCGTGTGGTAAATGCAGCTATTTATACATTCTCTATGTAGTAAATGTTGGTATTTTTACATTCTCTATGAGGTAAATGCAAGTGTTTATACATTCTCTATGTGGTAAATGCAGGTATTTATACATTCTCCGTGTGATAAATGCAGGTATTTATACATTCTCTATGTGGTAAATGCAGGTATTTATACATTCTCTGTGTGGTAAATACAGGTATTTATACATTCTCTATGTAGTAAATGTTGGTATTTTTACATTCTCTATGTAGTAAATGTTGGTATTTTTACATTCTCTATGTAGTAAATGTTGGTATTTTTACATTCTCCGTGTGCTAAATGCAGGTATTTATGCATTCTCTATGTAGTAAATGTTGGTATTTTTACATTCTCTATGTAGTAAATGTTGGTATTTTTACATTCTCTATGTAGTAAATGATGGTATTTATACATTCTCTATGTAGTACATGTTGGTATTTTTACATTCTCTATGTAGTAAATGATGGTATTTATACATTCTCTATGTAGTAAATGTTGGTATTTTTACATTCTCCGTGTGCTAAATGCAGGTATTTATTCATTCTCTATGAAGTAAATGTTGGTATTTTTACATTCTCCGTGTGCTAAATGCAGGTATTTATACATTCTCTGTGTGGTAAATGTTGATATTTTTACATTCTCTATGTAGTAAATGTTGGTATTTTTACATTTTCTATGTAATAAATGTTGGTATTTCTACATTCTCCGTGTGGTTCATGCAGGTATTTATACATTCTCTATGTAGTACATGTTGGTATTTTTACATTCTCTATGTAGTAAATGCAAGGATTTATACATTCTCTATGTGGTAAATGCAGGTATTTATACATTCTCCGTGTGGTAAATGCAGGTATTTATACATTCTCTATGTGGTAAATGCAGGTATTTATACATTCTCCGTGTGGTCAATGCAGGTATTTACACATTCTCTATGTAGTAAATGTTGGTATGTTTACATTCTCTATGTAGTAAATGGTGGTGTTTTTACATTCTCCATGTGGTAAATGATGGTATTTTTACATTCTCCATGTAGTAAATGGTGGTGTTTTTACATTCTCCATGTAGTAAATGGTGGTGTTTTTACATTCTCCATGTAGTAAATGATGGTATTTATACATTCTCTATGTAGTAAATGTTGGTATTTTTACATTCTCCGTGTGATAAATGAAGGTATTTATACATTCTCTATGTTGTAAATGCAGGTATTTATACATTCTCTGTGTGGTAAATACAGGTATTTATACATTCTCTATGTAGTAAATGTTGGTATTTTTACATTCTCTATGTAGTAAATGTTGGTATTTTTACATTCTCTATGTAGTAAATGTTGGTATTTTTACATTCTCCGTGTGCTAAATGCAGGTATTTATGCATTCTCTATGTAGTAAATGTTGGTATTTTTACATTCTCTATGTAGTAAATGTTGGTATTTTTACATTCTCTATGTAGTAAATGATGGTATTTATACATTCTCTATGTAGTACATGTTGGTATTTTTACATTCTCTATGTAGTAAATGATGGTATTTATACATTCTCTATGTAGTAAATGTTGGTATTTTTACATTCTCCGTGTGCTAAATGCAGGTATTTATACATTTAATTCTAGTCATACATTCTCTATGTAGTAGTAAATGTTGGTATTTTTACATTCTTCGTGTGCTAGTAAATGCAGGTATTTATACATTCTCTGTGTAGGTAAATGTTGATATTTTTACATTCTCTATGTAGTAAATGTTGGTATTTTTACATTCTCCGTGTGGTAAATGCAGGTATTTATACATTCTCTCTATAGTAAATGTTGGTATTTATACATTCTCTATGTCGTAAATGTTGGTATTTTTACATTCTCAATGTAGTAAATGCAAGTATTTATACATTCTCTATGTGGTAAATGCAGGTATTTATATATTCTCTATGTTGTAAATGTTGGTATTTATACATTCTCTATGTGGTAAATGATGGTATTTTTACATTCTCCATGTAGTAAATGGTGGTGTTTTTACATTCTCCATGTAGTAAATGATGGTATTTTTACATTATCCATGTAGTAAATGATGGTATTTTTACATTCTCCGTGTGCTAAATGCAGGTATTTATACATTCTCTATGTAGTAAATGTTGGTATTTTTACATTCTCTATGTAGTAAATGATGGTATTTATACATTATCCATGTAGTAAATGTTGGTATTTTTACATTATCCTATGTAGTAAATGTTGGTATTTTTACATTCTCTATGTAGTAAATGTTGGTATTTTTACATTCTCCGTGTGCTAAATGCAGGTATTTATACATTCTCTATGTAGTAAATGTTGGTATTTTTACATTCTCTATGTAGTAAATGATGGTATTTATACATTCTCTAATGTAGTAAATGTTGGTATTTTTACATTCTCTATGTAGTAAATGTTGGTATTCTTACATTCTCTATGTAGTAAATGTTGGTATTTTTACATTCTCCGTGTGCTAAATGCAGGTATTTATACATTCTCTATGTAGTAAATGTTGGTATTTTTACATTCTCTATGTAGTAAATGATGGTATTTATACATTCTCTATGTAGTAAATGTTGGTATTTTTACATTCTCCTTGTGGTATTTATACATTCTCTGTGTAAATTTGGTATTTATACATTCTCCATGTGGTAAATGTTGGTATTTATACATTCTCTATGTAAAATGTTGGTATTTTTACATTATCCATGCAGTAAGTGTTGGTATTTTTACATTCTCCTTGTGGTAAATGGTGGTCTTTTTACATTCTCTATGTAGTAAATGGTGGTGTTTTTACATTCTCCATGTAGTAAATGATGGCATTTTTACATTATCCATGTAGTCGATGATGGTATTTTTACATTATCCATGTAGTAAATGTTGGTATTTTTACATTATCCATGTAGTAAGTGTTGGTATTTTTACATTCTCCTTGTGGTAAATGGTGGTCTTTTTACATTCTCTATGTAGTAAGTGTTGGTATTTTTACATTCTCCTTGTGGTAAATGATGGTCTTTTTACATTTTTAATATCATTTCTAACATTCTATTTTTGCATTTTTTACATTTGTTGTAAATTAATTGGATTTAAGAGGTTTTTTTTGGATTTAAGAAGAGTGTTCTTTTTTAGGGAATCAACAATGAATCGCTCTCTTGGTTTTCAAGAAATGAGTGTGATTTGCTCTCCCGGTTCACAAGACGTTGGTGTGATTTGCTCTCCCGATTCACAAGACGTTCATGTGAACCAGTCATCACCATCCACAACACCGAAGAAAACCACCCTTTGGAAGCGTCTGAAGTAAATTATTTCATTTCCCTCTTCTTCACTTTTATGACCAGTTTTGGGGTACACTGTCACTCCCTCACAAAATGTGAAGTAAATTGACTTTTCAATCTCTTCAACTTAGGCACAAGTGCAGCAGACGTGAGAAGAAGGGGGAGGCTTGCAGCAATGAGGAACACACCGTGTAAGTAAGAGAAAATATCCATTCGGAAAGTCGTGGCATGAAACGTACATCCAATAGCAATGGTATTCCTTTAAGTAATTTGACGTGAACACTGTCGTATCTTGATCACATTTAGCTTTCTATTTTCTGTTTCATAGATTAGAGATTTCAGTGCTGGGCAGTTGCTTTGAGATGGTTGCACCGAGTTGTTTTACTTGGTTCCATCCAGAATCTTGACCCAGATGTTTTTGCTCATCCTGGTGTTTTTCATGAAGGGCATCGATGTGTGTGTCATCCCATCAAAGGATGTGAAGATGGTGGACCATCTCGTAGCACTGGGGGTGTTTTTCGGGTTGTGGTTCGTGAATGACTTCGGCCACTGATTCTTTCCGGCAAACCTCATAAGGAAGTTGGGGTTGTTGGGATAGTTACAGGAGAAGAGAAGCTTTAGGGTTTTCAGAATATTTCTCAGAAAGAAGGGCAAATGGCAAGTATCGGGACGTTGTTGATCAGAGGAGGGATGCGATACATGGAATACCACATCAACCAGACGTTTCAAAACATTCGTCTTCGTTTGCAATGATTTGATCCATTATGAAGCATGGCAGCAACTGCTTTGCATGTCACAATATTATGTCAGAATAATACTTCACCACCAATGCAGTCAACATATGCAAGTAATTTTGAGGAAATCATTAATCATATAATTCCTGTGCTTCACAAACACTATATCCATTCATTTAATGTTTATCACCCACCGAACGAAGCGCAAACCAAGGTTACGCACTTGGTTCACGCTGTCTGTCTAAACACGTCACTCTCTGACAGAGGGATTGCTTGATTTCAGTTTAGTTTTACATTTTGAACACTGTAGAACACGAATCGGAAAACTTTCTTGCAGTATTGCAGTACTTTCGCTCTGAATGTGGAAAAGTATATGGAATGTCATCCTGAGCACGCATCTGCACTACTTCTTCTTTTTCTTCAATCATGTGCAGCACAAGGCTGCATCATTGGCTGAGGGCACGGCTGTGCTGCTTGTTGCAATGTCCTCTGCTGGTCATGGCAGGAATTTGGAATTTTTCCACGGTGCTGGTGATAGCTCGCCTACTCTTCATGAAGGACACAATGGGATCGTTCACGTCCACCAAGGTATCCTGGCAGATGAGACGCCCGCTCAACATCCATCCGAGGGACCCTTTTTTCTCCTTGTATGGGAGGCTTCTCCTGGGAGAAGCTTCATGTGCAAGACGTCTGCATCTTCTTCCTCCATCCTTGCCTGTCTTGGTGCTCTCATGAGCCTCTCCTGGTACTCTCACGGTGGACTCTCCCATCTCCACTCACATGCACACCCATGGACTCTCTCATGTCCTCGTTAGTTCTCCACCCGAACTCTCCTGTATCGACCCCTCTGGTCTCGACTCTCGTGCAGGGACTACTCTTCCTCTTCCTCCTGGGCAAAGTCTTGCTCTCAGGTCCTGGCCACAGGGGCGGCCCCAACAAAAAAATATGCACATCCGCTCATCTGGGCTCCAGAGCCCACCGCACTACCACAGCTGGCACACACTGACCAGCAAGATCTTAATTGGCCTTTTTTGCACACCCATGACATGTGTGCCTCTGAGGATGGGAAGTCCACGCCGAGTCCCGCTGTCCAGAGGTATCTACGCATTCATAATTAATCTGTTTACCCTGTCTATACATTGCATACGCTGCCTCCTCAGCGTCATGTGATTCAAATGTCTTACTCCAACAGATCCCTTTGACATGGCAATCAAACCTCCTCAAAACACACGGACCATACTACACTTACAACAGTCCAGCTACGGATCCCCCCCCCTTCCATGGAAGAATATATATTTCAATAATATGTGTTTATTTAGTATGAAAGATGATAACGGTCCTCATACTGATCTGTGGTGGGGACCCCTTTTACTTGCATTCTTCCGTTCACATCCAATCTTTGGTTCCCATCATGAATCCAATTAGTTCTTCGTTTAAACTTCTGAAAGTTTAGATCCACTACATCCACTCCACTTCCCTCTTCCATCAAATCTTTGACTTTCAAAGTCGGCGTTCATTCATCTGGAGGATTCCTGCAACTATTTGAAATTTCCATTTTGAAATGTTCGGCTGTTTCAACTCCCCATTTTAGCACTTGCTGCTTGAAGCTTGGATGAAACTTCTTTCGTACACTGTGCAGGGCTGTGGATAGCATCATTTGTGAAACACTGGAATAATAGTTTATATCTGGGCCAAGATTCAAACCTAGGCTAGAGGAGAGTATGGAAGCTTGCGACACCAAGGGGAAAGAAAAAATAATAAACAAACAAAGGAGCAATACCCCCAGGGCACTCACCTTGTAGTGGCTGGATAAGACAACCAGGGAACATGGATGGATGAACTGGTGGGCATGGATGACCCACAAAATATGGAATGGAGAAGAAAGTAAATACCTTTGGATTTTTTTCATTCCATGAACAAACTTTGGTGCATCATGGGTGATAAAGGTTATGGTACAGTTTCATCAAAATTGAGTGTGTGTTTTCAGAGAAGGAAGGAAATACATATTTTGGGGGGCAATCCCCCCCTCTCACCCGAAGACCTCAAATTTTTCAATGGCATGAACAAACTTTCGAACATCATGGGTGATTAAGCCTGTGGTCAAGTTTGATATCGAAATTGTGTGTGTAGTTTCTGAGAAGAAAGCAAATATATTTTGGGGGGCAAGCCTCGTAGACCCCTTTGGGGCCCAAACTTATTTATTATTACTTTTTTTTAATGCCATGAAGAAATTTTGGTACATTCCCGGTGATGAACGTTGTGTTAGAGTTTCATCGAAATGTGTCGTTTGAGAGAAGAAATTGAAAGGACTGTATTTGTGAACGGACGGATGACACGCCATCTCATAAGCTCCTGGAACTACGTTCTCGGTAAGCTAAAACAAGTGTGCTTTTGGTGATCTTTACACCCTCTTCACCATGTGACACTTCTTGGCTTCATTGTCAACTGTGTGTGAAGACACTTGGTGGAGTAGCAGTCCCGTAGTGTTGTTTACTAGACAAATTCGGAGACGGGGGCAATTCAAATTATTTTCATCCAACGGACCAACCGGAGGATCATCCATCCATGTACTTTTGTATCCACAAAATTTCAAAAACCGTTCTTCCTTTAGTTTGCATATTGCAGATATCTATTCCTCATGACATTATCTCAACCTGATTAGTTTACGGCTGCGATTGATGAATTGTGTTGCTATGGCAACCATCTTGGTGATTTGGCTTGTGTACGTGATATTTCAAAAAACGTTCAATATTTAGCTTTCAAATGACACAGATCGATTCATTCTGTCACCCAAAAGGTGGGAGACCTCGATAATCTGATCCTTGTTATTCTGACATTGTTTATTATTTGTGACATTTTTAGCTCACCTGGAACATCGTTCCGGGGAGCTTATGGGATGGCATGTCGTCCATCAGTTCGTCTGTCCACAAATATTTTTCAACTTCTTGTCTGAAACTACACAAACGATTTCGATGAAACTTGACTGCATCCAACATCACCCATGATGTAGCAAATATTGTTCATGGCACAAAAAAAATTGGCGTCTAAATGTGGTGTTGTCCCACAATGGAGGTATTTTCTTTCCTCTTAGAAACTAAACACACGATTCCGATGAAAGTTCACCACAACCTTCATCACCCATGATTGTACCACAGTTTGTTCACGGCATGAAAAAAATAATCCATCCGTATTTACTTTCTTCTCCATAACATATTTTGTAGGTCATCCATGTCTTCCAGTGCCTGGTTATCTTATCCAGCCGCCACCAAGTGAGCGCCCAGGGGTATTGTCCCTATGTTGAACTACAACTTACAAAATCTTTCTTTATTTTCTGCAGGTATGCTGAGCCTGAAATACTGAAATCTTTTGAGGAAGAGCCACAAACTGGTAAGTTTTGAGAATGAATCTTTTCTCATAAGTTACAAGTATTTTGCCTTTTATTTGGATATTTAATGACTTGGATGAGGAGAGACCTGAAAATGGTTGTTGTCGTAGTTCTTATTTTCAATTTCCCACAAAGGCTGCTTGTTCATGATAATGACACGAACAACTTCCCCCTCACTGCAGAAACCTTTCCCTTGCATGCTCTGGCCATTTTGTTTTGATTCTCCAGCAATGCCATGGTGGTGTTTTAACCACTTTTCACCACTTTTTTTTCCCAGCAGATTTGGAAGCTTACCTCATATTTAACACCGTCTTTCAGCAGATTGCAGTTTCACAGATTTGAAGGAAATTTTGAATGGTTTGGGGTGCCGGCAATAATTCACCTTTTCTTGGCTGACATATATTTTGGATCTTTCGTGTCCCACCAGTAATCAATGCAAGCCATTCCATATTGAGCTGTTGCTGTAGATTTGCAAAGTAACTTTTTCTGAATACATTTCCTCTCTGAGTTGGGGTTGGTGGGGTAATGTATTGTCTCAACCATCTGTGGAGAGATCTTCAGAATTCCCTCTACTTACAATACAACACAAAACACACTGACACAGACTTCAAAATTCACAGCGCACACAAAATGACACATATATCCCACACATCTACAGAACACAATAACAAACACAACATGTCACTCCAGCCTGAGTCATCCACCGACGATCCAAGTCCTTTTAGCCTTTGACCATGTTGAGCAACCGTGCCAAATAAGGTGGAGATGTTTTGGGAGTGGGCCTTCTTGCTCTTTGTGCTCTTTTGACTCCAACCTCTGCCATACCATCTCTCATCCCTCTGATCAGCAGGCAGCAGCCTCTTCACTCTCTGCAGATCTGGATAAAATCACAAACTGGTGAAACATTTGGATCACGTCTTTCAATCGTGACAAATCTCACACTCTCACAATGTCTCTCCATCTGGAACCCCCGCCACACCCCCCCGCCCCCATCTACTTTCTCAATAACCCCCTTGAAAAAGTCCTCTCATTCAAGCTATCTGCCACGATCTTTCCCAGGAAAGCCACATCTCCAAGCAGGCCTCCAAAGCCAGTCACCGACTGGGCATCCTCCATCGTGCGAAATCCTTCCTTGGCACACCTCATCTTCGAGCCACTTAAAAGCTTTCATCCGCACTCTGAAGGAGTACTGCTCTCACCTCTGGGGTGGTGCTCCTGCCTCACACCGAGCCCGACTTCACGCTGTGGAAACCAAGCCTCCGTGTGGTGAAGAAGTTGTGACTCATTCGTATCGCATGCAATGGAGCGGTCTTTGGGTCTCTCACTACAGGCAGGTCGATGGTCTTTCAGTCTTCTACCGTCTCTCCGGCAACTCCCCCCCCCTTCTCTGTCTGTGATCTGTCCCACCCCCATATTTCATCAGGACGTTCGTGCTCTGCCATCAACCCCCTTCTGGTAAAACTACCAAAATCAAGAATCACTGCTCACCTTCACTCTTTCATTCCTCTTTTTTCCTCACCAAGCTGTTCCTCACGAACTCCCACACTCACTTCAATCCAACTCTCCCTTCTATTTCTTCAAAACAGCTGTTGTTCACTCTCATCTCTTATCTTCCCCCATCCAAAACCATGATCTTTTCTACCCCTGTTAATCCACCCCAAACCCACATCCTTCAAATTCCTTGCTTTCCTTCCAGAAAGTCCCTTTTGTGTGAGGACCAGGAAGTCCCTGAAGTGTCCGTCTCTTGTTTACCCCATGTACCCCGCCCCACCTCTCTCCCTTCCACAGATTTCCAAATGTCTCTCTTCCCCACTGTTTCGTGGTTCCCTCTCCCACCCCTCTTGTCTCCAGCTCCCCTTGTTTTTCAATCTTTGTGTTAGCTCGAACACAAACCTCGACATTGTATATTTTAAAAAAGGGTTGACACCAGAAACATCAGTTTCCCCTTGCTTCCAATGGCGGTTTCCATCGCTCGATCAATGTCCTGGCGATTCCATGATGAACGTTGTGCTCGGTGTCCCGACTGATTGCATAAGCTTGGAGACATTAAACACCTCTCGGTATCTTTCATGAAGACTTGGCAAGTTATTGACGGCACCCTGAACGAATTACAAATTCCTGCCTTTACCAACTACAATCATGTCAGGCCGAGCCAACCTGTTCCTGAAAGACTCAGACCAATCATGCATCTTTGTCCTTGTCTCCTTGACCTCTTACTCGTGGACATGGTACAGTGGTACACAAACAACTGGTTGGTCAAGAAGTAGAAGAAGAAGACGATGAAACCGACGATATAATTTCCAACATGCACACACATCTGAACACATTGGTATTCTGTCCATTGATCTTTTTCTGTCACAATATCTGTTTGCTGTTGATTTCACCTCATCTTTGCAGGATTTCCTCTTCGTCAGAGTGAAGAAATAAAGGTTGGTGATGGGTTCAAGAAAGAGTGTGAAGATGATGATGGTGATGACATCATCCGCACTCTGAAGAGTGCAACTGAGATTGAGTGCAATGAGGCCAAGTTTGGGGAGCAATCTCCGGTAAGTAAGACTTTGGATTACCTACATATTTATGTGTTATACAAATTATTTCCTCCTCTTTAGTTCTGATGACTTTTCTGACAGGAGTTGATGTGATGGTTCGCAGGATGGCCGAGAAGTACACACACTCCCCTCGAAGCAGTCCAACCTGGGTTGGGAAATTATTTTCAGAAGTTTACCGCTGCTGATGCAGAGTCTTTTCACCACCTTACTTAATGTGTTAAATTCGTTAATCGTGCCTGTTTGTGTCCTTCAGGACGTTCTCAACAACAGAAGGTTTCCTGTTTGGAATGATTTTCAATTTTGTTTGACTGCCACATAAGCAGACAGATTAAAACAATTACCTGACACCTCAGTGCAGATGTGGGCTGACAGGATTGCGTGGAAGTCTGCACACTCACCTCGAAGCTGTCTGGCCTGGATTCGCATGCCGACCGAGCTATAAACTGTCTTCCCGATGTTTCACAGGCGTGGTGATTTATCATTGTGTGTGCCGTCCCTCAGATGGACGTTAAACTGGGTGTCCCATCTGCTGGCAATAGTTGGTGTACATGAAAGATCCCACGGTGTCATTCACGATGAGTGGGCAAGCTATAGCTGGCACCCTGGCCAAATTACAAATTCCTGTCCTGACTTCCTGAGCCAGAGTGGCGACTCAACCAGCAATACAGCACAGCAACTGCTTCAGCAACACAGAATGTTTGCATGATAAATGATGATGATGATGATGATGATGATGATCATTATTATTATTGAGTTGATGTGACATAATGACTAAACACTCCATGTTTGTGCATTTGTTATCAGGTGCAGGTACCACAAGCCTCGACTCTGTGCACCAAAAAGTACACTCAAAAGTTCGAAGATTGGCAGGTTATCTCCGAAATTGGACGAGTCTTTGGAACCATCTCCAAAGGAAAGAACATTCACACTGCAGAAGAGGTACAATCTTGTTTTACACAGTACTTGTGTCATCCTTTTACATTATGGGAGCTGGAATACAGCTCGTGGGAGAGTGATAACACAGAACAGAAAGAACACGGTGAACACAGACAGTGGGTTAGAGGGACATGGCAGAGGGACATGAGGAAGAAGAATGATAACAAAGGGATGGGAAGATTCTCCTGCCCATGAATTCACCTCTTTTTCTGTTTAGTTGAAAGATGCTTTTATTTTAGATACACAGGCCCCACATCATTCACGTAGAAGATTCCATCAAATATGTAATCACAACGAACAAATGTTGTGCAATTTGGGACAGATGATGACTGTCAGAAATCTCACCAAAAAATATTGGAAAAAACCATTTTGAGGCAAAATTGAGGGGGCTTCTTAATTCCTATCATTGGTTTTCCCCAAATTCTCACATCACTTACCTCCACCCCCTCGACTCCCTCACCCCTTACACTTCATTCTTCAATTTCATTTTTCTTCCTCTTCCAATTCCTGCCACTTAACCAGACTCACTTGTGGTGTGACTACACATATCTGTCTCCCTATTCCACTAAGGTATGTCTTTTATCGATGTAAAGTTGTTCCTTTCTGTCATTTAGCCCCAACATACACTTCTGTATCAGTCGATGTTATCATTGTATAACCACAACAAACCAATATTGGATATTTACTTGTTTTCCCACAATGTAACTAATGTGGTACAATATGACTCATGTCATCTCTTTCAGGTTCCTTTGAAGAGGGTAAATAAATCGAACTACATTGAAGACGTAAGTTTGTGTGAATATGGAGATAACGGTGTTTAAACTGATGAACAAATCCAATTTCATTTACCTCTGAACTGTTCTGAAAGATGATTGTCTATTGGCGCCTGAGGCTGTGAGTCTCTCTTTTTGTGTGTGACAATTTTGTGGTTTTAGCTTTGGGGCAGGCAAATTAATCTTTATACAGCTTACAAAATGAGTTTGTTCAATTTTCTTCTTTTTTCATTCTTTTTTGCAGTTCATCACTGAAGCTTTCATCTTGAAGGGTCTTGATCGTACAAACATTCGTAAGTGTGGATTTCACTCAAACTTATCGAATGTTGTCTTATCGCAATAATTCTCATCACTGGTTTGCCTTGCATGGCGTTGGCTTCACGGTGAGGGTGCTGGCTTGGGATCCTAGGGTCCTGAGTTCGAGCCCCATTGGCTGTTTAATTAACACCAGGGGGTTGACTCGGCCTGTCATCCTTCCGAGGTCGGCGAAATGAGCATCAGTGTGCTGGTAATCGGGGCACTGCATCAGCGGCAAAGCCATGCCCCAAACCAATGATGCAACCAGCAGCCAAAAAAAGGCTGCACACGAAGGGAACTGGTTTGCCTTCACCTGTCCACTCTATACGAATTGTGATTGATACATACACTACCCATATAACCACCCCTGTCCCATCCCTTGTTTGGACCATTTATATTCCAGTCTGACCCCCCTCCCCGACCCCATCTACCCATCCTTATTTAATAGATGTACTTATGAGTGTTATCCAGGGGGCTGCCTAAATCTTTCCAGACAAGATCATCGATGGTGAAAGGAGCAGATCAAAGCTTACCTGTTGATTACTTGTCAGTGGAAGGGTCACACAAAATCCACTTGAGATGTGTTTGATATTGGACGAGTTTCTTTTGTCATTAATGTGTCCCACGATCTTGTTTCCCTCCGGTGAGGAATATTTCCTTTGGAAAAATTAAGTCCAGTTGCCAAATGAGCCTCATGATGGAGTATGTGGATAGAGGTAAGGTTTCTGAAGCCATTTGCTGAAACGCGCTATTTGTGTCCCTCAAGTCCACCTTTGAGCAGATAAATAATTTAGTAATTTGTAATCATGAATTATGATGTCCTGATTGTTGGGGCCTTTTATATTCTGGTTGAGGCTCATGCTCAACAATATATATTTGTTTCAGGAACATAAAGAGCAGAAAAGTACTTTAGTTTCATCCTCTCATGCTCAGAGTCTGTTGCCCCCACAACCACATGTATTAAGCTCAACCATGAAGGTTTTTTTTTGTATACACCGTCGAGGCTCCAATGAAAGCTAAAACACAAAGCACAGCAAGGGGGGCATATGAGACTAGAGGGGTGGGAGAGGGAAGGATAAAACAGTGGGGTTCAGAGACATGAGGAGATCTGTGGAAGGGAGAGGGATGGGGTGGGATACCCAGGGTAAACAAAATTGACACCACAGGGACTTATAGGTCCTCACATGACAGGAACTTTCAGAAAGGAAAGCAGGGAATTTTGGAGAAGGGTTTGGGGTTGATTAGTGGGGGAAGAAAAGGTCATGGTTTTGGATGGGGGAAAAAAGGGATGGTGGTGAACAGCTGTTTTGAAGACCTGGAGGGAAGAGTGCGGTTGAAGAGAGTGTGGGAATTTGTTCCAAATGTGGAAAAAAGAGGAATGAAAGCATGAAGGTGAGCAGTGATTCTTGATTTTGGTAGTTTTACCAGAAGGGGGGCCAAAGGCCATCCATATCTAGTGCCCATCTGTGTCTGCGGACATACTCCTACAGTTGGGTTTCTTGTTTTCTTAGGAGGTTGATGGCAGGATTTGCCCTCCAGCCACCATAAAACCCTTCATTCTGCAAAACATAGCACAAAGAAATCTGAAAAACCACTCCGTGGGAGTACCACCTGTGCAGCTGCCCTTCACAGGGTTGCTCACCAGATGACGGGATTGGGGCAAAGTCTTTGGGACCCCCTATCTTTGATGATAAGAGGGAAACCACGGGGTAACCTTCCAAGGTCAGATTGTGGTTGTGTGTGTCGGGGTGGTGCTGAGGTGTCGTCCACCAGACGGCGTTCTCCTTGGGTTAACCTGAGGCAGTCTTTGGGTGGGTGCCTGATATGTCCTATCCCGAAGAGAGGATGATCACCTGTCTCTCTTATCATCTGAGCTCAAGCGTTTGGACATCGGTATTGCAGCACTCTGAGGTTCGGAGACCGGATTGCGATGAGATCGTGGCGGGTGGTTACAACTCCTATTGGTCTGGTCACTCTGATGGTTACCATGCCCAAGGAGTTGCTGTAACTGTGTCCAACAAGCTGACGACAATGACAATGGAGGCAACACCGCTCAACGAGCATATTATAAGACTGAGGATTCATCACTCCTTGAGTGTCATTTCCCTGGTCTCTGCATATGCTCTGACTGAGGCGAGTGATCTCACCGTGAAGCATGCATTCCGTGGTTGATCATTGTCCCAGGTGAGATACTCTTCTGGCCTTGGGGGATTTCAATGCATCCATTGAAACTTTTCGGGATGGTTATGAGACATGTGTTGGTCTCCACGGGTCTGGAACTGTGAACAAGAATAGCACGAAGTTCATTGACTTTGCAACAAGTCATGGACTTCGGGTGTATGGACTTTGGGTCATGGACTTCCACAGGCTCATCGCTGGACTTGGTATTCCATTACAGGTGGTGTGGCAAAGGATATTGACCAT
Organism: Eptatretus burgeri; assembly: GCF_056783735.1. Lineage (NCBI taxonomy): Eukaryota > Metazoa > Chordata > Myxini > Myxiniformes > Myxinidae > Eptatretus > Eptatretus burgeri. The sequence continues at coordinate 111,240,073 of NC_140963.1, read as the reverse complement.
GAGTTCATTGATGGTCGCTGGAGGATAATCCAGAACTGCAGGGTCTATCAGAGTGCTCAGTTCCTCAATACGGACCACAGGCTTGTTGTGGCAACTCTGAAGTTGCAGGTTAAATCCAGCAGAATGGTACCATCCCAGACTCGGGCTGGATGTTGGCAAGCTCAAGAATGAGAAGGTCGCTAAGGAGTTTGCGAACAGGCTGAGTGGAGATTTGGGGTGTCTGAGTGCTTTGGGGAATCCTGAAGAGTTGTGGAGTGCCTTCAAGACCACCGTCCTTGATGTTGCCATTGGATGTCTTGGAGCTCACCGTCAGGCGAAGAAGAATTTTGTCTCTCAAGGGACACTGGATACCATTGACTAGAGTCACAGGGTCAGGTTGAATGACAGAGCTGAGCTGTTCAGGGAGTTGAGGTGTAAAACTGTACGTGCAATAAGGGTGGACAAGGTGGCCTATGTGCAAGAAATCTGTGAGGAGGGAGAGCATCACCTGTGGTCAAGTGATTCTTGTCCTGCTTACAGGGGAATTCACGCATTCTGTTCCTCCAAGCCCGTCCCTCGGTGTACTGCAGTTAAAGCGGAGAGCGGTGGGGTCTTGACAGAGGAGTCCAAAGTGAAGGCCCGCTGGGCCGGTTACTTTGAGCGGCTGCACCGGACTGATCCACCAGTTGTCGAGTTGGATGTCATTGGTGTAACTATCCCTTTTGCTGACCCTCCAATCAACTGTGGTCCACCTTCGTTTGTGGAAACAGACTGTGGTGAACCGGTTGAAATGGTTAAAGCTCCTGGGATCTGTGGCATCCATGCTGAACTTCTCAAGGCTGGTGCAAATGCTGCACTCATGTCATTGCATGCCATCCTGTGCTCTGCCTGGAACACAAGCATCATCCCAACTGACTGCAAGAGGGTCCTTGTTGTCCCTCTCTGGAAAGGGAAGGGTGATAGCCAAGACTGCAACAAGACTGAGGGGTGATGCCGCTCTCAGTGCCGGGCAAAGTCTTTGCTCAGATAATTCTTGATAGGGTTCACCACCATCTGCTTGAGCACCAGCATCCACAGCAGTCAGGCTTTACACCAAAGATGTCAACGATTGACCATATCCTTGCTCTTCGGGTCCTCACCGCACGCAGGCGAGAGTTTCGGCAGGGGCTGCTTGCAGCGAATGTTGATCTCTGTAAAGCGTTTGATCCAGTGAATCGGGATGCCTTCTGGAGGATTCTTGGTTTTCATGGGTGCGACCAAAACTGATCTATCTGATGTCAGTACTCTACTCTGTTACTGAGAGTGCTCTGAGATGTGGTGGTACCATCTCTGACTTATTTCCAGTTGCTGCTGAAGTTCGTATGGCCCCCATACTTTTCAGCACTTGTCTGGACTGGCTTCTGGGGAGGATGTTGGAGAGATCAGGTTGCGGTGCATCCTTTGGAAATGTCAAGATCTCTGACCTTTATTTCGCTGATGATGCAGTCATTTTTGTGGAGACTCTAGATATCCTTTTAGGGGCCCTCGAGGTGCTGAATAAGGAGTCGGAGCCACTGGGATGATGGGTTTCCTGGGTCAAAACAAAGATCCAGGCTTTCAATGATATCTTGGATGCTGCTGTCCTGTCTTTACCTGTTTTTGGTGAGGATGTTGACGTCGTGGAGAGATTCCCTTACCTTGGCATTGATATTCATGTCTCTCCTGGCTGTGAGTCAGAGGTCAACAGATGTCTGGGTCGGGCCTGGGGAGTCATGGATTCACTGGATCATGGGATGTGGCGCTGCCGGTTCCTGTGCGTGAGGACGAAAGTCTGAGTCTTCAGGTCCTTGGTGCTTCCAGTCTGGCTCTGTGGATGTGAGACTTTAACTCTGACCAGGGATCTGAGACGGAGACTTAATTCCTTTGGTTCCAGGTCACTTCAGAGCATCCTTGGCTCTCGCTGGTCAGACCTTGTGTCCAACGAGCGGTTGCTGAGATACTCAAATGAAATTTGTTACCTGCATCGTCCGTGACCTGGCTCGTTTTCCTAACGCTGATCCTGCTCATCAGATGTTTTTTCAGCGAGGGAGCCTCGTGAGGGGAGGAGGCCAATGGGCTGACCACATGCTTCGTGGTTGCAGCAGGATGATCAGCATCTCAAGAAGATGGGGATGGGCCACGCTTCTGCCTGGGGGATGGCCAGACGGAGGCTCTTAGAGTACCGGCGGAAAGTGGACGCAGCGACTCGCTGCTCCGGGCGCATGCTCCCATACTTGACCTGACCTGACCATAGCACAAAACCACACACATTTAGCACCTGCTGACCAAATCTACTGCGTACTCGTAAAACACAGTGATGCAGTATTCAAAAATATCCCTGTATCTCACAAAGTTGTATTTCTTCCATTGTATTGCAAAGAAAGTTACTTCTTTGTTCAAGTCAATTACAGGAATTTTGACTACAGGCACATGAAATGAATAAAACTGGAAGAGTGGGCAACAGAAAATATGTGTACTCGCGATACCCGTGCACATGCACGGGATAGCAGTACAACAAAGCTGCTAGCATTCGACAGACCGGACACGGGGAATCACAAAAATAGGCATTGTGCAAAATGCAAGTGGGACGATGGAACGCCAAGACTTCCCAAACATGTCGGCATATCCACTAAGTGCCACAGCAATTTCATAGGAATCGTGTGACGGCGAGCCGAGTTTTTCGTGTGCAAGCTTGGTATTATAATAGAGATAATTAACGCTTTTAGTTTTAATTGTGCAACACAAAAATAATGGGACATTTTCAGCATCGTTTAAGGAAACGAAAAATGTGATTGTTATCCATGTTTTAAGTATTAGTATAAAAATGAGGTTCAATTTGGAGTGTAAAAATTTCTATGACAATTGATCAGTCATCCCTGACACTACATGAGGAATGTTTGACAAAATCAGTACTTAAATGGATACACTGCATACACAGTCATTCAAATGACAAAGCACAGACTTTACAACGACAGAGCACACCACGGATTACAATTTGAACATTTACTGAAATAAAAACCTTTAATTCTGGAATTTTATTGCACCCTGTGCAACCAGGCCTAATGCCGGTGTGGTTTCCCGCCAAAATTTGCTTTCCGTGCAAACATATAAAGTATGTATAATACCCATGAAGCACGACATAGCAAAGTGATCGATGATAAAATGAAGGATTGCAGGACAAAATAAAATAATCCTGCAGTGGAAATAAGAATAACTCACCGACTTGCTGAGATAACGCACCAATGGAGCAGCTCTGTGAAATGGTGGCCTCAAAGAAACTGCACTGGTTGTTTTTGTTGTTTTTGTTGTTGTAGTTCTTGTTATTATTATTATTATTATTATTATTATTATTATTATTCCTCTTCTTCTTCTTCCTCTTTTTCTTCTTCTTTTTCTTCTATGAATTTTGATGGCGCTTTCAGAGCCAGCAGGCTCCATACACGCCATGCACCTGAACATGATCAAAATCGCATATTATCCCATCAAGTGCAAGGAAATTTAAATGGATTTCCCACACTCCTTCAGGAATTTTAGTGCCACCTTACAGGGTTGTGGATGCGTCTGGTTCATCAGCCTCAACGCTACTGGTAGATCCAACACCTTGATCCCCTTCACTCCTACATTCTGTACCAGATGCCACCGATGTCCCTCATAAAGAGGGCAATTTTGGAATATATGATTCAGATCTTCGTGTTTCCTGCACGGCTCAGAAAACCCCGAAGGGTGGCAAGCAATTTTATACAGATATGAATTGAGGCGACAGTGCCCGAGTCTTAGCCTACCAAGAGCTACCTGGTCTCTCCAGGAAAGCATGGGAAGTTTAACTAGAGATACCACATCTGGATGCACCATGTAACAGAATCTTCCCTTCGTGCTGGAGTCCCACTGAAATTGCTATTTTTTTTCTCAATCTGGCCTTTGGCCAGACTAATAATTCCTGATGGTCCCAGGGGGGATTTGGGTGACATTTTGCAGTTTAAGGGCATGCTTCGTCACAAGATCACAAGCCTCATTTCCACCAATGCTGACATGAGCAGGGATCCACCAGAGGTCGACCACCAGACCCCTCCACTTCACAATATTAACCAAATGACAAATTCGCAATGGTAATGCCTTAACCTCACTCACTAGGTCTGACTGTCCCACTCTTTCCACATTAGGACAAGAAGGTTTACCAGCAATGGCCGAGTCGGGGCAGGGGCTCGAGGCTCCAAATTGGCAAGACTCTGCCAAAGAGGAATTGCTCAAAAAATGTACTCCTCGTGAGATGAACCGGCAGAAAGTGATCGAAGGTGGTTGTTTCGCTTCTGGACAGTTTTCCAAGTTTTATTGTGCTTTCGTTGACATGCATATGTTTGAGTTTCTGCATCTTGTATTGAGGACAGGAACCTTGCACTCTTGCAGAACTATTTCAAACTGAGGACAAGCATGTACAGAACCTCAAGATTCTGCAGGATGTGTTCCGTACTCACCTGCAGCCTGTACTCACCCCCAGGGAATTGCAGAATATCTTCCTGAATATCGACCAGATTGTTCCCATACACGGTGAATCACTGCTTGACCAAGAGTCATCTCATACTTTATTTTAGTGGTATCAGTCGTTTTGGCCAAGAATTGAGTTCAAGTTAAAGTTCAAAATGCAGTTTTGTTGAAGTTGAAATTGCTTTGTGGAACAACTCTATGAAGGTCCTGAACATGTTTTTTGAAACAAGCACTGGTGTTTACACGCATGTATTTATTTTTCATGTATCCCCCTGCCCCCCCCCACCGCCCCCCTCGGTGCAGAAACTTTTAACGAGTCCATGAAGAAGATGAGTGAAAAAAACGACGTGGTTTATGAGATTGGGAATCTCGTACTATATTATGTAAGCAGGTTGTTTGTTTCTCACAAATAATTTTCTAATATTCGCTCCCCTGTGTGCACCCACTCACTACTATACTTTCGACACAATGGCCATTGATGCACATGACTGATGATCACCCAAACATAGGCAATCATGTGCATGATTTACTCGTCCGTTGTTATGCGCAGTTTTCTGGCGAACAAGGGCAAGCGCTGACCAAGGAAGCATGTGAGTTCTGCAGCATGCAGTCGATGGCTGTGGAGATGGCTCATGCCAAGCAGAAGGAGTCTCACTTCCAGCAGCTCATGGCTGTAAGTAACGCATCGCACTGGCAATCGATGTACTGTACAGTAAAGGGCCATTTTGTGTTTCTGCAAAAGGACTTAAGAGAGTGCATAATTTATTTGGGGAAATGATGATGTCCTCAAACATTTGAGAACAAGAACAAAACCTTTTCAAAGGTAGATAATGTATATATTATATATGTATATTCTTACAGCCATGAGTTCCGAGTGTTTATGAGAGGGTTAGTCCTTGTTTCTCCTCGGAAGAACCAGAGCTGGGGCCACCACTCACAATTAACTTTCGAGTATGGTGGGTTGCTTAACAACCACAAAAGCCAATAAGTTAACCATGAGTTCCAGTGTCCACTGTCTAATTTGCCATTTAACAAGAGGTCACGTGGCCTCCTGACCGGGGAACGCGCCCTTGGCGATGCACCAATCTTGTCTTGGTTAGATCTTCAGGAAGGCGGCCGAGCGTTGACTGCTGGTGCACACCGACTATGACAAGGTAATTTGTTTGGGAATTACCTCCCAGTCTATCTATGTTTGGACAATGCAGGATCAATGCAAGGAAATGACAGGTTGGTTGAAACACACAGACAGAAACCAGCACAGACACGTTGAAACGTCATCAAGGAATTTATTATTGAGAAAAATAAATAAACTGAAGAACTTTCTATCTCCTTGTGATGTAAATGGATGAATTCAAATCATTCAAAATAATCTCAAACGAATAAAGAATTCAACAAGTAGTTGTAGAAAAATGGACAAAGAGCAGATGCTTGTCACTATGCCTCGCTTAACAATTAAACACAAGACATCCGTACCCAGCAGATCATTCAGGAGGAAAAGAAATCCAGTCTCGGCTAACCAAGACAGAAGTCGTCGTGAGTCCAATAAAATGACCCCAAATGTGTATGCGTGCCTGGGTCAGCGCCAGCACCCTACCTCGCCATGCACCCACCCGCAAATAGGCCCAAACACCAATCGACGTCACGTAGTCACCTCCAGGAACCAGGGACGCCAAGAATCTGGTACGCAAGAGCCAGGTACCGAGTAGAACCAGCAGTAAAGAGTAAAAGGTTATCCCAGAAGAAAGAAAGGGAACCTATTATTTACCCTTCTCCAATGCATCAAAGAGTTAAAATCCAGCTAGACAAGGGAATGGGTCTATTCTGAACATGCATTTATGGAAATAACTGTCTGAGGACCTGGATGAGGTGTGCATGAGTGTTTCGCTTTGATGAGGTGTGCATCGGATACGATTCTGAAATCCATCACAATATTTTCTGCAGTTCTACATGATTCTGCTTTTCTCTGTTATTATCTTGTCACAGAGAAAATGTCTTTTAAGATTTCTGTAAGTTTTTTCTTCGTCATTTCTGTTGCTCCATTGATCACTGGTTCAATTTTGACGCTCTTCAAATTCCAGGATCTTTTCATTTCATTTTTCATTTCTTGATATTTGGTCATTTTCTTGAGTTCTGCGTTGTTTTGGCCAAAATCACTGGGAACTACCTGACACTTCAACGAGCAATGGAATTTATTTCTTTTTTTATACCTAAGTACTATATCCAACCCTGAAATTCTCACGGTGACGACAGGAAGCTCTGAGCAGCCCAAAATGCCGACGTCTGCAATTCCAAGACTTTATGCTGATGGAGATGCAACGTCTCACAAAGTACCCACTTCTTCTTGAAAATGTGCTCAAGTACACGGCAGGTATGTATATTATTGAACGTTTTTAGCTATTTTAATTGGTTCGTGGGATAATAGAAAAGTTCACATTTTATAATCTGACACCAGTCATGTTGTTCGCTGATTTTAACTATCTGGATAAATACCAACGAGCTTTGCCAGTTTTAGACCAAGCCGAAAAGGCTGGAGGTCTGAGAATGCTCTACGCTCTGCAGTCCAATTATTTGTGCCATACATACTGTAAAGAGGTTTGCAAACTGAAAGGAAAACTTTATGCTTGTGTTCACAGTTGCAAATAGCTTTGATGATCAAGTTTGAATTTGTCACTCTCATCTTCTTGGATGAGAGGGATGATTGGCTTTTGAACTTCCTCGTACTGGTGTTGATGTGGAGATTAAAAATACTGATGCAGGCATTCCCTTCTCCTGAGATGAACGTGGGTTTGTTGGGCTTTTGATGCAAGGGTCATTTTGGTCATGTGAGCAATATTCTGAAATCTGTTGCAGTTTGTCATCCAGACAAGGATAAGTTGCAGCAGGCTGTGAAGTGTTCTCGCGACATCCTCTTTCACATAAACGAAGCAGTGCGGAAACGGGAATACATTCAGGTGGACCATTTTTTTTCTTTCTTGAAGCACCTGTTAAATCTTGTTTGGCATTTTCTTGTGGTACACTGTTCCTGCCCAATTCCATATCTCGTCGATGCATGACGTCATCGACAGGTGCCGAAGGCAGGCAGCACTCGGTTTTTATTCTGTTTTCTTGTTTGGTTTGTTTGTCTGGGCGATATTTCAGCCATCCTTTGAGCTTGGAAGCTGAAATTTGGAGACAAAAGTGAAGATGTGTTTTGGCAAAAACGCTATTTTTATTTTTTGATGAATCAATTATTTGATTAATACTTAATTATTATCGATTTATTAATAACTTATTTATTTTGTTTCTCATCCTGGCAATATCTCGGGCACCTTTTGAGCTCGGAAGCTGATATTTGGACATGACAGTGAACAAGTGAGTTGACTTTAAAGGGTAT